>NC_051228.1:17335554-17935554 GCF_015220715.1 Pygocentrus nattereri | reverse complement strand
CATTAGTTCAATGACTATTCTTTGACTATTGAGATGACAGAGAGAGATTATATGATCGTATGTAGAAAATACAACCCACTGGAAGTTCACTTGTACTCTTGTAGTTTTGTTTTCACACCTAAAAGTCCAGAGATTCATCCTTTTGTTACACTGTAAACATTTGATCCCTTTAGTTTTGGTTTCACTTTACAAACCATTGTAGGACTACTAAAGAATTATCTTAGCTTAGCTTATCTTAGCTTCTCAACTTCCTATAAATATATAAAACTATACAAGCTGACCTATCCAAAAAGTGTTTTCACACTGCAAACTAACCAAATCATGCTTCACTTTGATCTGGACCTAGACCACCTCTTTTGGTCAGCCCAAATTTGTCCTTTGGTCCAGGCCAAGGCACTTTTCACAGCTGCTATTTTGGTTTGGACCAAGCTGAAAAGTCTGAAGCTCTGGACCTAACAAGGAAGGTATAAAAGCATCCTTTGTTGCTGTGAGGATGAAAGAGTTTAATCACTGAAGAGATTTTATTATGGATGTCCTCCTGAGAAACTAATCCAAATAATTCAGTCCATAATCTAAAATAAAACTAACACATTCACTAATATGTTTAAATTATTTATTTTAATGCTCAAATTCCAGTGTTAAATATAAATACAATATTAATAAATAACAATAATATTAATAAAAAGTAGATTTTAGCCATTATTCAACTAATCCACTCCCCCTCACTGCAGCGTTATTGTGGCCTGGTACCAAATAACCTATGACCTGGTTCTGATCCAAAGCTAGGAACATCTGCATTAAACCATTATGGTTATTTGCTGTGTAACAGTTAACAGTCATGTTAAATAGAGCCTTTTTCTCGTTAAATGTCATTGAAATGTGCAGTGGGACAGCAGCACCTACTCAGTAGCAGTGCTGATACTCAGTATGCAGTGCCACTGGAATCATGCCTAAGGATATATATTAAATGTGTTTAATAGCCATTCCAGTTAATGATTTCTCCACCCAGTGCTGGAAAGGGAGTATGTCTCTGCACCAAACACGGCAAATGGTCCTGAAAACAAGAGCCAGATACATAACAGCTACAGCCAGCTGCATCCAGCATTACATAGAAACCACAGAGGTCCTTACCTGAAATGTTATTGATCAGCCAAAACATTAGTGGGATCCAAAGTTTGCTTCAGCAAACATTTAGCACTGCAGCTATGAGGCTAATGAAGCTAACAGCACATGGAAGCTTATACTCCACCAATTAGCATGGTGGTAACCAGTGGTAACTTTTTGGAGCTTGGGTCACAAATGTCAAAACTTCTATACAATACTTTCACAACACACCTTTGATTTAGTGTTAATTTCAGTAGTACATTAGTGCTGAGCTAACGTGGGTGTGCATGAACTTTATTTTTCTAATATAGTATAGTATAGCCCCACCAATTAGAGTCATGTGAATAATAATACAGCCAAGCAAGTTCTCCTATTGGTGAGGACTTTAAGAGTTGGAATGAAGGCCTTACATGTTAGACTAACTACTAACATAATTAAGACAACTGTGAATGTGAGTTGAAGTCTAGGCAGGTTCCAGATAGTTGTTATAAACAGAAAACAGCGGCGACAGCCATTACCCAAAAGAATCACTTTAAACTGATACATACAAGCTCAGATATATAATAAAGTCTGATGCAAGTTTCTGATAAAACATGTGGGATGACTTATAAGTTTCCAGTGGCTGTGTTTAATCTAGAATGGTACGTTGTACCTCAGTAACCTCAGCTGCAGACATACCATACACTGCATGAAGTAGCGCATTTATGTCATTAATAATGTCAGAAATGTGAGCGGCTTTCTGTTCAGTCATGTCTGTCGTGTGATTTTGAGGGTATGTCAATCACAGTCTGTTTTTAGAGCAGAAATTGGACAAAGGGTTCATTGATAGTGATGGGTGAAGCGTGTGTGTGTGATAGCCTTTAACTCACACACTGCTGCCAGACACACAGCGCACTCAGACCTGCTCATACACCCTCACACACTCACCGCTACCTCTGTGTGAGTGGAAATGAGGAGGACACTCTTCATAGTCCGCATATTCCACAACTACTGTATACTGTATAATACTGAGCACAACTTGGCCAATAAACTGTCTATGGCCCTGTAGCCTAATGATCTGAATCCAATATGAATTTACAATGTGCAGTTTTTACAGTCTGACAATAATAGTTGAGCTTAACATTGATTCTAATATTGATCAAGCTGATAGAAAGTTTTAAATAGCCCTAAAGTAACTTTCTCAGTTGGCCCTGCACACTACTGCTCTGTAAAACCCTCTATTCCTATCCTCAGAATCCTGCAATCATAATATTTACACACTAATAATGTTCCTCTGTGGGGCGGAGGCGGGGAGAGCGGACGCCCTGCCAGACATCTCCCCTCTTATACACTTCCTGCGGTCCGACTCACGTTGGCCAGAAACGTGTCCCGAACTGAACGTGCACTGAGTCAGACTTTATCAGAGACAGAGAGAGAGAAACTACAAAGTGAAAAGTCATTAAACAACAGAGAGAAAGAGAGAGAGAGAGAGAGAGAGAGAGAGAGAGAGAGAGAGAACACAGAGAGATCACAGAGATAGAACAGAGAAAGAGAGAACAAAGAGAGAAAGAACAGAGAGAGAGAGAGAGAGAGAGAGAGAGAGAGAGAGAACACAGAGAGAGCACAGAGATAGAACAGAGAAAGAGACAACAAAGAGAAAGAACAGAGAGATAGAACAGAAAGAAAACAGAGAGAGGAGAGAGAGATGGTTTATAATGGAGCTGGTTTGTTGAATTTCATGTTGTAAAGCTATTTATCTGGGCAGTAAACATTTATTTGTGCAGGAAACACTAAGAAAAGAATAAACACAAATAAATAAACAAATAATCCATTGTTATTGTCCTCTGTGCAGCATTTAAAAATCCAGTTGCAAGTCCAAGCTTTACAGTAACCGTCTAATTTCTGATTTATGTGATTTATCCTTCATTAACTTAAACCAGCTGATGGAATTGAACAAATCCATGTGATGGCTGGAGGGCAGCAAGGAGAACCAAACCTGTGCTCTTTTCACAAAATATTTTCCTTTAGGTTATATGAATGAATGACTGAAAAGATCATTATTTAATGTTGCACTGGTGCGAGTGGATCAGATACAGCAGTGCTGCTGTAGCTTTCAAACACTGTCCACTCTACTAGACACTCCTACCTTGTTGGTCCACCTTGTAGATGTAAAGTCAGAGCCGATAACTCATCTGTTGCTGCACAGTTTGTGCTGGTCATTCTCTAGTCCTTCATTAGTGGTCACAGGACGCTGGTGACTGGATGTGTTTGGTTGGTGGACTTTTCTCAGTCCAGCAATGATACTGAGGTGTTTAAATAGTCCAGCAGCACTGCTGTGTCTGATCCACACAGACCAGTGCAACACACTCTAACACATCACCACTACATCAGTGTTACCGTTGTCCTGAGAATGACCCACCACCCAAATAATACCTGCTCTGTGGGGGTCCTGTGGGGTTCCTGACCATTGAAGAACAGTGTAACAAAGAATGCAGAGAAAGAGATGGACTACAGTCTGAACTACTTAGTGCTCCTTTATGGTCAGTGAAGCTGATAAAAATGGACAGTGAGTGTTGATACAAGGAGGTGGAGTCCATGAAGTGGCCAGTCAGTGTGCATAGTAAATTACATCACTGTAATTCCTGTGTGAGGAGTAGACTCCCGCATTCCAAACATGGATATAGAAGCCAGAATACCCACACATCCTCTCTACAATCGCACCACCGTACTGAACCCAGCCCGTCTGCAGCCACATGCCTTCTGTCTTCATCACTGAGTCAGCGCGAGGTCAGCACGTCCCGCCTGTTTAGTACCACTGTAGTGCAGAAAAAGCTTTCATTGTTCCTGCTTTTGACTCAGCTGCAGGGTCGACATGTTGTCTCAGACTGGACCCAAGAAGCTCTCTGGCCTCAGCTGACCTCTGACCTCACATTCCAAACAGCAGCAAAAGAAAGACACACACTCACACAGATACACGTCCCTGTGCAAAGCAGCTCTGAGACTGAATTTGCAAAACTTTTATTTTTATTTTATATTTTTACCTGTAGCCTAACACTGAACTCCAACGCGTAGGCCATACAGACAAAATTGAATGAAGTCGGAGCTTGGTAGGCCCTAAAACAGTAATATGAGAGTAATTATATTAAATATGATTGAATTATATATGTATATATTATTAATGATTGTGCACTCGATTGTAATCAAAATTATTATTATTATTTCATTTACTATTATTATTATTATTATTTATTTTTTGTTGTCTCTTTTTTACTTTTCCTATTTTTTTGGAGATTTTCTGCTAACTACAGCAATAGCCTAACAACACCCTAGCAACCAATTCGAAAACTTTAAGAACCTCTAAACAATAGCTTAGCAAGTACATGGGGTACCATAGGAACCACCTTGCAACACCTTAGCACTCAACTGCAACACCCTAGCAACCATGTGGGGTACCACAACAACCACTTTGCAAGACTGTAGCAACAACCTGGGATACCATAGCAACCATCTAGTAACACCTTAGCAACCACGTGAAGTACCACAGCAGCCACCTAGGAACAACCTAGGACATACCTACTTTAAACAACAGAGACCAACAAACCAGTAGGAATTCTGCCCATTTTAACAAACTGTAGTGATTATTTTCCCCTCTCCACTGATTACAGAAAACTTGTGGCAATTATATGTGATTGCTGGGATTGAGAGACTATTCTGAGCCAAAACACACATTTACTGATGAGCTGATCTGAAGAAATAATAGTTTTGCCAGAATTGATTGTACAGTCTTCTGATGATGCAATTTATATCCAGAATTTCTAGTTGCTGTCACACAAAAACTATGAACTCACCCACTCATCAAATTCTCAGTTTTTATATTTGTGTCTGTATCTTTGTGATGATCCAGCACAGAAATACAGTTTAAACATTTCCTGAAACTGTAAAGTCACCCTTTCCATTTCACCTTAGCATGAGATCATACATGACTCACATCCGGAAACTGACCAATGGCTGACCACTCAGGAAATCACTAAGGACTGACCATCACACTGAAAAACTTTTCATTTGGTCCACATTGGAGACACATGTGAAATGGTGTGCAGAGAGTTTACAGCTGCTGAATTTGCTGTAGCGGCTCTGGAAAATAATGACGAAAATAAGGGAGCAATTTGGTATGAAACATATAAGGATCATGTTATACGAAGAGCCTTTAAAGGAGAGTTTAAGAAGAGATGAACAGATCGAGAAAAAGAGGGTTAAATTCCATTTCAAGTAAATTATGTTTTTCCTTCTCCTGTGAAGTTACTTTACCTTACATTTCGGTGATACTGGGTTATGTTCCAACAGCGACAATAAGTGAGGGTTAAATCAAGATTTTATACAGTGATGACTAATAATATATTTCCATATATGGTTTGACATACATGTAAATATTAAAAATATACAAAACATATTTCAATATACTGATATATGTGCATATATTGGCATATATTTAAATATTCAAAAGAGGGACAGGTAAATATATTTAGCACCTGTATTTTAAGACATCACATATATTGCACATATATATGCACATATACACTTTGTTATAATACCACTGACAGCTGACTGTGGAATATTTAGTAGCCAGGAAATTTCACAACTGGACTTGTTATTGCACAGGTGGCATCCTATTATGGTACCATGTTGGAATTCACTGAGTTCTTGAAAGCAGTCTAGATGCCTGCTTGGTTTTATTCACCCATGAATATAGAAGTGATTGGAACACCTGAATTAAATTAGTGGATGTGTGACTGAATACTTTTGGAAATGCAGTGTACATGTTTTCTTTGGACAGCAATGAAATATATGTACATATATTTTTCTTCCAAATGTCGTAAAAGTGTCTCAGTGCTTGGTCAAACTCTGACCAATCAAAGAACACCCATACGTATAATTTAGTGCGCTTTAGCTGCTGCAGATACCCCAAAAAAACAAAACTCTTTTAGAAAACAAAGTAGGCGTGAAAACAAACTCCGAGACAAAAATGAACACTCTCACTCTCTCTCTGCTGGCAAGTGCCTTTGGTCAGGATTAGAGGATTTGATGTTCAGTGTACTGTGTGAGAGCGCAGCTGTTGAGGAAGGAGGGCTTTCCGAATTAGTGAAAGCTGAATTCTACAGGATCTCTGTAATCATCATCATCTAACAACACCCACACACTTTGCTGCCTTCATTTCTCTCTCTCTCTCCTTCTCTCAGGTTCTTTCTTGGCCTACTCCCTCACTCTGCTCTCCTTTGTCCAAGGTTTTGTCCAAACTTGCTGCCATTGTGCTTGTAGCTCCAATGAAGTGGAGGAATTTGAACTTTACCTTGTTCTAACCTGACAAGTGGCATTCTATGCTAAGGCGAATCCTTCAGGGCCTGCTAGACCAAAAAGATACATCTGTAATTTGTGATCCATTTGGAAACAGAAGGCTTAAAATCCTGAAATGTCTGGCAAATCAACCAATCAGGATTGTTTCTGCAAGATATGTAGACAGATACAGCTGAGCGAGCACTCTCATTGCTCAGGACTGAAGCCAGAGTTCAAATATTTGAACTCAGGTGTTCCAATTACTTCCATGGCCACAGGTGTATAAAACCAAAAGGCCTTCATATTAACTCAAGAACTGCGTAGAGAGCTTCATGGAATGGGTTTCCAAGGCAGAGCAGCTGCATCCAAGCCTTACATCACCAAGCGCAATGCAAAATGTCAAATGCAGTGCTGTCAAGCATGCTGCCACTAGACTGTAGAGCAGCGGAGACGCATTCTCTGGAATGACGAATCACGCTTCTCTGTCTAGAAATCCGATGGATGAGTCTGGGTTTGGCAATTGCCAGGAGAACGGTACTTGACTGACTGCATTGTGCCAAGTGTAAAGTTTGGTGGAGGGGGGATTATTCATGCTTCCAACTTTGTGGGAACAGTTCGGGGACGGCCCCTTCCTGCTCTAACATGACTGCGCACCAGTGCACGAAGCAAGATCCATAAAGACATGGATGAGTGAGTTTGGTGTGGAAGAACTTGACTGGCCTGCACAGAGTCCTGACCTCAACCTGACAGAACACCTTTGAGATGAATTAGTGGAGACTGCGAGCCAGGCCTTCACGTCCAACATCAGTGTCTGACCTCACAAACGTGCTTCTGGAAGAATGGTAAAAATTCCCATAAATACACTCCTAAATCTTGTGGAAAGCCTTCCTAGAAGAGCTGAAGCTGTTATAGCTGCAAAGCATGTGCCGACATCATATTAAACCTTATGGATTAAGAATGGGATGTCCCTTAAGTTCATATGTGTGTGAAGACAGACGAGCAAATTCTTTTGGAAATATAGTGTATGTGTACGTTATATTCATACCCTGCAAAAATGATCGCAGTCCAGTTTTGCTGGTGACCAGCTATTTTACACTGCCGTAAGGGAGCGTCAGTACAGTAGACAAATTTCCTCCTCTGGCAAAGACGTCATCAGTTCTCTAGACCTTTAATATATATGTCTCCGTTCAGACAGTGTCAGAACTGGAGTCTGGCTGTTTACTCAAGAGTTTGTGCTCCATCCAACAATCTTCTCCTCAGCTGTCCAGAACTAAACAAACCTTCCACATCTTCACCAGACTAGACTCCCTCTGGCATGCAAAACTCGCAACTAGTCAAACATGAAGATAGACGACGCTAACTCTGTCCTCACATGACTTACAGTAACAGTAATGTGCATCAGACATGAGAACATTAATCATTTCATTTTAACTTGAAATGATCTTGTTTTCTTTGTTGGTTGGCAATAACAAACCACATAAAACTCTAATCAGGTGCATTTAGAGGAAAATGGCAGTGCTAGCTTGGAGAATCAAGCCACACCCATCATTATTTTACTCATTATACTTTGAGAAATATTTTGAGTTATCTGCAAAATTATCTGCCAATACACTGAAAATGTAATTTAACAACATTACATAAAAGTAGTCTCAATAATAATAATAGAAACTACCAACACCAATATGTTACTTTGATGAACATGAAGCTGGTGGTTGAAAATAAATATACACAAAGATATCAGCTGCCTTATGATCACTAAACCTGTATAGTGACTTTTTCTCACTGAAAAGCAACAGAAGGAAAGGCAAGACCTCCACAAACTTTTGGCAGGCAGTTTAATTTAGCAGTCTCAGACATGAGGAATTAAATCAGAAGTGAATTTGGATTGGTAATTTCTTCACAAACAGCAGGAGAAAACTCTCCCACGGTGAACAGCCCAGAGCATGCTGGAGTTCACGTGTCTGTGCCCAAGTCCCTTTAACAAACACTGATTCACTCTGTTCCCCAACGCTGACAGTAACACTAAACACACTTTTTCCTTCCACTGGATGTTTATGGAGATGCTGCACATGCCTTTCAGTGACATCATGCACTTCTATCCGTTGTTTACAGGCAGATAAACAACCAGACTGTAGCTGCGTTTGTAGTTAAAAGATTTCAGTCTGCATCAACAAGTGATGGAAAATCTAACATAATCATAATCAAAGTCATGATAATATCAATGAGGTCCAAATACACCAGCACAGAGATTTCCTTATTAATTTGGCTTGACGAAGCCAACATGCTGTTATTTATGTTATAATCATAAGCCTTCTGCTTGTTCGTACTGTTTTCACAGGTTTCAAGCTAGAACTACAAAAGCACGATCGTAGAGCCTATACAGGAACAGTGCACTTTAGGTTCATACAGCAATTGTTCCAACATTTTTTTCCTCATAAGAAATTAATGGTGGAATGTTGAGAAAATTCAAATATGCCACGGGTGATGTCAAAAAGGACATTTCTCATACTGCCCCTCATAGACATTACATACAGAATTATACATGTACATATACATATTTGCAACCACGTGGTATACTATCGCAATGGCCTATCAACACCATAGCAACCATCTGGGATAATACAGCAACAGCCTAGCAACACTTTAGCAACCCCCTGGGAGAACATGGCAACAGTCTAACAACACCTTAGCAACCACCTAGGATAACATGGCAACAGTCTAGCAACGCCATAGCAACCACCTGGAATTCCATAGCAATGGTGTGGCACAACCTTAGCAACCAGATGGAATAAACAGAAAGGCAGAGCAACACCTTAGCAACCACCTGGGATAACATGGTAACAGTCTAGCAACACCTTAGCAACAACCTGAAATGTAACAACTTTCTGTGAGGGAGCTTTTAGAGGCGGACGTCTGGTTCGTATCATCACCACTGTGAACAATTCTGACTCTGAAATTTCTCCAGAACAGAGTATTTCACACCAAAATACTCTGACGGATGGTTTACATCTTAAGCATTTCATTATGCAGAAATTTTGACAAATTGGTGGGCTTCCCCTTTAAATAACAGCATCAGTCCTGTCAGGTCACGTTTGGGGAGCTTATGACGGTGGACCTGAACTTTTGGCTGGTGCTGGTTAGTTCTCTATGGTGATGGTGAATAATGCAGCAGCAGTTTTACAGCAGCCCTAAAATGTGAGGACGAAAAGTTCACAGGGTGAATGACCTTTGGCCTCTGAACAAATACCAAAGGCTTTCACACAGATACAGCAGCTCAATGGACACAAAACAGCCGAGAAAACGAGGAATAATTTCATCATGCTTTAACATCTCAACCTCATGACTCATAACATTAAAATCATGACCGAAAACCAAGGAAAGTGAAGTCAAGATGGGCATGTGAGACTGGACACCACACAGCATCCTGGCCCCTAATCAGCCATTTGGCTGATGGTGAGGGTAAGGATGTTTCTGCAGTGGTGGAGGAGGAGGACAGGGCTCTGGAGGAGTGACTGCTCCACAGTAAAAGCCCTTCACCTCGCAACCACCTTCCTCAAACCAGAGATCACAACCCACTGCAGGGAGGACTGATTCAGCTACCAGCAAACACAAATCAAGCCAAAACAAGCAGAGCTGTAGGTGTGTATGTGCAGGTACATGACAGAACGAGCATTATGGAGCGCGGTGAAATCGGATAATATTTGTGGAAGTGTGTTGTAGTGTTTGAGTCAGAGAGGAACAGTGTGCGTGGTCAGCAGTGAGGGCGGCTTGGCCTTTCTCACACTAAATTGTCCATTGATGAGAAAAATACACAAAGCTGAGATCTGTTCTTCCTTGTAAAAACACAGAGACTGGAGAGACGCCCGAGGAATCTGGGCAGTCTGCGCTTTCAGCACGGCCACTACAGCAGTCAAGAGCAGCCACGAGTGACCTCAACACCTCAACCAATATCTCAGACATCAGGCAGTGAATTCATAACCATTTCATGTAGTAACTTTCTGTGAGGGGCTTTTAGAGGCGGACGTCTGGTTCCTATCACCACCACTGTGAACAATTCTGGCTCAGTAAGTTTCTCTAGAATGGTGTACTTCACACCAAACCTCTTCCCCAAATCTTAGCCAATTAGTTATGGAGAAATTTTGAAAGATTGGTAGAATTCGTCTTCAATAGGAGCTCTAACATAGAATAATTCCTTCCTCTGGAAGACTGTATTTTCTATATAGAAAAACTGACTCAGTTTATTACCAACAGCTCATAACTACGCAGACACAGAGAGAGGTAAAGTTATTAAAGAGGCATGTGTGTGTTGCACAGGGGTGTATGGAGGAATTTTCCTCATTTTCCTCAGATATGCTCTCCGCCCCCACCCCCCCATCCCCCCACCATCCCCTCTGAGGCTCTAAACCCACACTGTCTTTTCACTCTGTGTAAAAACAGGGGCTTCTCTTCATCCCAAAGATGGGATTCCCCTACAATAACGTCATTCCATCTGCCAGTCAGCAACTTTACTCCCCATTAGCATTCCTGAGGAGGGAGGGAGGTAAGTCGGGGGGTGCAATGGGACCCACAGTGGGGCGACTGTGTATGGAGAGGGACTGGTCTATGGTTAAGTCATTAGTCTTCAGGGTCAAAAACGATGGAAAGGAACATTACAGAGCTTTGATCACCTTGGTTTCCATGAGTACACCACAAACATCCACACGTGAGAAAGCAGCAGACTGACCCCGGTAGGGTGAGGGAGACTCATGGGCAAATGGCACAGAGCAAAGGGAGAGTAAACAGCAAATAAATAGTAAACAACAATAAACAAGACTCCACTTTGAATCTTTAGTTTATAATGGGGGCTATTGGTTGGTTCAGCAATGAGGACAGTATGTTCTCTCTCTGTTGGTCTTTCTCATGCTACATTTTTTAAATCTGTGAGAGCAGAGGCATGCTGTTCTGCAAAGAAAAACATGGCTCAGTAATACACTGCAAAAAATGGTCTCTTGTTGAGGGAAATTATCTTAAATCTAGTTAATATATCTAATATTTGCCATTCTGAGATGGTTCTGCACTTATAAGATTATCTAGCTAATTTCTGGACATCATTTACCTGTTTAAAAGTATCTCAATATGCAAGATCATTTTGCTGGTTTCAAGCACATTTCTTAAAATAAGTCATCTGCCAATATAGTGAGATCACTCAATAAAATGATTAAAAACGAGTAAAAATGTCCAGAAATAAGTTAGACAACCTTATAATAAGTTTACAATAATCTCAACAAAAATATTAGATTTATTGACTATAGTTAACATAATTTGACTTGAAAAGAGACCGCTGAGGGACTACTGATTAAAAAAAAAACAGCATTAATGAGCTTAAGAGCCGAGCTTACAGCCAGTTATTACTCTTAAGACATTAGTGCTATTGTCATTTACAGTAGACAATATGCACCAAATGAGTAGTCTAATTTATTAAAACTCATAATAAATCTTTGCCAGTTGATTTTCACAGAAGTATTTTGTATTTGATTCCCAAAATTCTCACAAAATTACATTTAGATGTGCAAATGAGACAATATCTAAATAAAAATGTGGAAGACTGGGGTTTGATACACTACTTGAGCACCATTGGACTAGACTCCTAACACTACATGATCACAATTGTACATCACTCTGGAAAACAGCGTCTGCCAAACGCCATAAATGTAAATGTTACTATATTTATGCACTTGCACATTTTTACAACTACAGATTTTAGATGACATTATAATGAAAAGCTACAACATGCATTACATATACATTGGATTTCCATTTGATACAGGCTTGAATCTGCGCTTGTTTTCTGTTGGGCTTTTTTTTGTTTGCATTTGAAGGGTAAAGGGTGTTTTCTTTCCAAAAACAAGACTATTCATGCAACATTGGCTTTCCCTCATGTTCAAATCATAATATAGTATCTCCTCTTATTCTTGCAAACACAAATCAGTCTGTACTTTCCACAAAGTCTCCCCATTTCAATGAACTATGAGTCAGAAATAATTTGCAAAAAATCACAGTGTAATTTTGTTATCACTGATGATGCTGAACACAAGACAGAACACATGAGCTTCACATTTCCATAGAAGAGCCCTCCCTGAATCATTACAGACATGAGGTAATTCCTTCTGTACTGACTGGACCCTGCCTTTGAAGAGAGCGTGGGTAAGATAAAGCCCTGACTCATCAGGCCCTCGATCAGAACCATATGGATGACCACAAAGCCATAAAACCATACCACCAGCCAGACAGAGGAAACTATGGGCCTTCTTAGATAGTTTGGGTAAAAAACCTTTGCACAGTTTTGTCCTTCTTACCATTTACATTGCATTTACATTTACAGAATTTAGCAGACACTCTTATCCACAGCGACTTACAAGAAGTGCATTGTCTATCTAGAGAAAGTATCTTTGCTAGTTACCAATAGCTTAGAGAAAAAGACAGTCCTGAGCTCAGATACTGCTAGAAACAAAAGTCACTGTAGATACCCAGAGAAAAAGGAACAGAGTTGAACACAGAACTCTGTGCCATTCAATGCAATACAATACAATACAATAAACTATGATACAATAAACTACAATACACAGTGCAATACAATTAAATATAATATATTAGTGCAGCTTACCACAAATATAGTCTATTATCCAAGACATATTTGGTGTCTGTAGTGCTTCTTTAGTTTTAGCACTGGAACTCTGGGTAGTGTACAAGTAATTGTTTGCATGTTTTAAAACAGTTCAATAGCTGTCTAATTTATGTCGCTTGTTTTCACATTTTTTCACAAATGAGTAATACATTAACAAAGATTAAACTTAAGTGCTGCTCATAAATGTTGCAGCCTACTATCTGCTTTTTGCTATTGTGTAAAACACGTAAGAAAATAACCTATTCAGTCCTATGTAGATTAACTGAGGCATAAGATAAAGACATACAATGCAAATTCAGCTAACTATGAATGGAGCACTATATTAGTGCCAGTTAGCATGGTGCTAACCGCAAGCTAATTTACCATACTTGTCTCAAACTGCGTGGAGCTTAAAGTATGGACTAGCTGAAAACTAGCTGAAATTAATCCTATAGCAGGTTTTCAGCATAGCAGGTTTGCGCTCAAGTCACAAAGCAAATATTGCTAACAAGTACTATATTCAAGATGGCTGCTAGTGCTTTTAGCTACACTAACGTACTTCAGTGCACGTTTATAAATAACAGCGAGTCATACAGTGTCAGGAACCGCAAAATCAAGTCTACATTTTGACGATGCGCAATGACTGGTGCACAGTGAGCACTTCGCTAATAGGTGCTAATTACACGTATTAGCTACATTAGCCTCATAGCTCCAGTGCTAAAACAAAAGAAGCAAACAAAAGGCACCAAACATGTCTTGGCTGATCAACTACATTTGGAGTAAGAAAGAGTTTTACTAAAACAGTGAGGTAAAATGGAAGCGAGGGTACACACTGTAGACCACTGACTCATCAGACACTCCATCAGAACCAAATGCACAACCACAAAGCTACACTATTACACCACTAGAGAGTTTAAAGAAACTACAGATCTTCTTAAGGCGTAGCACAAAGTCTGCTTGTTGAGAAAGTTTTAATGGCCAAGCTTAGTGATTTCAGATGTGATTTGCACGAGAGTTCTTATTCTTCTGGTTGCTAGAGGGAATTCCTCCCCTTAGACTCATGTTCTCGATGTTCTTTCCATTATAACTCCAGGAACAGACAGACTAGAAGTACACATGCCACAGTATTACGTAATCCACAACAAAACAGCAGAAATCTGAACTGATTTATACTGTGAGTGGGTGTAGGCGTGTTTACATGCAAGTTGGTACATGAAATTCCGATCAAACTTTAGGGATTTAAATTCCAATTAACCTCAGTTTCTGGAAAGTACAGAGTTTATCCCCTTAAACTCTAAGGGTCTATATGTGGGCCCAAATATCAAATCCTTAAATCTTTCAGACATTTAAACCTTCAATATGTGCTTTTAACATCAGTTTTTGGAATAAGTGTCAAATTATTATTTGGACAAAACCTGTTCTTCACATTGAGAAGATATTTTGATGAACATGAAACTGAATGTCAAAGATAAATATACACATATAAACAGCTGCTTTATGATCACTAAAGCACATATAATTATCTTATTTTGGTCTATTTCTTTCTTATTTTGTGTAGTTTCCCTGCTAGAAAAAACAGCAAAGACCAGCATGGTTCATCACCATCAAAACCAGCAAGTTGTATTTTGGATGCTTGTAGGCTGGTCAACCGCTATGGACCATAATACGCTGTTCACTAGTAAAAGCAGCATATGTTGTGTTTTGATGCTGATATGTTGGTTAACCATATTTATCTGATTTAGCTGGACCAGAACCAGACCAACACTAGGTCAGCATAAACCAATGTCACGATTGGCCCCTCCCAGTCCTGTCCATGTGCTCCTTTGTTTTGGTTTCAGTCCTGCCCCCTGTTTGGTTACTCCGTCCCTGATTGTATTCACCTGTCCCTCATTGTTATGTGTATTTAAGCCCTGTGTTTGCCCTTTGTCATGTCATACTCTACATCTGTACGTGTCGGCTCATTGACCCTGGACTGTTATGACCACGACCCTGGATTTGCCCATAATAAATCTCGCTTATCTCAGCGTGTGCGTCCGCCTCCTCGCTCCCCCTTACAACCAACATATGCCATCTTCGACCAGCTTAGACCAGTTTAGACCAGCATGAAAATCTGGCCGGTCTTTGTTGTTTTTTTCAGCAGATTTTATACACCAAACAACCATAATTTGTACATGACCTTTACCAACCTCTTTATTCCTTAGAATGAAACAAGCTGTTTTATGCATCTTTAAGACTGATATATGTAAATAAGCTCTGTTCTGATTGGCTGCCCTGTATTGTATATGATTGTTCTTACAACTTACAGTGGAAACTGTAAACTATAAACTACTGTTAGCTGAATATGTGGATGTATCTCAATGTGTTGGTTTTTGTGACATCACAAAAATAAGGAATTCAGAACAGACTGTTAGTGTGAATTAGCATATATACACGGTATAGGGAGACAAGCAGAGTGCCGTCTGTGTGTTTGTGTATCTTACCTCCACGTCATTGCTAGAAGTGCTGATGAACTGAAAGCCCGGGATGCGTTTCTGAGTGCAGACCACGCCCACATCCTCAGAGTGTTTGCAGTCTGAGAAGCCGAAGCCGTTCGATTGACAGTCGGCTAAAGATGTCTCTCTGCCTGTGCAGTGGACGTTATCCAACCAGATCCGACCTGCAGGAGCAGAAACATCACAACACATCTTATCACTTCTGAACTTAAAGTAGTAGTCATGTTACAGATGTTATGCAAAAAGTTAGTCTACACAATTTTCTACTTCCCTAAGCCCTATGGCTTCTTTAGTTTTAGCACTAGAGCTATGAGGCTAACATAGCTAACAAGTAATAGAAGCTTTTACCCAGTATTGAACCTTGACTGAGTTAGGCCTTCATTTCAGGCGATAAATTTTACTAAAAGAGTTCTGACATAAAGCTGCTGTCGCTGTTTTATATTCCTAACAACTTACTGAAACCTGCTTCGACTATGGCTTGCATTCACAGTCAGTGACGTATCTAGAACCTCCAGCAGGCCTAGAGTGATTGGTCTCACTGTAAGCCAGAATATGACTGATTGATACATCTGTCATTTCCTTATTATGTTAGTAGTTAATCTAACATGTAAGATCTTCAGTGCAGATCCTGAAGTCCTAACTAACGTGACAGCAGCTTGAAAAGCAAGTTTTCACCATAGCTCTACCATTCCACTGACCACTGGTTGCTAAGCAACAACATTGGTCACTTTACTCTAGGCAGAATGAACTACTTTTCTGGCAGATAAAAAGATCAGTATTACACTGCAAATAATTGTATCTTGTCAAGTACAGTTATCTTAAATGTAGTTAATAAATATTTCTCCTGTTGAGAGTGTTGTAAGCTTGTTTTAACTTATTTCCAAACATTTTTACTTGTTTTAAATGAGTAAATGTATCACACTATATTGGCAGATAATGTTGCTTGTTATAAGAAATGTTCTTAAAACCAGCAAAGTTATCTGCCAATATAGTGAAGTAATTTGTTGTGATAAAATTACTTAAAACAGGTTAAATAATGTCTAGAAATAAGCTAGATCAGCAATAAGCGCACAAAATAATTTTTAAAATAATTAGATATATTAGATGTATCTAATATATAACTATATAAGATACTATTTTTGCAGGATAAAAACATATTAGAGTAGAACACTGGGAGTAGTGTGCTGTGGTGATGGTCCAAAAATGCACCACATGCAGTGTTCTACTACTACAAGTACAAAAGCAGTTCAGACTGAAGCTGTTTGATGGACAGTAGCAAGGATAACAGAAGTGGAAGAAAGGAGTAGATCATGTGTTCATTTAGAGTGACAAACGTATCACATTACCTGGTCATGATGTTAAGCAGCCGCACACAGCAGGCTGAGGCCATGTGTCTGAGTCTATAAATCCAGTTTCCATTCTAAATCTGAAAATGCCGTCTGATAATAATTTACCCCTTTAATGACTAAAACACGACTTTCCAGGGATTACAGACAGACAGTGAGGAGAACATATCTGCTCTGAGGAGATTTTCCATCCAACAGAGGAAATTGTTAGTAATAGGGGCTCATGTTCTGCTACAGTGGATGAAAGTACCAGCTGCAAAACATCTCCAGTTTACCAGTTTATCACATGTAGACTTAAATTAGCTGTGACAAAAAAAGTTCCAGGCAGAAATCGCTGCAAGTTTCTGGAAAGCTCTCTAATAATAACAAAGACTGAGACAGGCACACAAAGATTACTTCATAGTAGAAAGTCAACTTGAATGAGAAATTGTAACTATTCCTTTCATTATGATGATTGAAACAAGTACAATAAATGACTTAAGTAAAACGATAAATGAAGCAAGTTCAACTATAAATGTTCCAAGACACTAAAAATGACTCAAAGGGTAAATCATTTTTAATATATCATTTGATAAAATACCACTTTAGTTTTCAATTTATCAGGAACAATTTGTTATTATCACTCTTATACAAAAACCACTTATCATGAGTAAAAAAAATCATATTATCAAATCAGCACTGTTTTAGTCAAATAACAGCTGCTTTTATCATACCAATCACGCGTAACTCAAAATTTCAAATTATACACATTTTCAGTGCATTTATTTTTCACGTTTTTGTGAATTCCACCACTTATAGGAATTTGGGAGGAGAAGAGGGGCAAAAGTCACTACATTTTATTGGAAGATTATCAGAAAACAAAAATGTCTTGAAAATATCATTTAAATAAGTAAACACATGACCATAAATATACTTCACACTTTAGTGACCTTTTATTGCTCATCTGATTAAACAGATCAATTAAAATGGACTCCATTGTGATCAATGTGTGCACATGCTCACTCAGAAGCATCTTTTATAAAGTGATATACAATGAACTAACAAGAGAAAAAGGTCAGACAGACTTGCATATTGTGTCTGCGCAAAAAATGGACATAATTCAGGATTCAAGACATCTGCTGCTACTGTTTTTATCTATGCCAATGCGCATTAGTCCATTTTTATGTGTCAGTCTATTACAGATTACTTAAAGCTGCACTATGTAAGATTTGGGGCTTTGGAGACCTCTCTGTTGGAAATGTGTAATTGCACAAAGTGCATGGAAGAGCATTTTGTAGTGTGGGTTGTGTTTCAGACTTACTTCCTAAGAGGATTAAACTGAATAAAGAAAAAGAATTCAATGAGAACTCAGTTTAAACTTGGGGAAGGACGTGTCTTCTGAGGATGTGAGTGAATTATCTACTATTGTCATCATATCATATCAGTATAATGTTGATTTTGAGATCATTTGAAACCTAAACATCAACGACCTTCTTTTTGACTCAGTGTGAGACGCTTTTAGGTAAAGAGATACTTGAAACTTAAATCTCTGACTTTTTAGATTATTTCACCATATTTTAACATTTTTATTTTCTTTACTAGTGATCCCAGTTTGAGGTAAATTTATGGTGATGTAGGCTTATCACCATGCTAACTGGTGATTCTGCTAAGCTTGTGGCTTCGTTAGCCTTGTAGTATTAGTGTTAAAACTAAAAAAGAAAACTTCAGACGCCAAACATGTCGCAACAGATCGACTACATTTGCATTAAGGGAGACAGCTGAGCTGACTGATCTCTTCATTCCTTTACAAAGTGGAGAACGCCAGCAAAGATCAGAGGTCATGTTGTCCCACCCACCTTCTCCTTTGCCATATTTGGCGGATGGAGACCAGGACACAGCTCCCAAGTATCCCAGCTCCCTGCACACCACGTGAGCGGCGGACATGTCAAAGTCATCATCACATATGGTTCCCCACTCATTGTTATAGTACACCTCCACGCGGCCCTCATAGTGTTTACGCTTCTCTCCAGCAAGACGCAGCTGGATCCGGACCGGCTCCGCGTCTGACTGAACTGAAGACACGGCCAGTACAACCACCACAGCCAGCAAAGTGTAGGGCAGCATTGCCATGCTGATACACACACCTCACTGGAGACAGGACCTGCAGAAACATCACATACAGGGCATACATGTACATATGACTCATATAGATTTATATAGGTCTGCACAGTACATTGTTTAGTTTTTGTTATTGCCATTTTGGCTTCAGTGTGAATATTAAACCACTGGATATTTTATGTGTCCTGTGAGCAGAGATGGGTCAACATTACAGTATTTTATACAATTTGTGAAACAGAGGTGGGTGATAAAAATATAATATTATTATATTTTAGAAATGTTTGATGCAAGACATGCAACATATTGTTTTACATCTGATCAGTTGGAACAGAGATAAAAGAAACAGCAGTGGAACATTTTAGAACATATGATCAAAACCTGTGAATATAATGATTTTTATTCATTATTTTTCTTATATTTTCTTCGGATATGAGCATCAGACCAGAATCACCATATTGGTGCACCCCTGCTTTGGGGATACAAAGTTTTGATCTGGTGTGCATGCTGGAGCACTGCTGTACTCCAATTAGACCAAACTGAACTCGTATTGTAATAAAAGTACCATAATTCACAATAAATCTGATTTCCCTGTAGACATGTTTAAAAAAGTTTTTTCCTAAAACTGTACGCCCAAGCTAAGAACCATTTAACAACCTTTATTTTCAGGACTGTATAGAATCTTGCTGAGTTTCCTCTATCTGGCCTGCAGGGTCTGGGGCAGATGACTGGGGCATTGACTTTTTCAGACTTTTAACTTCAGACAGCCCATCAAAGTGTCACTGGCAGGTCTTTAGAGAGTCTTAAAGCCCATAATCAGCAGATTGAACTTTCCCTCACTGCCCTGTTGCTGCAGGACAGACACAACATGCTGAAACAGCAAACAGACCTCTCCAAAAAATACTGATACAGCCGCTGATCAAACACGTCTGCATATGGAAGGACATGTGGAAAAACAGTGCGGCTGAAATATGGCTGTAGATCTGAATATTTTGTGCCACTGCATATCTTAGGTTGGGAACACCAACTGTTATTATATATGAACAAATATCATATTCAGACTTTTTAACAGCTCATGAAGAACCGCAATGTTTGGCCATTTGGCCAGTCTTACACTCAAAACCAGTATTAAATAGAAAACCAAAATTAAGTAGATCGTACAGAATTTATTCTGAAGAGGAAAATGTTAATAAGAGAAGATGAAAACTGCATTATGGTCACCCGAAGGCTTTAAATTATACAAGGGCTGCACTTATATTGGTGTTTAGGACAGGAATACCACAGCAAAACCATAGCAACCACCTGGAACACCATAGCAACATCTTAGCAACCACTTGGGTTAAAGTTTAGGCTTAAGCTGCACAGTCACTGCATTTTCTTCAGGAAATACACTATTCTAGTTACAATATTAGCATTTGCAATATTGATATAGCAAAATGTTTTAATATGCAAATGAGCCTTCTAATAAATCAGTGTTTTTACTGTAAGCATTCTGACCAATCAGTAATAAGTAAATAATGCACACAGTTCTTTAACCACATTAATTAATTGTATCGCAACTAATATTCAGCAGCATAATCTACATTTTTGTACATATTGTGCTGGTGCAACAGGAATCCTCTTTACGGCTGTTCCAACTCAGCCACAATTGCAGTGTTTTGCCAAGAGTTCAGAAAGGAATCCGCTGGTCCTTTGTTTGACCACTGGTCATTCCTAGGCCACTTTATAGCCCTCAAGGCAACACCTCAATTCTGCTGATGAACGTGCACTGCTGGACAGCAAATATACAGCAAACTTTGTTGAAAACCTGTTAAACTCAATTATTAATCAATTATTAATCTAATGAATTTACTATCAATTTTTCAATAATTTAATACCTAATTTTCTTTCCTTTTTGCATGGTAATATGGTTCTTTAGATTGCTGGAGAATGTGTTGTATATGGTTCTGTATGGAACCTTTTTGAAAATGGTTCTATGTAGCTCCAAAAAAGGTTCTGTTATTGTATAGCAGCTTGACATAGTATCAATAGCAGTACCTCTTTTGATGCTACATAGAACCTTATACAACATAATCTGTGTCAGTTTGATGAACAATTTCACCCTGCAAAAAACATTTAAACATGCAATTGGTTGAGTTTTCATGGTTCTATATGAAACCACTGACTTTACTAAAGTACCCTTGAAGAACTATCTTTTTAAAGAGTGTATTCTCTATAATTCTGTAACTACAAACCCAGTTACAGAAAAGTGGGGCCAGCAAATGTGAAACGCAAATAAAAAGCAAAACCAGTAAATCTTTGACCTGCCTTTAAATGAAAGCAATTCAAAGACAAGATGTGGAATGTTCTATCTTATCAACTTTACTGTGTTTTGTAAATACACACTCATTCTGAAATTAATACCTGCAACACACTCCAAAAAAGTTAGGACAAAGTAATTCCTAATTTAAGACTAAGAATGTTGTTGAAAGTTAAGAAAACATTTTAAAACAGGTGATGTAATCATGCTTAAAAGAAGCAATCAGCAAATGCAAAGTCCTTAATGTGCGAGGACTGTATGAGATTCTAGGTATTTCAATCTCTTCAGTGCAAAAGTTTCAGGAAATCTAGAGAAATTTCTGTACATAAAAGAAAAGGTTGAAAACCATGACGGAATGCCTATGAACTTTGACCCCTCAGGTGGCACTGCTTTAAAAAACAGCATGATTCTCTGATGGATATCACTACCTGGGCTTGGAAATCCACAAATGCAGGTTAAGACTGTACACTGCACAGTGGAAGTCACATGAACAATGTCCAGGACTGATGCAATGGACTGATACTCAGTGGAAATGTGTATCATGATCTGACGAGTCAACCTTTCAGATTGTTTATAGAAATAATGGACATTGTGTTCTCCAGACCAAAGAAGAAATGTAGCATTCAGATTGTTACCAGTGTAAAGTTTTAAACCCAGTGTTTGTCATGGGGCGGGGGGGGGCTGAAAGACATTAATGAAAAACATTAAACCTGAACACAATTTGAAGCAACATATGCTGCTTTAGATGCAATCTTTTTATCTTTTTCAGGGATGTCCATGTTTATTTCAACATGACAACAATAAGAAACATTCTGCATGTGTTACAGCAGCGTGGCTGAGTAACCAGAGAGTGACTTGGACTGACTTGCCTGCAGCCCAAAACTGTCTTCAACTGAAAATGGAATTGGATAACCTGCACATCTGTGAAAGAACCATTAACAAAGTGCAGCATGAACTCAATGACACACTCACATGTAACGCAATACCTGTGCACAAGTAACAGCCTTAGTCTATATTCCCATAGTCTACCAGCATTCCTCTACTCTGAGGTCATTCCACATGTTCACTAACACTCTCACTTACATCTGCTTACATACTAATCCTACAATAATTACTCGAGAATATGAACCCTGCATTTAGACTGCATAGTCAGTGAGCTGAGAATAGAGTAAACTAGAGTAGACTAGACTAGACTAGACTAGAATAGGATTTTACTGTTTACTGAGGTTGGTGCACATACTATTAATAATAATTAATAATAATTAATAATTGTAAAGAATAGAATAAAGACCTCAGATGTAAATGCTTTATACAGTTAAAGGTAAAATTTGAGTCAAATTTACATGTTTTGTTGATTTTCAAAGTTACACATCCTCTACAGAGGCACACTTCTGCACATTCCAATAAATTATAACTGTTTATTTATTGAATTTCACATATTTTCAAGAAACAAGACATTAAAATGTGGCTTGTACAATTATTGCGGCACATTTTATATTTATATTTTCTTTCCAATATGTTAAAATCAGCAAAAAGCTAAAATTTTGCTTAAAAACGTGCAGAATATTGTCATACTTGAAGGGGAATCCCACTGATTTTTCCAAATTTCTGCAACATTCAGTCTTTGAGATCTGAACAAAGTAATTCAGGGTGGTTAGGGGTCAAGTGTCAAGATGCCAAGCTTATGATAAGAGAAGAAACCTTTTTGATGTTATATAGAACCATTCTCATAAAGGTTCTATACAGAATCATATACAACACATTCTTCATCAGTCTAAAGAACCATTTCACCATGCAAAGAAGCATTTAAGCAGGAAAAGGGTTCTTGGAGAGTATACAGAATAATTGTCTTTACTAAGGAACCCTTGAAGACCCATCTGCAGAGACTCAGATTTCTTTACAATGGTGGTGATGGGAACCAGGGGTCACCATGACTACAACACAAATATAGACATTCTATGTACTATTCAAAACCAAAACCACCAGTGAACCTACATGTGTCTTCTGAGATTTATATGAAATGATAATAGTAAAATATTGGAAAATCTGAAATGATAGGATTTCTTTTCTTTTACTATTTTGCCTCACAGTGTTCTGAATGTACCCCTCCTCAATGAGTGAAGATAAAACCAATAATAATAATAATAATAATAATAATAATAATAATAAAGTGCTTCACAACATAAATAAAATAGCATAAATCTGAAGAAAAAACGGTTTTCTATTGTGTTTCACAACACCCTGCATCCATGAACAGATTTCAAGAATTTCCTTCCAGGCCAAAACCTTCCAAATAAGCATAATGTCTCGTGTATCAGACAAAGTTTTCATAACCATTAAAACATGATAATGTTATTTATCTTAAAGAGTTAGTCATGCAGAATTTTTGAAAATTTGGTGGAATTCCCCTTTGAGTTCCCTATAGAGGTGTTTTCACTTAGAAAATCACCACAACGTGTTGTTTAAAGTGACCTGTTCAAACTTCTGCATACTCAGACTTACAAACACACTCAGTGCTGAACAGATTATCTAATGCAGTCTAAAGGGGCCAGAAGCTGTGTGACTGATGCCAAGAGCACAGGAGTGAGGAATCCCCCCACTATGAGCAAACCTTCTCACGTTTTTATTAGAGATTACTGCTACGAGCTGTTCTACTGCTGCAGTTACACCTCTGAACAAGACAGAGCTACAGGCAGACCACCAGCCATAAAGTGACCAAACTAATGAGGAAGACCTCAGCAGGAGAGTCCACACTGTCTGTCAGCTCTGACAGCTGATTCTCCTCTCTAATGCAGTTCTGACAACTGACACTAAGATTTTTGCAGTATGCAGCATTTCTATAAATACAGTCCAACATATGAAGCCCAACAAAGAGTTTACCCAACAAACACTAACGCTGAGAGACAGCGGAGCAGAGGAGGAGCAGAATCACACTTACTGTAAAGCTGCTGGAGCTGCAGTTGCTGTAAACTGGAGCTGCAGTTCTAATGAATGTAAGTTGCTCTGCTGTTCCTCCTCTTTTAACACCCCTCCCTCTCTCCCCTGCCCGCCCCTGCAGCCCCCCAGCACACCCCCCACCCCAGACATGCGCCAGCTCACAGGAAACAGCCAGGAGACATTGATGACGTCAGACGTCATCGATGAGTTGATTAGCACTGGGTGCACTTTATGCACTATAAAGTGCACTATATGCACTTTATAACCACGTTGTTAAGAAATTAAAGGGCATTTCCACCCATTTTTAAAAATTCTGGCCAGTCAGGACTGAAGCTAAAAACACTGCTTTAGTGTTTTGCCTGCTGTAATAACTCAGGAGCACTACATCCGTTAACTAATGAGCTATGGCTGGATGGAGTCCATCCAGTGGCTATTCAAAGGAAAATTCCAGCAATTTTTCACATTTTCTGCATTATACAGTGGTTGAGACATAAACAGACTCATTCAGAGTGGTTTGGTGTGCAATGCTTCATGTTCTGGAGAAGCTTACCAACTCAGCATCCAGAAGTCCATGCAAAAATACTTTTATTTACTATCCGAAACCGCCAATGCACCTACACGTGTCTTCTGAGTTTCTTATGGAATGTTTAGGACAACATTTTCTGTAGGGACTACTTTGCCTCACATGTATTCCTCCACCACTATATATATATATATATATATATATATATATATATATATGTGTATGTATTCAGTGCTCAACAACCCTGCAGAATTCATCTCCACTCTACACCTGATCCAACTTTTTGAGTCAACTGATGATCTGAAGTTGTTTAGTCAGGGTTGGAAATGAACTCTTCAGGAAGGTAAACATCCAGACGCAGGGTTGGTGAGCACTGTTTTAGACCAAGATCTTCTTTGTTACTACTATAAAACAATGTCAAAGGCAACATTTCATGTCATAACTTTCTGCGCAGGAGCTTTTAGAAGTGGACATCTGGACATGTGTCTTCTGAGTGTTATGTGGAATGTTGATGATGGGAAAATAGTGGAAAGTCTGAGATAATATGTTTTCTTAGGGGACTATTTTGCCTCACAGCACCCTGCATGTACCCCTTCATCATGAATGGATTTTAAGTTCTTAAATCTATCATAAAACAGTGTCTCGGACATCAGGCAGTGAATTCATAACCATTTCATGTAATAACTTTCTGTGAGGGAGTTTTTACATCTTAACCATTAATTATGCAGAATTTTTTAATAATCAGTGGAATTCCCCTTTGAAGTAGTGCTATCTACAGAAATGGTCACTGCATAGCTAACAACAGAGACACTGCTATTAAAGCTCTAGTGATGTCAGTAATGCTGTACACTCCACTCAGACAGACAGGCAGACAGAGAAACAACAGAAAGTCATGTACTTTATTTAGCAGTTGCGATTCGAGCCCATTTACAGAACCAAGCCAGAATAGACTCTAATACTTGGTTAACCTTCCTGAAGATACAGAAGGCTGTCACATGGCAAAAAGCTCATCTAGCATTTACTGTAAACAATGCCTCAATCTCACTACATTACACATTAGCTTTGTACTTGTTACTGAATAACGCATAGTCATTTTTAAATAATAATTCTTTATATTAATAACAGAATAATGAGCCTAGTGTTTAACCCCTTAAAATCTCAGAATCTGATTTTGTGTTGTTTAACTTGGATAATAAGCCTTTATCATATTGATAAACAAAAGATCTTAAAGGGCCCATATTCTACACACACACATTTTCTAAGCTGCTTCTCCCTCAGGGTCATGGTGCAGGAGCCTATCCCACCATATTCTACATTTTCCTTATATTTCATTTTTCTCCATAGGTTCAGTTGATGTATACACTTCTACATAAATATTTCACAGCCTCTCTTTATCCCTTAGAATTAAAAAATTGTTGCTTTTCCTTAAAGTCTAATATATGTAAACGAGCTCTGTTCTGATTAGCTGCCCTGTATTGTGCCTTGTTTAGCAAGCAGTGATTTATTTGCTTCCTGACAGCCAGGAACAGCACAATGTTTATCCATTTTCCCATATCTTGCAGTCTAATAACACTGCTTTAGACCATCTGCAGGAACAACTCTCTGCATCACTTTAACCAGAGTGGATGGGACTAAACTGATGTTGGCTGAATGGGCAGTGTGAGATCACAACCATGAGCTCAAAACAGGCTGTTTGTGCAGCTTTAGTTTTGTTATTACAGACTGCATGGATTGGGGAGTGAGCGGCATGTTTCAAAACTTTAACAAAATGTTTACATATTAAGCTCTATCAGGACTTTAGTTTTTGATGCTGTGGGCCCTTTAAGAGTTTAAGGGGTTAAATCTGTCCCTTGTGGTATGGGTATTGGAGCAGGTGTGAGGTTAGAGCGCTTTAAGCAGCAGTGCTCCCAGCAGCAGGGTGACGCTGTAGCTCAGCACCGCGGCGCTGTTGTGGTGTTCTCCATGGCTGTGTGAGTGGTGCTGCCCATTACAGTCTTCAGTGAAACAGCACTCCAGCTTCACCCCCCCGACACTCATGTGGGACTTCTCACAGAAAGACTTGTAGGAGCAGGACTTCATCACGGAATCTGCAGAGGAGGGAAAAGAACGGAAACAATGAGGCAGGATGAGTGGACTGTGGGGCTCCCACGGCCTTACTGACCATTTTCATGGGTCTGCTGACCACAGAGGACCACTTGGTTTTCTCATTTACAACCTTCAGTGAGACTCAATACACCAATGGCTTTTATACTGTGATTCAACTATTTCAGTGACTTCTTGTCTGTTCCTGGGCTCCCTGTGTTCCCAGGGCCCTGTCATCCCTATATAGGGCCTTGAAAATATAGGGATTTGAGGAATATGGGGCCCTGGGAGCATAAGGTCTTGGAAATATAGGGGTCACTGGGAACATTGGGTTTTGGGAAAATAAAATTATAAAAGAATATGCAGTCAGGCCAATTGGACATGCTAAATTGCCCCTAGGTGTGAGTGTGTGAGTGGCTGTCTGTGTCTGTCTGTCTGCCCTGCGATGGACTGGCGACCTGCCTTCCGCCCGAAGACTGCTGGGATAGGCTCCAGCATCCCCCCGCGACCCTGACGGAGAAGCGGCTTAGAAAATGGATGGATGGATGGATATAAAATTTCACTTTTAACTTCTCATTTTGTGAAAGCACACAAACTAAGTATCTTCTTAGTGTTTTCATTAGACTGCTATACCTGTCAGCTTCTCTGTACCAGACACACAGTCTACTGGCTGTAACTGTACACCTACATATTGTGGATCTATAAAATAAATGAAGCTAATAAATTGGCCAGTGAGAGTAGCCACAAGTTTATCTGAAGAATTTTCTATCAGAAAATATGAACATCTGTACTTGTGTCTAACATCCATGGCATTGCTTATAGTGAAAGATTAATCGTTTATGAATTATGAACCAGTAAATAAACAATAACCATGTTCATCTCATACCTGGGGAGTTAACAGAGCCCTGGAAGTTGTGGTTAGAAGGCCCTAAGCGAAGAGGGTGTAATGTCATCATGTGGGCACTGTGGGAATTGCACCTTTAAGCAATACAGCACTCTGTATTAGCGGAGCAGCCAAATGCATTAGCATTGCTACTCAGTTAATCAACGTCATGATAAAGTCTGATAATAATAAATAATCATACTAATCTCATGACCAGATTATGAGCAGACTGGAGGGTATGAAGTGACGAAAAAGGAGGGTGTTTTTCAGTGGTGGACAGTAACTAAGTAAATGTAATTCATTACTGTACTGTATTACATTACTGTAAGTAGGTTTTTCATGTATCTGTACTTTACTCTAGTATTTCCATTTTGGGCAACGTTTTACTTTCACTCCACTACATTTCAAAGTCAAATATCTGACTTTTTCCTCCACTACATTTTGAGAAATCTGCTGTTCCTTTTGGTTTTTGTGTGTATAAAAACGTAACATGTCAAAACAAAAGAAGCACAAAGCAAGAACACCAATCAGGGCACAGCGGTCACTTTGTTCTGAGCTTGTTTTGACCTGTTGGTCATACTGACCCAGTGCAGCACACGGTTCAACGTCAGTGCAGCAGCATAAAAATTTGGGAGCACATACGTCCCTAAATGATGAACTAACCAGACTTTGTGTAAATAGACCACAGTATAGAAATATGTACACATATGCAGTTTGACTGGCACGTTTCTTTTTTCTGAATTCATACAAACACTTTCATTTTATAGTAAATTAGTTTCAGTTAGTTTATGTTTATGAACAGAGACCTACAGATCAATATAGTAAAGGAAAACTTATTTGTGATCCTGAGTTTAAAACCAGTTTTTATTCAACTTGTAACTAATTTACAAAGTAATCTTAAACTGAAACTTTGCTTGTTTGTAAAAGTGATTTCAGAGCCACTCGGTTCTCCCTGATGGAAACTGTTTACCTTCAGTGTTTTGTGCTTATGATCATTTTAATAGACGTCAGCGTCACTAATTAATGATGTTCTATTAAAAGACTGGTTTACCAAGAGAGACACTGGAGGATTTTCACCTGAAATGAGTTCAGGAGGCGAGTCTTGTTACAAAAATGATAACAGGACATCAGAGGCATAATTAATCTTTTAGTACTTTTACTTTTGATACTCAAGTACATTTGAAGGCAAATACTTCTGTACTTTTACTCAAGTTGAGGTCTAGAGTAAGGACTTCTACTTTTACTGGAGTAATATTTTACCTTGGGTCTCTCTACTTTAACTCAAGTACATGATTTGTGTACTTCGTCCACCTCTGGTGTGATTTGGCATCATCTTGTGGACACGGTGGGAACTACAACTTTATGTGTCTGTTGTTATTGTTGTACACTTTTAATGTTAAAGAACAAACCAGAGGCGACAGAACAACAGGAGTGAAAACTAAATAAACAAACAAAACAGCAAATACACAATTACAGGGAAAGATTACACAGCGAGTATAGCAGGAAAAAAAGATGCACTAATATTATTTGGATTTATTTTCTATTTTATTGTCATTCATCTCTGCATTGCATTTATTTACATTTTTTGTAAAATTAAATAAAATATATAATTTGTAAAATGTACGTTATGATGACATAAGCTAGTTAAGAAGCTAACACCATCAGCATTTGTGCAACCTAGCAGTTAATTAGGCAAATTAGCTGCTTTAGAGTTGTCGATTCTCGTCACAAGCAGGAGGAAATGACCTAGAACTAGAACCGTAGGTTGCTGTTTGGGTCAGTTCATTCTTTTGCCTGTGCAGTGTGTGGGCATTTGTTTGTTTTGGTACATTTCCAGGACAAATATTTTTTGTAGGAAAAACAAGCTTAACTGAGAAGACAAAAGCATTTGTTTTCTACACACTTAAAATAAGACGTTTCTCCAAGTGTTGTTTAGTAAAGAAAATGGTTCTATAGAGACGTTTACATGGTTCTTCAGACTGATGGAGAATGTGTTCTATTTGGTTCTATACAGAACGTTTCTGACTTACATATATTGATAGACAGTAATATTATACAATGTCAGGACACCAAGTCCTCACATCCTGACATTGTATAAAAACAAACCGGTGTCAGTGTATGTAGGTACTTACTGGGTCCAGTGATGGTGGAACATGCGTCCGCGTGAGCTGGACACACTGCTGACCCCTGCCTGTTACAGTCCTCCTGGTTAACAGCAACGCAGGTGTGACACTTCAGCGCCTCGCCTTCACAAACCGGACAAGAACACACAGCTAATCTTAGATTAACACGAACACACTGAACCAACATCACCCTGGACTGCAGCTCACACAGCGCACAGCACAGCACACAGGACTGACAGAGTAAACACTACTGTACATGCCAGATTAACACTACTGTACACACCAGATTAACACTACAGTAGATGCCAGATTAATGCTACCGTAAACGCCAGATTAACACTACTGTATACGCCAGATTAACACTACTGTAAACACCAGATTAACATTACTGTACACACCAGATTAACACTACTGTACATTCCAGATTAACACTACTGTACACACCAGATTAACACTACAGTAGATGTCAGATTAATGCTACTGTAAACGCCAGATTAACACTACTGTACACACCAGATTAACACTACTGTAAACACCAGATTAACACTACTGTACACACCAGATTAACACTACTCTACATGCCAGATTAACACTACTGTACACGCCAGATGAACACTACTGTACACACCAGATTAACACTACTGTAGATGCCAGATTAATGCTACTGTAAACGCCAGATTAATGCTACTGTAAATGCCAGATTAATGCTACTGTACATGCCAGATTAACACTATTGTACACGCCAGATTAACACTACTGTAAACACCAGATTAACACTACTGTACACACCAGATTAACACTACTGTAGATGCCAGATTAATGCTACTGTAAACGCCAGATTAATGCTACTGTAAATACCATATTAACGCTACTGTACACGCCAGATTAACGCTATTGTACACGCCAGATTAACACTACTGTAAACACCAGATTAACACTACTGTACACGCAAGATTAACACTACTGTAGATGCCAAATTAATGCTATTGTAAATGCCAGATTAACGCTACTGTGCATGCCAGATTAGCACTACTGTACACACCAGATTAACACTACTGTACAAGCCAGATTATCGCTACTGTACACGCCAGGCTAACGCTACTGTACATGCCAGATTAATGCTACTCTACACGCCAGATTAACGCTACTGTACACGCCAGATCAACACTACTGTACACACCAGATTAACACTACTGTACACACCAGATTAACACTACTGTAAACGCCAGATTAACACTACTGTACACGCCAGACTAATGCTACTGTACACGCCAGATTAACACTACTGTACATGCCAGATTAACACTACTGTACACACCAGATTAACGCTACTGTGCACGCCAGATTAACGCTACTGTAAACGCCAGATTAATACTACTGTACACGCTAGATTAACGCTACTGTAAATGCCAGATTAACGCTACTGTACACACCAGATTAACGCTCCTGTACACACCAGATTAACGCTACTGTAAACACCAGATTAACGCTACTGTGCATGCCATATTAACGCTACTGTACACACCAGATTAACGCTACTGTAAACACCAGATTAATGCTACTGTGCACGCCAGATTAAGGCTACTGTAAACGCCAGATTAACACTACTGTAAATGTCAGATTAACACTACTGTACACGCCAGATTAATGCGACTGTACACGCCAGATTAACGCTACTGTAAATGCCAGATTAACGCTACTGTACATACCAGATTAGCACTACTGTACATGCCAGATTAGCACTACTGTAAACACCAGATTAACACTACTGTACCAGTCAGATTATCGCTACTGTACATGCCAGATTAATGCTACTCTAAACGCCAGATTAACGCTACTGTACATTCCAGATTAACACTATTGTACATTCCAGATTAACACTACTGTACACACCAGATTAACGCTACTGTGCACGCCAGATTAACGCTACTGTAAACGCCAGATTAACACTACTGTAAACACCAGATTAATACTACTGTACACGCTAGATTAACGCTACTGTAAATGCCAGATTAACGCTACTGTACACACCAGATTAACGCTCCTGTACACACCAGATTAACGCTACTGTAAACACCAGATTAACGCTACTGTGCATGCCATATTAACGCTACTGTACACACCAGATTAACGCTACTGTAAACACCAGACTAATGCTACTGTGCACGCCAGATTAAGGCTACTGTAAACGCCAGATTAACACTACTGTAAATGTCAGATTAACACTACTGTACACGCCAGATTAATGCGACTGTACACGCCAGATTAACGCTACTGTAAATGCCAGATTAACGCTACTGTACATACCAGATTAGCACTACTGTACATGCCAGATTAGCACTACTGTAAACACCAGATTAACACTACTGTACCAGTCAGATTATCGCTACTGTACATGCCAGATTAATGCTACTCTAAACGCCAGATTAACGCTACTGTACATTCCAGATTAACACTATTGTACATTCCAGATTAACACTACTGTACACACCAGATTAACACTACAGTACACACAATATTAACACTACTGTACAAGCCAGATTAATGCTACTGTACACTGCAGATTAACGCTACTGTACACACCAGTCTAACGCTACTGTGAACACCAGATTAACACTACTGTACATGCCAGATTAACACTACTGTACACGCCAGATTAGCACTACTGTAAACGGCAGATTAACACTACTCTACATGCCAGATTAACACTACTGTACATGCCAGACTAACGCTACTGTAAACACCAGATTAACACTACTGTACACACCAGATTAGCACTACTGTATACATCAGATTAACACTACTGTACATGCCAGATTAACACTACTGTACATGCCAGACTAACGCTATTGTAAACGCCAGATTAACACTACTGTAAATTTAACTCAGACCTTTCAGCAGTTTTAAGCACTGAGAGAAAAAAATAAACAAAGAAAATCCAGCGCAGCTTTTCTTAGCAACAAGTTAGACAACTAGTATTAACCATATGAGTGAAATCTTTCTAATAAAACGAATATCTGGAATGAAGTTCTAATAAAATTAATATCAATAATTAATTTAGAATAAAAAAGTTAGTATAAAAATAAGATCCACAGTGAAGTTCTAATAAAATTAATACAAATCATATCCAAAAAAAGCTCTAAATAAATAATATCCAGAATAAATTTACATAAAAATGTATCTCCAGAATGAAGAAAATTTATATCAATAATCAATTTAAAAAGAAACTATTATCTAGAAAAAGGTTTAAATAAAATTCATATCCAGAAGAACGAAGTTGTAATAATATTGATAATTCTAATAAAATACAATTCATTTCCATAAAAATTCTAATAAAAGAAACACCTAGAATGAAGTTGTAATAAATTAATAAAATAATAATAATAAAATAATAAAAAAATGAATATCAATCATACATTTATGACAAAATTATTATACAGAAAAAACTGTGAATAAAATTAATGAAGAATGAAGTAAAATCATATCTAGAGTGGTTTTATAATAAAATCAATTTCTAGAAAAAATGAAGTTGTAATAATGTTAATTCAGAATGCTTCACATTACAGAAGTGTTGACCAAATCTCCAGGAACACAAAAAAACCCCACTTGTTTTTATGGGCACGTTTGGAACTAGAAACCTCAATATCTCAGAGCACCATAAATAACTAACTAATAACATTTTTACATCCATTAATGTGATTTTATCTCCTCAGAGCTGGTTATTAAAGCTGAGATACGTACTGTTCAGCACGGCGGCGAGCAGCAGCAGCAGAGTCACTACAGTCCTCATGTTGAGTAGAGTGTGTGTATGTGTGTGTGTGTGTGTGTGTGTGAGAAGATGTCTGTGTCGTCCTGCTGCTCACTCAGATTAACCCGCCCTAATGCCCCCACCATCATCAGCAGATCATCACAGACGAGTTACCAACACACAGAAACTACTGATCATTATTAGTAGCTAATCAAACCACTTTATACAGCCGTAAGCAAAAGTCTGGGCACCTCTGGTCAAGCAGTCAAATGTATTAGTTGACTTTCTGAAAACAAAAACAAATAATATGAAACATGCCCTCACTTTTATTGCTATAATTTATTTGCTGTGAAATGCTCTGTTAAAAAATGTATATATATATATAAAATGGTTATTAAAACATTGTTTGATGTCTGAGACACTGATGTATGCATTTTGAGATCAAGTTTTGACCTAGAAGGACATTTTTAAAGTCCATTCATGGTGGAGAGATACATGCAGGGTATTATGAGGCAAAATACACACACACACACACACACACACACATTTTCTAAGCCGCTTCTCCCTCAGGGTCGCGGGGTGAGGCAAAATAGAAAACTTTTATTTTCTAGATTTCTAGATGTTTAGGTTTAGTCGTGCTTTTGGATAATAAATAAAATGTCTATATTTATGTTGGCGTCATGGTGACCCCTGGTTCCTATCACACCAAACCACTCTGAATCATTCTGTTTACATCTCACACACACATTTCCCCCTTTCAATATGTCAACTTTTATGGCACAATCTCTGTTTATTTACACAGTTCACAGTAACTGTGCATTAAAATGTGCAGACGTGTGTCTCTTTAGAGGACTTGAAAACCAACAAAAACAAAGAAATTTGACCAGGGGCGCACAAACGTATGTACACAGTGTATTAGTTTTAACTGCCATGGCTTTAAATGAGAGTGACAGTTTAACTGAAGCACTGAGCATTCATTAGCGCACCCGTGTCCCCATATGTTCACTGATCATCTAAAGTTTGGGCCTGCCTTCCTTCTCAAAGTGTTTTTAATGCACATGATCATGTTTCATTGTTGGTTTGGCAACATCTGTCCACATTAAAGCCTAATCAGGTTAATTTAGAGAAAAACATCATCACACACGTATTTATGCTCCAGGGTTGGCAGTGCTAGCTGAGGCCTCTCAGACATCGACGGATGAGGTATGAAATATGGAAAATATGACCAGATGTGTTAACGAAGGTGGAGTAATCAGAAGAACTGAGACGTGTTGTTTTGTCCTTTAGCACAAGGACAATCCTTGTGCTCTCCTTCAGCTTAATTCCAGTCATCCTGGTCATATGACATTAGCTTAACTCTGGCTTAACTCTGTAGAGCCTTCAGGACACTTCAATGGAGTTCACTCTGAATGATGCTCAAAAACGGCCCCAAAACACCTTCTTTGACTGCGTTAGAGAGAGAAAATAAACCTGCACACGATTGCGTGCACAGAATACTCATTGTGCTGAGTAGATAGTGTGTACAATAGACTTAAATCTTTATTAGTATCTGAGATATAGGAGGCTTAAAATACATAAACTTGTCATGACAGTTGACATAACCATACAAAAGTGTTTAGAAATGCTTGTGGCAATCATCATCATTCACTATAAAGGCTACTTTTGCTAAGTTTGCTCAAGACTGGCAAATGTAACCTTTACAGAGAATGACATCTGTTATAAAAGCATTTATAATCATTTATGTAGGGTTATGTTCTCATGTTTTCATGTCAAGCTTAAGTAGATGTCATGTAGCCTTATAAACAGTACTCTACAGTAGTGTTACCAATGACTTTTAGGTAGTCAAACATGTTTTTGAAACATTGGAAAGATGTGGTGTATTTTTTTTAAATACCTCATGAATTAGAAACTTTAAAACTAATGCAGAATAATTGGTCTCCGAATTATCGATGCTCGTCATAAATCATTCTCTTTGCCTTTTCGTCAGTAAGGTGAGATTGTTGTCTGTGTTGCAAACCAGCAGTCTGTGTCCAGTCTTCAAGGTTAAAGAGTCAATTAGCTGTTATATTTTAATTCCAGCTTTTAAGACCTCTTTTTGTTAAAACTGTGTTAGAAAAATCAGCAGAGATTATTTTACATTAAAAACCATTAACAGAACCATTCTCTCCATGGATCTCTCTATCTATCTATACATACACACTATTTTGCCAAAAGTATTTGCTCATCTGTCTTCACACACGTATAAACTTATGAACTTGTGTGACAACCCTTTCTAAATTCATAGGGTTTAATGTGATCTCAGCCCACCCTTTGCAGCTATAACAGCTTCCACTCTTCTGGGAAGGCTTTGCACAGGGTTTAGAAGTTTGTTTTTGGGAATTTTTGACCATTCTTCCAGAAGCACATTTGTGAGGTCAGACACTGATGTTGGACGTGAAGACCTGGCTCGCAGTCTCCGCTCTAATTCATCCCAAAGGTGTTCTATCGGGTTTGGTCAGGACTTGACTGTGCAGGCAAGTCAAGTTCTTCCACACCAAACTCGCTCATCCGTGTCTTTATGGACCTTGCTTTGTGCACTGGTGCGCAGTCATGTTGGAACAGGAAGGGGCTGTCCTCAAACTGTTCCCACAAAATTGGGAGCATGAAATTGTCCAAAATCTCTTGGCCTGCTGAAGCATTAACAGTTCCTTTCAGTGGAACTAAGGTGCCGGGCCCAACTCCTGAAAAACCATACTCGCCTCACACCATAATCCCCCCTCCACCAAACTTTACAATTAGCACAATGCAATCAGACAAGTACCGTTCTCCTGGCAACCGCCAAACCCAGGCTCCAGGGTCCAGTGGTGGCACTTTACACCACTGCATTTGACGCTTTGCCTTGTACTTGGGTGATATAAGGCTTGGATGCAGCTGCTCGGCCATGGAAACTCATTCCATGAAGCTCTCTACACACTGTTCTTGAGCTAATCTGAAGGCCACATAAGGTTTGGAGGTCTGTAGTGACTGGCTCCACAGAAAGTTAGTGACCTCTGCGCACTATGCATCTTAGTACCCGCTAATATAATATCACTGACAGTTGACTGTGGAATATTTAGTAGCGAGGAAATTTCACAGCTGGACTTGTTGCCCAGGTGGCATCTTATCACGGTACCACGCTGGAATTCACGGAGCTCCTGAGAGCGACCCATTCCTTCACAAATGTTTGTAGAAGCAGTCTGCAGGCCTAGATGCTTGGTTTAATACACCTGTGGCCATGCAAGTGATGAAAACACCTGAGTTCAATGATTTGGATGGGTGAGTGAATACATTTGGTAACATAGTGTATGTATGTATGTATGTATGTATGTATGTATGTATGTATGTATATAAATAAATAAATGATTAAGTGTGAAGGTGCTATCAGTATTGGTGTCAGTATAGAAGGTTCAAAAGGCAATTCTTTATCCTTGGGAACAAAGGATAAAGACAGAATAATTAATAAAAAAACGAAATATTAAATGCAGAGTGTTTGTGCTCTGATCATGTACTTACACACACACACACACACACACACACAGCTAGAGGAATGAACACAAAAACATCAAGAGCACAACAGGACAAGCTCATATTATTACTTTAATCAGGCGAACGCCTTAAGCACAAAATATATATTAGTAAACATGATTTCTGTGCAGCTCACTCTTCCACGTTACAAACATGAATAAAAGAGGAATATTACTCTCATAAAAAAAACACACCGAACTCCCAACAGCAGCACAGTAGTGGCCGTTTCCCACTATCCTCTACAGAGGGCAGTTTCAGACGTCCGTTACACTGAGCTGGACTATTGCATATAGAGAATGGACACTGCGGGATATAACAGCAGCCGCTTGGTCAGCGTTGCTTTGGCAAACAGGCACAGAGCAAATCGGGCAGCGCAGATTGTCAGTTTAGCATGATTTCATTATTATAACATCTCCACAGGTGTGAAAATGAAAGGCAGTAACTTCATGGCATTTGCAGAGAGATAAAGGCAGAACTGAAGAGTTAAAACAGCAGATCTCATATTAAAGAAGCAGTTTGGCAAAAAATTGGATTTACACAATTACCTCATTACCACAAACGCAGCTGATTGGCCGAGACATGTTTGCATTACTCGCAGATAGACATCCCAGCCAGTTGCTACTGTTTTTAGCTATGCTAGCCCATTTCTCTCTGCATTTTGGTCAGATTTAACATTCAGATTTTTCAATGATTTGAAAAATATTCAACAAATGTTACTGAAACATGCAACATTCAAAAACAATGCACATCTATAGCTGTTCTCTGTTAAACCCAGACTACCCAGAAACCCAGGGTTCTCTGCATGGTAAAATGGTTCTTCAAACTGCTGTAAATGTGCTGCAGATGATTCTCTCCTGAACCTTTTTGAAAATAGTTCAATATAGCACCCATAAGGTGCTATATAAATCCCAAATATGTATATAGCATCCATAAGGGTTAAGATGCTAATCGTCTGGTTTAACCTCAGCTAACGTTATTAGCCTTGCCATACCTTAACTTATTGTGCCTTGTAGGTTTTCGCTGGAAAAACAGCGAGCTTGTGCAAAGTTAATTACTCAATACCAAACATGATAAATTTACAAAATGATGTTTAAAGTTTTAATACAGTTAAATCTACAAGAGCCGAGTGTGCAGTAGCCTTTAGGTGGCTGCAGTAGTCTTTTAAGGAGAGCCAAAACATCTACACTGCCCTCTGGTGGAGTATACTGTTCAGATATCTCATGGCTCCCAAATATGAGTATGTATAACGTTAGAGAGGAGCTAAAATTGAGATCCTAGGAGGAAACCATAATCAAGCCTATTAGACATATGAAATAATTTCATAGAGAGTATGAAATTATTTACGCATGCAGTTACCACCATGATAATGAGCTACTTCAGCCTCCTAGCTCCAGAGCTAAAAGTAAAGAAGTAAACATGTCTCTTAGCTGATCAACTACGTTTGGGGTGTGGTTGTGTGGAGGGTAAATATTTTACCACACTGTCACTTAAATGGATAGAAAACAGCATAAAACAAAAACCTAAAGCCCATTCACGAGCTGATAAATGTTCATCATGGTCTTGTGAACTGAAGTGCTGTAAGTTATTATGGAAGGTTGTGCTGCAGTTTCATTAGATAACATTCACAAAACAGTAACTTCCCATATCTGAACAGATCTGTTCATAAAACAGTATCGCACTTCTTTTTGATCATGTGGTGCACCACAACTCATTTAACACAACGTAATGCACATATTTTGATGATAAAAATTAGACTTTGACTAACGATAAAAACAAATCACTGTGACACAGAAACTCCAACACTTTGTTTTCCTCGATCACTGTTTACGACGGACTGCGGTGCCACTCACAACATGACTGGACCACAAACCTGGAAAACAAACCACTGACCAAAATAAACATACAATAAAGTCTCTTATTTACAGTATATTGAGTGTGAGAGTGCCCCCTTCAGGATCAACAGCAAAAATTGGACAGAGTGAGGGATGGAAAATGAGCGGAAGGATCATTTTTACACCAAACCCCCACCCCCCCAAATTAAAACACCTGTGTTAACAAGTTACACACATCCATACACACACAGCCTACACATGCAGTACTGAGGGTGTAATGATACATGAAATTCACAATATGATATGTGCTGTGGTTTACTGTGGTAATTGATACAAAAGCAAAAAAAAATTCAACCAACATTTATTTTGCTTTATTTTTTCTAATATAAGCCTGCTGTGATGATTGATCATATAGTGCAAGAATAATTAAAACTTTCTAACCAAAAGCCTGTAAACACTGAGTCCAATCTATTTGGGTAATTTATTTGGACCTCAAACTGATATCTTGCAAACTAGATGTGATTTTCCAAAGCATGAAATGCTATTTTTTTTATTAGATTTCTGTAAATTTTCACAAGCAATATAAACTCACTCCACCAATCACTGTTGGCTCTGCTGTTGGCATTGCAACAACCAAGATTGTGAGTTGCATGTTGTGAGTTGCCTGCAACATAATTTCCATGCAACTCTGCAGTTACATGAATAAACTTGAAAACAATGAAAGATGCACATTTCACTACAAAATACGTTTCCTTTTCAACTGCCCGACATGTTTTATTCTTTTTTCCTGATCTAGTCAAATCAATGGTTTCCATGTGATCATGTGACACGATTTCTGTGTTTTGACTGGCTGTTTCATGAAACTTGAGATGCCTGCAACTGTTGCAAATAAGTTACAAATGAGTCGCAGGAGGTTTCACATTATAAAACTTCAGTGCAATTCAGTTTCTTGTAGGTTTCAAGCAAAGTTGCATGAAAGTTTTACTATAAAAAGCCAGCCTGAAGGGTCAAGTTGTTGCATAAAAGAGTATCTTTAAGAAGTGTATTTTTAATTTAAAAAAATTGCAATTTATGTCAGTATATGTTATAGCTGTATTCAATTCACTGTGCATATCGTATGGCCTGTATTGAAAAATAATGATTGCTCATATCATTACACCCCAAAAATGCAGTACCTACACACTCACACACACATACATACAAACTAGGGCTGTACGATATATCGCTGGTAATCGATATCATGATTTTGATCTTTGCAATACTGATATCACATGCTACAATATGCAAATGAGCCTCTGACCAATCAGGGTGCTATGAGCATCCCAACCAGCCACAGCTCCAGATTTCTGTGGGTGTTTTGATGAAGCTGTATATTCATGTAATCCAACAAAAGTCACTTATTCTGATTGAATTAAAGCAAATGTTTATCCATGTGCCATCACTGACTTAGCAATTTATATATAATATATTGCAAGATATATCGCAAACACAATGCAGCAATATAATCAAACAATGTAATACTTGTATTTTGTCCATAACGTGCAGCCCTAACATACAAAGACAACACACACAAATAAATACTTACACAAGCACATGTGAATTTTCCATTCTCCCTTAAGTTCCATACACACTGTATGTGACCGCTACACCATTTAAGGTGGAATGGAAAATTCGACCAAGAAGCTGGCGATCCAGAAGCTAACTTCAGCTTCACCCACAAAACAACCTCATGTTATATTAACTATCCCATGTAGGCTGCTGTTGGATCTCTCCTGAGTCTCTAAAAGAGTGTTGGTATAACTGAGAGGGTTTTTTTGCTTTCCATTCCACTTTATTCCTTCATTTTATTAGCTGTTGTTGCATTTTCATGCTTGAAGAGAGGAAGCAAGGATTCCTCCTTCTTCAGGAGGCAGCCCAGATGTGCAGATGTGCACTCTAGGCAGTTCAGGAGTGGGTTTATAGGTGTTAAAGCGACGTTTGAGCAGCTGGGGGATGGATTCAAAGGCTGGAAAAGTCTCTCTAGCCGACTTTTAGTCTGTTGTGCCCAGTTTGGCTATGAGTTCATCGCAAATCTTCGTCAACTCCTCAATCTCTTGATTCTGAGGAAGACAGGAAAAAATTTCACAGTAAATTACTTTTAACACAATGGTTTGCATATTTATGCTTATGCTTTTAGAGTCTGTTCAGAAATATGTATGTACTTCAGGACTTCACATCTTAAAAAAAGAAAAAAAAAAATTGTCCAATTGTGGGACTAACAAAGGACTATCTTACAATGAGTTGGAAAACCGTTTATTATATGACAGAATGGAATAAATAATACTAAATTCCAGAGTCATATGTAAAGGCTGAAGATGACTGCACCTTCTGTTCCAGCGCTCTCTCCAGAGACTCCACCTTCATCTGTTCTTTCCTCAGACTGGCATTTAGTGCCACACTCTCTGCATTTGCCCTCGAACGCACCTGAGCAATCTCCTCATTTGCCCTGAAACAGCAGCACAGAGTATAGCGTCACACACACCTGCGCCAACAACACACCTGAGCTACTGACACCCCTGTGTGAACTATGTATCTGTATTAACCGCACACCTGTAAACACTCAGGTGCACAGAAGCACACCTGCATTCCAAGTTACACTGCTGCACTTTCTCCAGGTATTTAATAAACACACAGCCCTGCAACAGCCCCCTCAAAAACTGCCATAGGCAACAGTAAAATCTCTTTATTCATGCATGTTTTGAACCAGAGCTTACAGTGTGCCAGTGTTTTCTATGACTGTATAAAAGATGCAAGTGGCTTTATTTCTTGTTAAATGCACCATGCATCTTCCAGTTTCTCTGCTTATTACTCTTTTATATAATCAGATAATCAATACCAATAAAATGTGACTGATGTGCTTCTCATGTTCCTATTCATATGATTATTTGCCTTAAAAGGTAGTATTTAACAAAAACAACAAAATTCTAAGATTTTTTTTAGCTTTGTTAGAACATATTATTTACATATCAAATGAACACAGTAACAGCATTTATAAACTGCATTTTTAAAAGAGAAGAGTAGGTATGTGTAAGAGTAGATACATAGTGGCAGACATAGGCACTGCAACAGCCTTAAAGTGATAAAAATGATGCAGTGGGTCAGTCTTACTTGTCGAGTTTCTCTTCTGCATGTAGTTTGAGCGTGTGGTAGCGCTGCTCCTCCTGTTTCACCCGTGCCAGATACTCCTGAGCACACTTCTTCAACACCTCCTCATTCTGAGAAGAAGAAAGAGCGAGAGAGCCATCAGCTCGCTCAACATACTTTACACTACAGACTGGTTAAGCTACATACAATAAACATATATGTGTTGTTTACTGAAATCCAACTGCTCTAGAGAAAATAGGTGGGGATTAACTGCTGAAGGCTGAGTGGGCGGGGCTAAACTGCTCTAGTAAAATAATGTAAGCGAACCCACCTTCTTAAACCCCTCCAGCACGGTCTTCATGTTCTCATAGCGTCTGAAGAGGTCAGAGAGTGATCGTTCCACAGAGTTGAGGTCAGCCAGGGCCTGGTCTCTCTCCATAGTCAGCTGCTGGACGCTCTTCTGAGAGCCCATATTCTTTCTCTGCTCATCTTCTGTGAGGAGCAACACACTCAAATTAATGCAACAGTTCAGCAAAACACATACATAGTCCTTCCAATCCTAAAGGTAGTGGTGAAAGATCTAGGTTACAGTGCCCCCCAGTAACCCACAAAGACATGTTTGGCGTCCAAAGGTTGCATCTTCAGTTGTAGCATAGACGCTGTGAGGCTAATGTAGCTAACAAGCAGTGAAAGTACCCCACCAATTAGCATCTGGCAACCTACTGATTTACTGTCTGTTAATCACTGCACACATTTCATAAGCAAGGTTAATTGAGGTTACATAACAACTAGACAAAAAGTGGACTTGCATAGATGTATAGGTAAGAATAATAAACAGAAGTATTAATCATCAACATTTAGTCCATGTCAAATCTATCGTTGGTGGTGGGTATAAGCTTCCATTACTTGTTAGCTACATTAGCCTTGTAGCTCCAGTGCTAAAACTAAAGAAGCAAACTTCAGATTAGGGCTGCACAATCTAGTCGACTTTACTGCTCGGCGATGATGCTTTAAGCTTGATGACGTCGAGTCGCTGATCATGTGATTATGATACTAATAACATGGATGCCTCAGAGAAGACAGCAGGTGAGAGCCTGCAGATTTCAGAGTCTGTATCTCTGGTTTCGTGAAGGCCAGCAATGCAATCCAGGGCTCGTTGGAAAGGGTACGTCACACTCAACTGTGGAGTTTGGATTTGTTTCATCTGTGGTTTTATCCATGATGTCATCAGTGATTAGTTGAGGTCAGCTCAGCTTTCATCATATAACTGTCCATTTTAAAAAAATCTTAAAAGTCCTACAACCCCCTTAGTTCAGACACCAAATGTGTCTTGGCTGATCTATTACATTTGTGGTCAAGGAAGCAAAACTGGGTATAGATATATTTTTTTTTGCCAAACTATTAATTCGGGTGTGTCAAACAAGGCTCACCTATCATCTGTGCTACCGTCTTCTCATATTCAGCCACTATTTTCCTATTGAAAAACAAACAAACAAACAAACATTCCTTTATTTTCACAAAATAATTACTACAGGAAAAGTTGCATTATGGGAGCTGTAGTTCGTAGTTTGCTACTGTACCTCATCTCCATCACCTCCATCCTGCTCTCCTCATACTTCCTCTTCCACTCATTTGCCTCAATCTCTTTAGTAATGATCTGTGGAGACATAAACTCAACCTTAGGCACATCTATGGCACAACTTATTCATCAAAACAGAACAGACCGAAGCATCATACACAGCCACTCGTCAAGCAAAATGAACTTTTCTTAAAGCTACAGTGAAATTACATAATTACAAGTTTAATAAAAACCCTGAACTCTAACAGCAATGTGATGTGCTTATAAATATGCACTATAAGCAATGCTTTAATGACTTATCATAGAATACATTTTCACCAATGTTGTCTTAGCAAGTTTTAAATGAGAAAATGGAATTTTACAGAGCTAATAAAGTGACTGTAGCGGAGTTGGACCAATCAAAAGCTACAAAACACCCATGTTCTGTATATGTGACACCACAGCCATCACAACTGGTTGTCTGACGCACTCAGTGTTCAAGTCACACACCAGAGAAAGTGGATATTCCACTGTTGTTGGCCAAAAACAAAGCAGAAAGTGAATGTCTTTTACAGTTCTAACAACAATATTTCAGCAGAACTACTTTATTGTTTTGGGGTAATGTGTCTAAAATGATAAAAAAAACCTACAACTAATGAACAAAGAATTGGGGTAATATGTTGATTAAGCAGATATTATGCTGCAAGAGCTGCATATAATATAATAATGAATCTGAAAAACATAAGAAGTAGTTTCTAAAATGACATTTTTAATATAATGTTTAATATTACTCACATTTTTGTATCAACTGGAAAATTAACTTTTGAATTACAGGTAATTAGAGTTTGTTATCTATATTTTCCAATTTTATTACTGACACATTACTGCTACTTATTTACTTATTATTTAATAATAACTAGGAAATTAGCATGTAATTTTCGGGTTAGTACAACTGGTTACCCTAATATTACCACGTCATTAGATACAGCCATCTGTAGTTCTACAATGAAGCCCAGGTGATCATGCATTGTATGTTTTTTTTGTTGTTGTTTTTTTTTTTTTTTTTTGGTACAACCTGATGTTTACTTTCTAATTATGTTAATCTTATATATTTTGGGCTCAAAGGAACATGTCTGTATAACAAAACATTCCCAGAATCTGATAAATGTCTGCTGTATTTCACCATATTTCTCTCCTCTCTATGTAAACTGGGCAGTCCTATTCTTGGGAAAGCCTCTGTAAGCATTTCCCTGACCAATGGCAAGGCTGTGTCTCCAGCCCCACCCACATAGAACAGTCTCAGAGCCAGAGAAACTTGGAGAGCTAAAGCTAAGCCAGCGTAACAAAAGGTTAGTAAGCTAGAAGACCTGTCTGTAGCTGCCTGTCGCCCATTCACTGCACTGAAGGAACAGACGAATGAACGTTCACGCGTTGCTTCGTCCATCCTCCTGCTTTGTCCATCCTCCAGGACTTTTTCATCCAGTTAGCATCACATAAAAATCATTTTCATTCTGTATGAGGGGCGGAGCAGGCTGGGAGTGTTGGACAGAGAGCTGTCAATCAAACTGCTCATTAGCCATGCCCACACAGTTCTCAGATAGGTCTGATCAGCAGTGTTTAAACTGTGTTTTATCATATTTATATTGCTCATTCAAGCTTTGCTGGATGTTCACGATAATACTCATGTTTAGATTCAGACAAACATTTTAACCCTCTCCTCTGAGACTGTGTTCCCTGAGACCTAACTAATAACTAGAAAACTGAAAATGCAGAGTGATGGTGTAGAATAAGTGGGTACTAGTAGAATGTTGCTAGTTGGTTCCTATGGTGCTCCAGGTGGTTGCTATGGTCTTAAAGGTTGTGTCTATGGTGCTGGAATTCCGGTAGCTAGGGTCTTTCTAGAAGGTTGTTAGATGCTTGCTAGGTCATTGCTGTCCTATTCCAGGTCGTTGCTAGTTAGTGTGGTGTGTGGAATGTGAACTTGTATGTAATCTCTATTCATTGGCAGGTCACTTGTGGGATTAATGCTGCATGCACATGTTTGCATTGAAAAAACCTTCTTTACGCAACTCCTCGCTGAAAATAGATGACTATTAGAGGACAGCTTCATCAGTGTAGACTGTTTAAGGTGGAGAAATTCAGAAGGTGCTTTGTTCTCTTATTTTTGTTGTATTATAGTGGGTTTGTCTGGAGTTCAACAATGAGATGTTTGTTTATTTCTTGTTTATTTCACCACTGCAGTTGACGGCACAAAGTTGGGAAGATTACACTTTTGACGGAGTGTCACACAGGCAGAATTTACCATTGTGCCTCTATTGAAAACAATGTGAATGAATGCAAACATGTGATTGAGAACATTCTGCTGTTTACATCTGAACGTTCGCTGCACGAAAACCTTGTGTCTGAGCACTTCAGAAAGCAGAAGCTCATGATTCATATACAGGCTCTATGATCCAGCAAATTTCTGGAAAAAAAGCTGTAGGAGAGTGTATTGCAGACAGCATAAAAAACTTCACATTTATAAAAACTATGTAGTATTTCGTACCTCCTCCCTGATGAGGGTCAGTACAGCTGCTTTGTCCATTTCACTGAGGGGGATGGAGTCTAGACCTGGAGAGGACTTTTCTGTCTTCTCACAGCCAATCAGAGCGGGGGACTTACACAGGCCCTCAGTCTGCAACACAAGCAGTTTAATCCCCTCACTTTCATATCTAACCTTACAATTAATATCAACCTAACCAATAATTTACTTAATAATATGTCTTAAAATGTATAAATAAAATAATACACCTAGGGTTCAAATGCTTAAAATGTTCTCTATTTAACGTGTTACAGTGAATTATATTTATTATATCCTAATGTGTTCAATGCATCATAACTGGATTTTTACTATGTACTTGGACTTAATGTAAACTTTTATTAATTTACCCTTATTTGTTAGTTATCCACTAAAGGAATTATGTTTAAGAGAAGCTCACACATTCTCCCCTCTGTGTCTGACCCAGTTAATTAGCAGCCATGTGGTCACCCAGTGTCCTTGGTCAGATTATGATATAATCGTCTTTAAGGATATGATTGTTTTTCAGCCAATCACTGCATAGCCTTTGATAAGGAGCTGCAGTACTGCTAGACATCTGTTAAGCACTGACCATTTCTGCCTCAGAGCTCTGGACCTTGGCCCTCCACCCCACCCCCACATCCACTCATAGAAAGACCATTTATTTATCATAGGACTTTTTCTACAGTCTCTGTGCTTCCTCTGACCACTGCCTTTACACATTACAATAAGCTACCTCACCCCAACACTAAGATTCACAGAAAGGTACCGTTTGTTTATTTGCTAAAATGTATATAATTGTTACCCCTGAAACACTGAGAATCTGTTTGTGGGTCTACATTTCAGTTCCCCACTCTCACAACTACAGGGCTCACATAGTAGCGAATTATTAAAAGCAGATAATGAATAATTTATTGTAGTTGGTGAATAAATCATAAAAGATACAAGATTTACTTGAATAATTAATAGTAAAGACTGCATAATTCATAGTAGATACTGAATAATTTATAGTAGACACTGAATAATTAACAGAAGATACTGAATAACTGATAGTAGATACTCAACAACTCATTGCAGATAGTCAATCTATTCATACTCAATAATTCATTAAAAACTGAACAATAAGTTTGAAGAATTAATCATATCATGTAAATTTTCTTTTAAAACTCTTTTTATTGAAGGCCCATCAAGAGACTGCAAAACGGTGGACCCCGACAGTCGCATGTAAAAGTTTAAACACCCCCAGTTCAACATTATGTAATATTGTTGGCTTTCTAAGTGAAAATAAGTGAACACATCCTCTACAGAGACACATTTTTCTGCAATATCTGTTTAACATATTAGGAAAAACATTCAACATAAAATGTGCCAAAACTTTTTCACAGACCACATTTTGTGTTTTTGTATTTAAAAAACATGTTTTTTTAAAAGGGTTCTTTAGTAAAGGAAATGGTTCTTTATGGAACCAAGAAAACTAAAAGAACCCATTGTATGATTAAAGGATTCTTTGCATGATGAAATGGTGAATGTGTTGTAGATGTTCTATAGAACATTTTTGAAAAGGGTTCTATATAGCACCGAAAAGGGTTCTTCTATTGTTGCAAGCCTGACACTAACAATAGAAGATCCCTTTTTGGTGCTAGACAAAGCATTTTTTTTAAAAAGGTTCTATATAGAACCATACGCAAGATATTCTGCATGAGTCTAAAGAACCATTTCATGATGCACTGAACAGTTTAATTAGGCAAAGGGTTCTTTTTGTGTTCATGGTTCTATATGGAGCTATTTTCATTACTGATGAAACCTTAAAGAACCATATTTTTAAGCATGCACTTTTCTATACTTGTGCAACTGTCCAAATGAATTAAACTAATAGTAAGTAAGTAAGTAAGTAAGTAAGTAAATACCACTCACAGGTGTGCAGATTTCCTTCTCACTGAAGTGGTCTGTTTTGCCCACCTGTAGGTCTGAGAACAGAAAAATGCCACCATTACATTATATTTTATCACAGAGTTGCAACACACTGCAAACACTGACTGAACACTGAGGAACTGGGTATGAATTAGATTCTAAACTTCATCTTTAGATACAAATCAACCTGACAGGCAGGTCACACTGAGTGTAACTCTCTATACAGCCACTAGAGGGCTTTAACACTAACACGCATACATTCAATCACTGACCACTTTATCAGAGACCTCTTTTGTAGTTACAGCTTGTAGACACACGAGGTGGGTGTTTCTAATAAAGTGGCCAGTTAGTTTAAGGACATGGTGGGTGTTTCTAATAAAGTGGAAAATCAGAAGAACTACAAGGTGAATATTTCTAATAAAGTAGACAGTTAGTGGAAGTTAGTGGACATTATTTCGAGAAACTGGTGAAACAGAAGTGATGCCTGCGGTCACTCATACTAATTGATATAATCTACAAAATGTGCCTTTGGCGAAACCTTTGGTGTGTCTCAATTAAGTACTCAGCCACTCAAAACAGCTAATATCACTACTGTGCTGAAAACCCTTTTGCTTATTGGACACACTAACAAATATTTCAGTTGAAATAATGAAGGACAGTCAGTAATTAGGTCACAATATTGATTCTCCAGTGTGTTTAAATGTATTGCATGGCGTGCAGAATCACAATATGCTGCAGTATAATAACAGTATAATAAGTGCTAGTATTTTGTCCATATGCGTCCATACAAAATCTCTGGTAGTCTGGTGAGCTCTTTATGGTGTCTCCCATTCAAAATACAGTGGGCCAATTAAATTGTCTGGAGTTTGTCTTTGTTTATTGGGCACATTAGAGCCTAAACAGCCCCAGCGTGCCCTGTGCACACAGAGGCTGAGTGTTCTGAGCAGAGAAGCTGCTCTATGTTTGGACACTGAAGCAGAATGCTTTTCTAAAAGAGCCTTTCTACCAATGCTGGACCAGCCAGGCCTCATTAACAGACTGACTGGCTCAATATGGTCACTGTTTCAGCCGGAACCTTCTGTTGATGTTGCGCTGAAAAAGCAGACCTCAAGAATCAACAGAGCTCTTTGTTTCCCAATCTTTATATTCATGTCAGAACACAAAGGCCAAATGTTTGGAGAAGTCGTATACATTTTTTTCAATAAAGTAAGAGTTTATCATAAAATCAACATGCTGATCGTCAAAATACATTATTATTATAAAGAGCAGCTTTTGTCTAAGTAATGATTTGAGAGTTTTCTTTTCCAAATTATTGCTTTTACACATTCATATAGAAACACTTTTGGTCTACAGGCGCTTTGAACAACTAAAAGGTTTGAGTGCTTGCATCAGAACAATGGGAGAATATGGGTGTGGCATTTTGGCTTTAACCCCAATATAGCAGTGTCACGAATACTGGTACAAATATTTACATGTATGATATTGCCTAAGATGTAAACAAAGTGGTTTGGTGTGAAATGCTCTGTTTCAGAGAAACTTGCCAGTCATAATTGTTCACAGTGGTGGTGATAGGAACCAGACCTCCACCTCAGAAGGCTCCCTCTCAGAAAGTTATTATATGAAATGGTTATGAATTCACTGCCTGATGTCTGAGACTTTTGCCATCATCAACATTCCATATAAAACTCAGAGGACACATGTAAGTTCACTGGTGGTTTTGGATAGTAAATAAAATATCTATGAGTGTGTTGTAGTCATGGTGACCCCTGGTTCCTGTCACCACCACTGTAAAGAAAACTGAACCATTTCACACCAAACCGCTCTGAAATCACTCTGTTTATGCTCACACACTCAATTAAGGAGGAATTTTGAAAATTCTGAGAAATTTCCCTTTACTATGGTCAGTACTTCAGTTAACTACTGAAAACTGCATTCGGAATTACAGTCATGTAGCTAAGTGTATTAATGTGCATGTTTACAGGTTTCCTGGAGTTTATTTATGTTCTCACCATCTGTGGTTTTCATGTCTGTCGAGTCTTTCTGCACCATTCCTGTGGAGGCAAGCTTCTCCTCATCAGTGGCGTGTCGTACAGGGAGATCCAGAGGAGTAACTGACTCCTCCTGCACCTCTTCACCCTGCACATATGAATTATATATGTAACTATTTATATGTAATAATAATAATAATAATAATAATAATAATAATAATAATAATAATAATAATAATAAAGCCCATTTAAATTATGTAGCTAAATATCTCTACATAGTAATTTTCTAGGCCAGAACACCGTGAAAAATTCAGACCAATGTGAGAGAGTTCAACCAACTAATCCCAAATTTTCAAAAATGAACTCAATTAGAGCAATTACGAATTATTTTTGGACAGGGGCACTCAGTCCCCTCGCTGCTAAATACATAACATGTCACTGCCTGAGAGACAGTGGGTAACAACCTCCCCATACCTCCAGCCAACTGACCCCCACCATCTGTGCCTCCAGCCTACTGACCACCTCCCTCTGTACCCCCAGCCTACTGAACCCCACTCTACTGACCTCTGACAATACTCAACTTATGTTAAATATCATTTGTTTATTAATTACTATAATTACAATAACATTGTAATTATAATAATGAAAATGCTTATTATTGTGTTACTTGGTTTTATATGTTTTCATTGTTCACTACCAATGACCTGATGCTGCAATACTGTACTTCATAGTCATTAAAATGAATTGGACAGAAAAAGAGAAAGGCAGCAGAGAGAGAGAGAGAGAGAGAGAGAGAGAGAGAGAGAGAGAGAGAGAGAGAGAGAGAGAGAGAGAGAGAGAGAGAGAGAGAGAGAGAGAGAGAGAGAGAGAGAGAGAGAGGTAGGAATGGGAGAGGGGGAGAGAGAGAGAGAGAGAGAGAGAGAGAGGTAGGAATGGGAGAGGGGGAGAGAGAGAGAGAGAGAGAGAGAGAGAGAGAGAGAGAGAGAGAGAGAGAGCGAGAGAGAGCGAGCGAGAGAGAGCGAGGTAGGAATGAGAGAGAGCGCGAGAGAGGGGAAAGAGAGCGAGAGAGGAAAGAGAGCGAGGTAGGAATGAGAGAGAGCGAGCGAGGTAGGAATGAGAGAGAGCGAGAGAGAGGGGAAAGAGAGCGAGGTAGGAATGAGAGAGCGAGCGAGGTAGGAATGAGAGAGAGAGCGCGAGAGAGAGGGGAAAGAGAGTGAGGTAGGAATGAGAGAGCGAGAGAGAGGGGAAAGAGAGCGAGGTAGGAATGAGAGAGAGAGAGAGAGAGAGAGGGAGAGAGAGGGGAAAGAGAGCGAGGTAGGAGTGAGAGAGAGAGAGAGGGGAAAGAGAGCGAGGTAGGAATGAGAGAGAGAGAGAGAGAGAGAGAGAGAGAGAGAGAGAGAGAGAGAGAGAGAGAGAGAGAGAGAGAGAGAGAGAGGAAAGAGAGCGAGGTAGGAATGAGAGAGCGAGAGAGAGCGAGCGAGGTAGGAATGAGAGAGCGAGCGAGGTAGGAATGAGAGAGCGAGAGAGCGAGCGAGGTAGGAATGAGAGAGAGCGAGAGAGAGGGGAAAGAGAGCGAGGTAGGAATGAGAGAGAGAGAGGGAGAGAGAGGGGAAAGAGAGTGAGGTAGGAATGAGAGAGCGAGAGAGGTAGGAATGAGAGAGAGCGAGAGAGAGGGGAAAGAGAGCGAGGTAGGAATGAGAGAGAGAGAGAGAGAGAGGGAGAGAGAGGGGAAAGAGAGCGAGGTAGGAGTGAGAGAGAGAGAGAGGGGAAAGAGAGCGAGGTAGGAATGAGAGAGAGAGAGAGAGAGAGAGAGAGAGAGAGAGAGAGAGAGAGAGAGAGAGAGAGAGAGAGAGAGAGAGAGAGAGAGAGAGGAAAGAGAGCGAGGTAGGAATGAGAGAGCGAGAGAGAGCGAGCGAGGTAGGAATGAGAGAGCGAGCGAGGTAGGAATGAGAGAGCGAGAGAGCGAGCGAGGTAGGAATGAGAGAGAGCGAGAGAGAGGGGAAAGAGAGCGAGGTAGGAATGAGAGAGAGAGAGGGAGAGAGAGGGGAAAGAGAGCGAGGTAGGAATGAGAGAGAGAGAGAGAGGGGAAAGAGAGCGAGGTAGGAATGAGAGAGAGAGAGAGCGAGGGGAAAGAGAGCGAGGTAGGAATGAGAGAGAGAGAGAGGGGAAAGAGAGCGAGGTAGGAATGAGAGAGAGAGAGAGAGAGGGGAAAGAGAGCGAGGTAGGAATGAGAGAGAGAGAGAGAGAGGGGAAAGAGAGCGAGGTAGGAATGAGAGAGAGAGAGAGGGGAAAGAGAGCGAGGTAGGAATGAGAGAGAGAGAGAGAGAGAGAGAGAGAGAGAGAGAGAGAGAGAGAGAGAGAGAGAGAGAGAGAGAGAGAGAGAGAGAGAGAGAGAGAGAGAGAGAGAGAGAGAGAGAGAGAGAGAGAGAGAGAGAGAGAGAGAGGAGACCTTTGCTGAGTCACTGCAGTAATATCACAGTGAGTGAGTCAGCAGTGGGAGGTTTTATAGCTGTATGGGGATCAATATCCACAGAACAATACAGAGCATCTCTCCCTCTCTCTTCCGCTCCCTTTCTCTCTGTACGCAAAACAAGACTTACCTGATTACAGACGTCCAGCACTAAAGACTTATTTTCAAATTTCTTCACTTTACAGGAGTTCCTGCAGACAGACAGATGGATGGATAGAGAAAATTTGATAGAGAAATGAGAGAGAGAGAGAGAGAGAGAGAGAGAGAGAGAGAGAGAGAGAGAGAGAGAGAGAGAGAGGGGGAGAGAGAGAGAGAGAGAGAGAGAGAGAGAGAGAGAGAGAGAGAGAGAGAGAGAGAGAGAGAGGGAGAGAGGGAGAGAGTGTCAGTGTCTGGATGTAGGCACTTGACCTCAGTATCAGGTCATTTTAGCACAATGACTCAGCAGAATGAAACCAGTTTGCTTCTAAACAGCTCTGGAGAAAAGAAGAGCAGAGCTGTGACCATATTGTGATAAATCATTCAATTACAGTTGTATTTTTCACAATTCTGCACTGATATGTGTAGAATAACAAATCAACATCAGTCTTTACTGACTATTTACACCCACTGCTAGAGTTCAGTCAGTGTGGATGTAATACTTCCTTAAAGCCTGAAGATGGCAGGAGCTGTGAAAGGCCAGTAAATCTAGTCATCTACTACAGCATCTAAACGCTGCTGACCATTTGCTACACATTGACATAGACCATGCTGTAGCTGTGATACTACAAAGCACAGTGATGTACTGAGTCGTGACATCATGCTGCAACGCTGAGGAGTGTCTCCTAGCTTTGCTATTCACATTAGCATGTTTGTTGGAGCTAATAAGAAACATTTTAAGAAGTAGTACTGCAATATGGACCTCACTGGAAGGTCAAAGATGCAGTACTGAGGGCAAGGGGTGTAAATTAATGACCCTCAATGAATTTAATACTGTTTAAAAATCTATAACAGCCCGCAGGATACTTAGTCTACTACCCAATCAATACTTACCAGACTAATCAATAACTACTAATTAGACATAAAAAAAATTAGCAAGGAAGTCAGACATGGCCTAGATTTACAGAGACATGCAGCAGCACAGCATGCAGTGGAACACAAAGGGTCAGAGCAAGAACAAGCAGAACGAGAGAAAAGAAAAAGACATGAGAATAAAGGAAATGAGAAAAGGTGAGAAGAGAAGAGAAATGACAAGAATAGAGAAGACAAGAGCAGAGAAGTGAGGAGAAAAGAGAATAGAGAATAAAAAGTGAGAAGAAAAGAGAAGAGAGAAAAAGAGAAGAAAAGAGAAGAGAAAAAAAAAAAAAAAAAAGAGCAAAGGAGAAGAGCAGAGAAGTGAGGAGAATAGTGAATAAGAGAAGAGAAGACAAGAGTGAAGAGGAGGACAGAGGAGAAGAGAGAAGACAGAAGACAAGAGTGAAGAGGAGAACAGAGGAGAAGAGAAGAGAGAAGAGTGAAGAGGAGAACAGAGGAGAAGAGAATAGATGAGAGCAGAAGAGAAGAGAGAAGATGAGTGAAGAGAAGAGAACAGAAGAGAAGAGAGAAGACAAGAGTGAAGAGGAGAACAGAGGAGAAGAGAAGAGAGAAGAGTGAAGAGAAGAGAACAGAAGAGAAGAGAAGATACTTACAGGAGCAAACAGAGAAACCGCACTTGCTCAGTGGTCCTGATGGTAACAGTAAACGGGCAGACAGAGGGGAGGACATGGAGAGGGATGGAGCGTTAAAAATCGGACAAGTGGAGGGAGGAGGAGAGAAAAAGAAGAGCAGAGTGAGCTGACTGGGATTAGTTCAGAGAGAGGCCGCAGCAGCCGGGCTTCAGACACGCACAGGACAGTAACACTGAAGAGAACTGAGACACTGCAGAACACGGAACAGCACAGACACAGAAGAGAACCTACTGACTGTTCACCACTGACCAGAACAGAGTCTCAGCTCAACATACAGTAAAAGCCAGGAGTTCAGCCAAAAACCTGATGTACAGTTATACATTAAACCAACTACGCTTGATCACGCAAGACACATTTGGTATCTGAAGTTTGCTTCTTTAGCTTTAGCACTGCAGCTACAAGGCTAATGTCGCTAACAAGTAATGGAACTTTATATACATACAGCAATTAGCATGACGCTAACTGCACTGTTAAATCAACACACACCTTGTCCACTCATTAGTCCATGCATATGCATAAGTGTGTAATGATGGCTGAAGAATGCAGTTAGCAACATGCTCAATGGTGTAAATAAGCTTATAAGCTTATCAAGTCCACATGTAAAATCACTGTATTCATACTTTCTGATAGAATTCTTTAAAAGGGCTGATTGGGAAACATTTATTTGCTTTAAGAATTTGGGTTTTCACACTTTTCCACAAATACCACACCCAGGACCGATTCTGGGCTCATTTGGAGGAGGGGCTTATTATCGCTGGTTTGCTTTCACACAATTCCATCTGTACAATGGATCAATCAGGTTCATCTATTTGCTGCTGTTCATTACTTTCCTTGGATACAAACACTTCAGTACTTCAGTCCATGTTTATAGATGACAGCGAGTGTGTTTACACGCACTCAATAATCTGATCATAATCGGATTTCTGCAGGTATCCAATTATTCAAATGGTCATTTAAAACAGCACACTGATTTCTTCAATCGGAGTACGGTCTAGAAATATGATTAAGAAATTCTATAAAAGAGGCTGCATTTTAGCTCAGTAATCAGCTTTCTCAGTGTATGTAAACTCTTACGAAGACAGAAATCCAAAAGAAATCTGAGTATGTGCAGCACAGGAAACCAGCTGTGTTGCCACAAGACGCAGCACAACACTTTTGACGCTGAAACCAATTAAATGCTTGACAAAATTAAGGATTTAAATATTCTTTGTCTTCTAGATGTTTTTTATATATGTTTAGGTTTTTACATTTATTTAAAAAAAGGAGCTTTACATTACATTAATGTCACGTTTTCTTATGCAAGTTTATTGGCTGTTTGCAAAGCAGAAATCAGATTACAGCCCGACTCACGTAGACCCAGAGTTGCCCCATTAGCTGATTACTGAAGTCTATGTAAACGTGTTGATCAGGTTATTGATAAAATCTGCAGTCTACCAGATTATTAAGTGCATGCAAACAGACTCCGTGTCAGAAATCATAATCAGGTCTATTAGAGATACTTCAGTGTGAGATAATTCAGGCGTGAAGTTAGCACAATGCTAACTGGTGGGGTATGAGCTTCCATTACTACATTAGTCTCGTAGCTCTAGCATTAAAACTAAACAAGTAACTTCACACACCAAACATGTCTTGACTAATCAGTTAAAATTGGTTTAAGTGGAGAGACTTTGCGCAAATTTAATTTTTGGCTGAACTATTGCTTTAAGACCTGCTTTTAGATTTTAGACTCAGACAGAATTAGTGTACAGCAGGAACTCACAGACACATGAACACAAACAGCATGCCGGCCACATGTGGCTCTGAACATCGCACTCACGTGATGATCCTGTCCTTGTTTTTCTTGGGTGACTGGCGCGCTTTCCGTTCCTCCGCCAGGGGGGAATCTTGGCTTGTTTGTTTATCGTGTATATCCAAACTTTTCTCTGTTTCTGCCTTTGCCGAGTCCCTGCCTGCAAAAACTTTAGTCGGCTTAAAAGGATCAATGGAATCATCAAAGTTGTCTGGGTCGAATGTATACGCTCCTGTAGCGGGACTTGGAGAGCTGCTAAGTTTGCTAGGTCCTCCAAATGGGTTGAAATTGGGGTCGTCCCATTGGCTGGGGTCGAAGTTGTATGATTTTTTGGGAATAGGGATATCGTCAACGTTCAAAGGAGTTTCTGAGTCACATCCTGGCTTGGAGGACTGTTCTGAAGCTTCTGGCTGCTGTGGTGCAGGTTTAGCTCGCTGTTTTTTAGGCGTGACTTTAGCGCTAGGCCTTTTTCCTTGCTTCTGTGTTGGAATTTTCTTGGGTCCAGCATTTTCCTCCCCAGCTTCCGTCTGGTAATTGGTTTCAGGGTCTGGATGTTGTGTTTTTGGGACACTGGAGGATGCAGGCTGGGAATCAGCGGAGCCATTGCTGAAAGCCTTTGACGGCTTGAAAGGATCCAAGGAGTCCTCAAAGTTGTCTGGATCAAAGCTATATGTGCCCTTTGGAAGGGTTGGGGAACTCTGCAGTTTGGATCCACCACTAGCAAATGGATTGAAGTTAGCATCATATTGATCTGGGTCAAAACTGTAGCTGCCCTTTGGCACTGGAGGAGGCTCATCATCCACTTCATTTGGGTCAACGGCATTCAGTGGAGATTTCATCTTCAGAGATGGAGGCCGTGGCTTGGGAACTGAAGTTTGGGAATGCTCTGGAAGGTGGCCGTTACACACAGGCTGGGAATGCTGTTCTGGACACTCGGCCGGCTCAGTGGTCACGCTGGAGGGTTTAATGTGAGGGTCATTGGTTTGCTGTGGGGTCAGGCTGTGGTCCTGTAGAGATAAAGCCTCATGTTGGTAGGCCAGTTCAAGCTGGGCAGAGATCCGCTCGGCTTCCTCAGCAATGGAAAGTCGCTGATCCTCACCGTCTTGCTCTAAACCTGAAGAAAGGTAAAGAGACACTGATGAGATATATACACTGTGCAAATGGGGGGGGGGGGGGTTGGGGAGTCTGAGACCCTGTTAATGAACCTCTTGAGCCCCTAAGTCCTTGGAAATAAACTTATTATGATGTTATGCTGCTCATTAGGGTAAAATAGATGCTCAAATGCAAACTCAGTGAAGCTCACTGTTTTCTGCTTCACCCACAATCAGCTTCTGTCCTCAGTGTTCTTTACTAACTAGAGCTGCAGCACTGCTCTGCCTCAGGGTGGCGCTGCAGCAGACTGGTGTAGTTGGTCCTTCATAGTCTAGAAACTGTAACTGTAGTATAATGCTGCATACAAATCTGTAGCAGAAAAAGTGCAGATAACTGCTGTAGTTGGTGACAGTGGGGTAACTTGTGTGCAGTTGTAGTTAGTCAAGGAGCTAACTACTCCAAAGCAAATAGTAAATACAAAAGTGAAGATAATAATACAGTCTCTTGACTGACTGTGCAACACACAATCTCATTTTGTATTTATAGTCAGTGGGGGAAAAATGTTTAAAAAGGTTCGTACTTAGACACTGATTAAATTAGTTAGGGGTAAGCGGGGGCGGAGCCAGAACAAAATGTTCCAAAGAGACCCCTGATGAGGGTAGGTTTGCAGGGCCAGATGTGGTCTTGTAACAGGAATATGCATCTGGGGACAAGCTGTTTAACTTTTGGTGCTGGAATGCGGCAAAGTCTGCCGCTAACTAGAGTACGCCCCTCACCTGTCCCCAATTCAGCCTGTGTTCTTTTAACGTCCGGCGTGCAATAACAACACAAGCCAAACAAGTTCAACCAGTGAAATGCTATCGTTAGCTAACGGACAGTTTTCCTCTGTAAGAGGTAATGTTTATTTTTACTGCATGTAATTTGTTCTCAAAAGCTCAAGCAGGTAACGAGGAGCCAGACTGTGCATAACTTCTTATGTAATAACAACCTTGTACTGAAAATGGCACAAAACAGCAGAGACGTTATAAATGAGGAGATGATAAGTGGTTAAATCGTGAATAGAACAAGGTCATAATGCTGAACCCAGCGTCAGTTTGCGGAGAATTCCTACAAACTGTTTAAGAGAATTTTGTCAAATTTGATCAGATCTGTTTTTTTAACGGTTCACGTTCAGTTTAGAGTATTTTGGTTGCTTCTCATTCAGAGAGAGGGGAGTCTGGACTATGGCTGTAAATAACTGCCCGGCGGTGCTGCAAACATGGCCGCTAAGTGAACAGACTTTCCTATAAGGGCTTTGGTAAAAGGTAAAGGTGGGTGATATGGCAAAAAAATACTGTGATTTTTCAGAAATATTCCATGATGCATGATGTCACGATTTATTTTCAGACTCTGCCATTTTTAAATCAATATTTGGTAGGATATCATTTTGCTCTCTTAATAGTGAAACATATAGTTAGTGTTCTATAAATACTGACTTATTTTCTCAGAAAAGCATACCGTATTGTACCATGACAAACATTCACAACAGTGATTAATATATATCTCATCATATTGCCCAACCCTAGTAATAGGTAATAAATGAAGACCTTAATAAGCAAATAAACAAACAGACAAATCAGAAATGTCAAACAGAGACTACAATAGCTTTTGTACTGGCTGTATTTTTGGGGTTCTGGTGGTTTAAGTGTTCTTAGAGGATATTTTTCATCACCTCATTGTTACAGCTGTAAAGGAGATTTAAGAACACGCTTCCTTTGTGGGAAAGGAAAGGAAACGTATCACCCAGGGGAGGAAATGCATCACTCAGGATGCCCAACAACAACCTCCTTTCTTCACTGGTCAGACGCTGTGGGTCAGCTGTTAAAAACTCATCAGCAGAGCTGAGGCTGCAGCTGGCCTTAAAGAGGAAAAGAGCTTAAACAGACTCAGCTTCAGTAAACAGATTCAGCTACGGTAAACAAACAGTAAACCTCACTTCCTGTTAAAGATGCGGCTCCTGAGGCCTTTGCTGTCTCTGAGTTCTAATGCAACAGCTTGTTGCTAGGATACTACTGAAGACGGGCTCTATTCATAAGCGCACTATAGTGACTTACTCACTGGAGTGCAGGTCTGATTGGCGATTACAGCCTCGTCAAAACATTTATGAAATCTTTCCGCTGCTTTTGGGATAATTTCTCTAAATGCAATTATTTAGCTGTGTTAAAATGCTTTTACTTGCGTTTATGTCAAACAAACTTGACTATGTGGTTCATGGCAGTGTACAACACACTGTTTATAACAATTTATAAATATGGGATAAATTCAGGGTGTTTTTAAGCTATGATAATGTACAAGTATTGCTATTTTCTATATTATACGATATATTTGGTTGCAGAAAAAATGTGCAACATAACTCATCTGCTCATCTTGTCCAATGGTTTATAGATAATCAGTAGGAAGCTGTAAATACATATTTAGCAATGTTTGATGTGTCCAGAGTGATGAACTAGATTCTAAAATGACGGAGAAAGCTATAGAACACTGAGAACGAGGCTCTAATAAAATCACTACACACAGTATCTCACAAAAGTGAGTACACCCCTCACATTTCTGCAAATATTTTATTATATATCTTTTCATGGGACAACACTATAGAAATGAAACTTGGATATAGCTTAAAGTAGTCAGTGTACAGCTTGTATATCAGTATAGATTTACTGTCCTCTGAAAATAGCACACAGCCATTAATGTCTAAATAGCTGGCAACACAAATGATTAAACCTCACAGTGAACATGTCCAAATTGTGCCCAATTGTGCCGTTGTCCCTCCCTGGTGTTATGTGACTCAGAGTGATAATGTTCCAGGTCTGAATGGGGAGCAGGGCTGCTAAATTCAGTATTTTGGGTACAATTTGCTCACACTGGCCACTGAATATTCAACATGGCACCCCATGGCAAAGAACTCTCTGAGGATGTGAGAAATAGAATTGTTACTCTGTGGCCTATGATGGCCTATGCTATAAGAAGATTGCAAACAACCTGAAACTGAGCTATAGCATGGTGGCCAAGGTCATACAGTGGTTTTCCAGGACAGGTTCCACTCGGAACAGGCCTCACCAGGGTTGACCAAAGTCAGTGAGTCCATGTGTTCAGCGTCATTATCCAGAGCTTGGCTTAAAAAAATAGATGCATGAGTGCTGCCAGCATTGCTGCAGAGGCTGAAGAAGTGGGAGGTCATACGCCACACAAATGCATCAACTTGGTCTGCATGGCTGTTGTCCCAGAAGGAAGCCTCTTCTGAAGCTGACACACAAGAAAGCTTGCAAACCGTTTGCTGAAGACAAGCAGTCCAAGAACAAGGATTACCAGAACCATGTCCTTTGGTCTGGCGAGACCAAGATAAACTTGTTTGGCTCAGATGGTGTCCAGCATGTGTGGTGGCGCCCTCGTGAGGAGTACCAAGACAACTGTCTCTTGCCTACAGTCAAGCATGGTGGTGGTAGCATTATGGTCTGGAGCTGCATGAGTGCTTTCAGCACTGGGAAGCTGCAGTTCATTGAGGGAAACATGAATTCCAACATGTATTGCGACAGTCTGAAGCAGAGCATGGAAACTGCGCTGCATGGCAGTTTTCCAACACAATAACGACCCCAAATACACCTCCAACTGCCTTGCTGACATTTTAACAGTGTTTACACACCACATCAAACTCGTATTTCAAAACATTATATGTTTTTAAGTCTTGAAGTTCATTCCCTTCTAACATATCAGTTGAAAAAAATAAAACAGGAACTTAACAGAGTTGCTCTTTCACAGCAGATTCACTACAGCCAAACTTTTAGTTCCTCAATCTTCTCAGGTCAACAGCCCTTCTGTTCTCTCTCTCTCACTCTAATAGAATGGAAGTTTCATTGTTGCCAAACAAAATGGTAGCACTTAGTAGCTGCTAATTAACACGTCATGAAGCAATAACTAGAGTGAATTAAGCATTTTTCAGAGGACTTTTATTATCTTATAATACCCTTTATAACTTATTTACATACTGTGTTCTTCTTTTAATTCCCATCAATAGCTTTATACTAAATCACCAGTTAGCTCTAAATAAACAAACCTGTCCCTCTACTCTACCGTGAAGACATTCAGTTAATATTTAACTCTGGCATGAGTGCGTCCTCCAGCTTCGGCTGGCTGTATGAGGGAGTTCCCTGCTAAATCTAACTGAAATGTAATCTTGCTCAGTCAAGTAATGTATTAAAATTTTAAATTTTGGATAATCAGAAAGACAAGCTAGTATGCATCAAACTAATATTTTCCAAAACTTTGATGCAGTTAAACCTCATTAAACTTCAGTCATTTAGTTTATAACATCAAGCTGATCATTTTCTCGCTCTGATCAAACATTTTAAAAGTTCAAAGTTGTATAACTGGAAAAACAGAAACGGAACCACAGAAAATAAGTCATTACAAGATTATTATTCAACAACAAGAAAAACCTATATATACACACAACCCTCCACTCATTCCTCCTCCCTCCCTCCCTCTCTGTGGTCAGCACTGAGCCTCCTCACTCCCAGAGACCAACGCCCCACAGCCTGTGAATCACCCAAAACATCTCGGGCCTCACCCTCTGTGGAAAATATTCAAGTATAACTGTGCTGTGTTCATAGTTGAGGCCGAATGCATCTTTCAGAAAATATATATGTGGATCACAATGCTATAAAACATACTTCGTAATAAATGAGAATGATCTCTCAAAAGGGGTTAGATGGGCCTCAAAGTATTTTATTCCTCCTTCAAAAGTATTTGAACACTAAAAGAGCAGAAAAAGATTATCTACATGGATGGAGCTGGAGTTTATTTTGGAGTTCAGTGTGATGTGACACTGTGATAGCAGGGTTGTTCTGTAGGGAGCTGATTCTCTTCACTGGCTCTAAAGGACTGAAGGATGAAATTTTCCACAATACCCCACAGTCCATCAGAGCTTATACAGCCTAACAGAGCTAACACAGCCTAAATCAGCCTATCAGAACTAACACAAGCTAACAGAGCTAACACAGCCTAACTGCTCTAAATCAGCCTATCAGTGCTAACACAGGCTAACAGAGCCAGCACAGGCTACGCATTTGGCCATACTATTGTGTCTGTATAAGAGCCAACATAAAAACAATATTAAAAAAAAACCCTATGACAACTCTAACAGAAAATAAGTGTAGCTGGACACACACACACAGATGTGCTCTGTCTGTAATTTAAACTGTGACACGTGTACACTGTCTGCACTGAACACAGACTATGACTGCTGCAGTCGGCTGAAACTAACAGACGCTTCTAATTCCCGAAGGAAATAACAGTTAAAGGGACTTTAAACACAGTAATTTAGTGTAAGAACACTAGAAACTACAGCCATCAGACGCCTGAAAGAAGAACAGCCCAGAAGCACAGACATAAACTTTCACCATCGACTAAAACTCCTTACCTTCTTGTGAAATTTGTCTTTTTCAAGAGCATATTTTACTGATTTGATTTCCAGTCCAAACAGCAGTGACGTAAAGTTATTAAATTTTTAGATGTTTCTGAATTGATTAAATACAATATTATATAATAATAATTGTTTATATACACACACACACACACACACACACACACACACACACACACACACACACACACACTTGTTTAAAGAAGGAAAAAAGTCAAAGATAAATCTAATCTCAGCTGTTTGAGTGTTCAGTGAGTCACTCTTTACCTTTATTACAGCTTCTATTCTGTTAAGGAGACACACTTTCAGGTGCTCAAAGAAATCTGCAGACACACTTCCACAGTTCAGTCTTAGAAGTTGGTTGGTTTACAGACAACATAACCAACACAGTTTTGGAAACTTCTGTTTTTTTCTCTTTGACTTTTGAAAAAGATTGGAAGTAAGAGAGCACTGAGGCATAGATATAAAACCCCATTCATATATGTGTGTGTGTGTGTGTGTGTGTGTGTGTGTGTGTGTGTGTGTGTGTGTATATATATAAGAATAAGTATGTGAAAGTCCTGATCACATGACACGGCTCTCTGCAGGCCTTTGCCCTCAGCCATTGATAACTCAGCTGAGAGAAGAGCAGAAGCTTTTGTTCCAGACTGAGCTACTGATTCCAAACTCAAGGCTTTTCCCACACGTTCACCCTGAGGCCCATATAAACGCGCCCATCCGCCCCATCCCTCCTCCCACCCCCATCCCCCCTTGCTCTTCTACTCCACTCTTAACTCTAACTCTGCACACTCTGATATATATAGAGCTGCACAGTTCACTGTTTGTTAATCATTACTGTGATTTTTGTGATATTAGCATTTGCAATACTGATATTACAGAAGATCAATAACTGAATATTTTAGACAGACAAACAGACAGGCAGATAGATAGACAGATGACAGACTCTGAAAGATAATCAGATAGATAGAGAGTTTGACTGACAGATATACGCTATATTGCCAAAAGTATTCAGGTTCCAGGTGTATAAAACCAAGCACCAAGCACTTCTACAAACATTTGTGAAAGAATGGGTTACTTGCAGGAGCTCAGTGAATTCCAGCATGGTACCGTGATAGGATGCCACCTGTCCAGTCGTGAAATTTCCTCACTATTAAATATTCCACAATTAACTGTCTATGGCCACGTAAAATGACAGAGCGGGTTCAGTGGATGTTGAGGCACATAGAGCGCAGAGGTCACCAACTTTCTGCAAAGTCGCTACAGATCTCCAAACTTCATGTGATCTTCAGATTAGCTCAAAACAACGTGTTCTCTGGAGTGACAAATCACGCTTCTCCATTTGGCAATCTGACGGATGAGTCTGGGTTTGGTGGTTGCCAGGAGAACAGTACTTGTCTGACTGCATTGTGCCAATGGGGGGGGGGGGGATTATGGTGTGGGATTGTTTTTCAGGAGTTGGGCTCGGCCCCTTAGTTCCAGTGAAAGGAACTCTTAATTCTTCAACAGACCAAGAGATTTTGGACAATTTCATGCTCCCAACTTTGTGGGAACAGTTTGGGGATGGCCCCTTCCTGTTCCAACATGACTGCGCACCAGTGCACAAAACAAGGTCCATAAAGACGTGGATGAGCGAGTTTGGTGTGGAAGAACTTGACTGACCTGAGTCCTGACCTCAAACCAATAGAACAACTTTGGGATGAATTAGAGGGGAGACTGCGAGCCAGGCCTTCTTGTCCAACATCTGTGTCTGACCTCACAAATGGTCAAAAATTCCCATAAACACACTCCTAAACCTTGTGGAAAGCCTTCCCAGAAGAGTGGAAGCTGTTATAACTGCAAAGCGTAGTCCAACATCATATTAAACCATATTATGGATTAAGAATGGAGATAGACAGATAGAAATACACAGATAAAAGACAAATAGATAAAGGGAGAGACAGAGATTAACAGAAAGACAAGACCGATAGAGATAAACAGACAGATAGATAGACAGACAGATGGCAAAGCACAATATTATCACAATTTAGTATTTTTCTGTTTCATGCTGTTCACACAGAAGATACAAGGCTAGTGTAGCTAAGAGGTAATGAAGGTTTATACCCCGTCAGTCAGCGCTCTGCTAACCGTCCAGAGCTGCCCACACTAAGATGAAGGGATGGAAACAAATTTGCGAAGTTTTCTCTTTTTTTACTTCTTTAGTTTTAGCACTGGAGCTACAAAGCTAATAAAGCCAGCAAGTAATGGAAGCTTACAGCTTCCAATTAGCATTACTTCACTCACAGCGTGTGGAGCAGTTCAGGACCTCTAATAGACCTGATTATGTGCTTTCAGACACTGTATGATGTACTGATATCAGCTTTAGCAGTGCCAGTCTGAACTGTGTCTGCTGTGTTTGTAGTCTCTGTGTGGAAACATGCTGCTGTTGTGAGGTAGCACTCATACACTTTTACAAGCCTTTAACAGCAAGATAAACAGCCTAACAATACAGCAGCACACCCCATCTGCCTCCAATTACACCAACCTGGCCACGTGTCAGACACACAGAGAGAGAGAGAGAGAGAGAGAGAGAGAGAGAGAGAGAGAGAGAGAGAGAGAGAGAGAGAGAGAGAGAGAGAGAGAGAGAGAGAGAGAGAGAGAGAGAGAGAGAGAGAGAGAGAGAGAGAGAGAGAGAGAGAGAGAGGCGGCTATATCAGATGTGCTCAACACAGACTTGAACAAAAAGACCAACACAATGACATTATTTCCACACAGATTACACAACCAATGAGGGAAGATTATACAAATGAAAAACTAGACATCTTCTAGACGTCATCTTTCTGGACGGGTCTAGTCATAAACTAAATATTTAAAATATTTACTACAAATTACTCAGTACATATTACAAATTAACCAGAAATAAAACAGTCAGTATATACTATAAATTATTTGGTAGCTACTATGAATTACTCAGTATCTACTGTGAACGATTCAGTATCTTATATAAATGATTCAGTACATACTGTGAATTATTCTGTATCTACTATGAATTATTCAGTATCTACTGTGAATTATTATCTAGGATGAAAGTCATGTGTAAACTCTGTACTGATAGACTGAGGACTGAACCCACATACCGCCTGTACAGACATTAAAGTGTTAATGTGTTTTTCTACAAAGGTCACTTCAGTCACGTCATAACACACACGCACAATAACACTGAGAGGCTGTTTATGAGAGACGACAGCCTCTTTCATCCTTTCTAGTTGCCATAGCAACAGTGTAGGGTATAAAAATACTGAAGCACGTGCAGTTACAGGTGCCTCAGAGAGTCTCTTTCATCTGCTCCTGTCTGTCCAGTCCACCAGCATCAAAGTGACAGCTGGGTGGAAAGTCTTCACACTGTATTGCCTAAAATGTAGTCAATTAACTGAGACATGCTGGGCTTGTTTACTTTTAGCACTGGAACTACGAGGCTTAGAAGAAAGGAAATTGTCTCATAAAGCTGTGTGGAGTTAAGTAATCTTTAAGACTATATACAGCCTGCCAGCCCAAATCCAATTTTGGCATATTCAAACTGTATCCAGATTGACTTTTGATAGTCTAGACAGCGCAAAACACATGTAATATAATTTTTGCAAACTGGATCCAGACCATATTTTGGAGGTGGTTTGAAAGGTGAATCCAATCAGATGATTTTTACAGATGCGTCTCAGTCTGGACACTCTGAACTGAATCAGAAATCAAAGTGTCTTTTGTGTCACTCACAATGCGATAAACAATAACAGTGTCAAATCCAGAGTGAACAAGTGGCTGGGATTCAAGTTCCAAAGATTCATGCTGATGAAGAAAATTCTGAAGAGTTTGGAGGGTGAGATGATTCTCCTCCATCTCTCCTGCATCCATGTTTGAATTCTGCAACACCAGCTTAGCTACGTAGTTACTGACGCTTACATCATTACCACGGCAACCCTCGCAGGTAGGTTGGTGATGTCTGAACACACAAATCCAATCTAATCACTTCAAATAACAGTGCAGGCAGTCGCCTCAGAAGATCTGATTCAAGAAAAAACATTTGTTTAGCCTGCAGTCTGAACACAGCCTTACAGACTTGATTATGTGGTTTCTGATACTGTATGACTCCCTGTTATCAACATAACATAAACGTGTACAATACTTTTCTGCAAGCTATTAGCTTTCATTATTTGAAGCTAGATTAGCGTCATAGCTCCAGTGCCAAAAATAAAGGACAAACTTCGGACACCAAACATCTTTTAGCTGATCAAATACATTTGATGTGAGGGGAAAAATCTGCAAAATTTCATTTAAAATTGGCTGAACTATCCCTTTAACAAGTGAGATTAGATAAGCCTGCTGTACCTGCAATGTCTCCTCTGGGTGGGGCCAGTGCTGCTGGGTCATTCAGTGGGTGATGGACTGGTGTCTCCGTCTCAGGCGTCTCAAACTGGCCCTCCGAGTCCGAACTACAGCATGGAGAGAGATTCAAGTCAGACATGTATGCAGTATGCAGACTGACCATTTCTAACTGCGGGTGTGAAATTAAATGTTTGGTTACTGAAGTGCTGTTTAAACTGTGCTGGATATTAAGTGGTGGATCCCAGCTGTTTGCACAGAACAGATACCACAATAATTTTAGTAGTCAATACTGACACTGGGGAAATTACACAATTCTAAATATCTGATTTGATAACACAACAAAGACAGAAATATAATTCAGCAAATATTACTAAAAGGAATCAGTGTTAACAGTATTAACATAGGCGCTCAGTACATAATAAAATAAACAATGGCCTTCATTATTATATTTTACATGTACACTGTTTTAGTAATATAGTGTAAAACATACAAATACTAAATCCAGTGATAAAGGGTTCCAGGACATGTTAAACCATCCTAAACACAGTTGACCCATTTTCTGACTCCAGATTGTGATATGGTGAACATTTGTAGATTACAGAAAGTAGTATCAGGCAGCTTGGCAAAGACTTACAGTTGACTGTTTCAACACATATTACCATCACAATTCAGATACGTCACATGACGAGGCATCCTGTGTTTTTCATAGAGGCTGGTGAGCGGCGCTGAATTTTTATAAAGCTGGTAAACAAAGTAAACACACTCTTGCGCACAGCACACAGAATGACCCTTAAGCCAATGACGGAAAAAACAAAGATTTTGAATCTCACAGTCACTGGGCAAGAGTCGCGCCAACTCCCAGACATGCTGGAGTTGAAGAACTGACTCTTTTCAAATGAACTCCCCATCTCTAACAAATACACAGCTAACATTAGCAGCAACTTGGTGAGTATTCAGAAGTCAGCTAAATGGCTGTATTGTAGGAAAAGGCAAAATGTACTAAATAAGCAAAATCATTTAAAATGTGTCATCAGATGAGTGGTGGAAGCAGCTCGATGTAAGCAGCAGTGAATGTTAACAGACTGAACCAAAACCTTAGCAGCAATAGTAAAACCTGTAGTAGTTGTCTCACGTAATGTCAAATGTACCCAAATACATAATGGATTAACTTTCATTTTCTCTGTTGTCAAAGGCATGTGTCTCATGTACCACATGTGATGCGAATGACAATAAAGCCTTATCTTATCTTATATCTCTAAGTAGTATTAAATCCCCTCAGGGAAAGAGCAGGTAGCTTGGCGCTAACACAGCAGTTCTCACACAGCTACAGACATTGGCATTATCATATGGCTACCTATGAAGCAAAAGATCCTCACTAAGTACTGCAATAATATGTGCAACTTGAGAACATTCAAGATTACTGGACAAAAAAAAAAGAAAACATGAACAAAAAATAGTCCTTAATGATGACGTCACTGACCTCAGAAGAACAGTTTAAAAAAGGAATTTAGCGCTAACTTGCACCAGCTTTAGTAGCGTTACAGGCTAACACCACCACTCATTAGGAGCATAGTTTGTCAAACTGCAAATATCTTGGTTAAAATCACTCTCAGAATTAGTAGAAACTCTGATTGCTGTGTAACACGTTAACTCAATAGTCTTATTTTTCTTTCGCTGACTGTTTCCCACTGAAGCCCTTGGTCAGACCACCCAGATTACTGTCTTGCATACAAAATTGAACTAGTTTTAACCTCCTTCAACAGATTTTGAATAGACAGTGTTTATTTTCTAAAATAAAATAATACAATACGACAAACTGAGAGGAAAAAATGGATAGGCCTTTTAAAAAATGCTTTTGAAAATGTTGCTGACACTGCTAAATTAAAATCATTCACTAAATTAATTTATAAAGGATAACGAAAGAATGAAATGAAGAAAAAATGTAAAAGTAAAGTGGACTATGAGTGGAAAATGAGTGATTGTCATTTTGTTTAATAAGCAGAGCTTAACCACCAGTGGGCCGCCCTGAACATACGGAGTAAAAAGCCAGCGCACCTCCAGCTTTACTGTTAGCGGGTGTACTATCTAGGATGAGTGCTAACTGTTGAAGGAAGTGAGGGGACCTGTAATTTTACAGCTCTATTAGGTTATAACCCTTTTAAACATTTACATCATGGAATCAAGAGTCGCCCTCGTGGTTTGTGTGCTAGTTAGCTAACCTAACTAACCCTGATAACAGCTATTAGCCACTTTGACTGCACACTGATTGTACCTGGGCTAATATTAGCTAGCATTTATTTTCGATAAGTGATTGGATTTTACTGAAATAATTTGTAATTGGAGCACATGGACAATGATTAAATGATAACAAATGGTTAGCTAATGTTAGCTATTTGCTGAAGTTTTGTGATGAATGACAGACATGCTTCTTGGGATAGGGCACTGCCTGTAGAGTCTGTAGTTTAAGTACTGTATCAGTGTATATACAGCATATACGTTTATATACAGTACATATCAGCATCTACACAGTAAATATAAGTCTATATACAGTATATCAGTGTATGTACATCATGTATCAGGATATATACAGCATGAGCCTATATCCAGTACATATCAGTATATACACAGTAAATATCAATCTATATACAGCATCTTTTTTATACAGTACATCAGTTTATATGCAGTATACAGTACATTGGTTTATATGTAGTATCAGTTTGCATTCAGTATATATCAGTTCATATGCAGTATATGTCAGTTTTTATGCAGTATACATTGGTTTATACACATTGTATTAGTTTATATATAGTACACACAGAAAAATACAGCATAGCCTCAAGTCACAGTTTTGTACAGTGTTGAAACGGCTGCCTGTGGAAATTTTCCTCGACACTTTTGAGACAAACGCCCTTCAACGTCGAGGAGGGGATTTCCCTGAATGCAAGTGCAGAGGAGAAGTCTGGGAGTGCCTCTTTTTTACAGAATAACAATGCAGTTACTTTACATACTGCTTTGAACGGACGGAAGCAGAGGTCTGACAAAGTTTCCCACCCAACAGTCCCAGCAGTCCATTCCTAACTCTGTATCTTAAATCCACAGACAGCACATTTTCTGATGTTTAAATCAGCCTTACCAAAAAAAAAAAAAAAAAAAAACTAAACTTATTTTTCCATTTTCTCCAGATAGAAGATATTGTCTATCTGTCAAGACATAAATCTTTCCGTAAACACATCCCCAAAAATACATCTCTCCACCCACTCAAACCACATCCAGCTCTTCATTAAGGTGGTGCAGACTTGATGTGGTTTAGGATACAGGGTGACTCACTGTGAGCTATAAACATGAACAAAACTTCACCTTGTAGCTGAATGCTGAGGTCAGTTATTTTAGATCCCTGTTGTTCAGTTTTGCTGTTCAATTTTAGTGTTTCTTAGCTACATCACCCTCGTAGGTCCAGTTTAAAACTAACAAAGCAACCTTCAGACGCCAAACACATCTCCACTGATCGATTACATCTGGGGTATAGGCCTTTAATGACGGTTGAATGAACTCCATGGCACTAAAGAGTTTAGTGTTTTCCCTTAGGAATTTAATTAGTCTGATCCTTCTCAGCAAATCACTAAAGTAGCGTCTGTGGCAAAAGTGTAGTCCACCTGCCCTGTACAGGTGTGGTTTACCTGCACCTGAGACACATCATTATCTATAAGAGAGTCATACAGGAGAGTCAGAGCGAGAAAACACCTGTACAGGTGGATTACAGGATTAAAGGTGGAAACACTGGATCAAACTCTGCAGGAGAGGAACAAAAACAAGCCCCCCTCAAACCAGAACTGCTACTCACAGCACTGAGGCTGTAAACGCCTGAGGATAAATGAGAGGAATGATAAGTGAGTGAGCATGAGAGAGAGAGAGAGAGAGAGAGAGAGAGAGAGAGAGAGAGAGAGAGAGAGAGAGAGAGAGAGAGAGAGAGAGAGAGAGAGAGAGAGAGAGAGAGAGAGAGAGAGAGAGAGAGAGAGAGAGAGAGAGAGAGAGAGAGAGAGAGAGAGATGTGCCCAGTCCTGCTCTGCAGGCCACCTGCAATTCCACACTGCCTGCAAGAAACTGACCTAGCACATGACTGAAAAGAGCTTTTATACGCAGCTTTCTGTTTCATTCTGCAGTTCAAACGCAACCGAATCAGTGAATTCCTCTAAAATAGTGCAAAGCAGACAAGCACAAATAAATGATTAATTATGGGTTGTTGACTATTGATTTTTCTGTTTTATGTTTGGAATGTGTATTTTGTTTGGTGTATTTCTGCATATCTTGTCCAGCACACTCCAGAAAAAAAGATTTGTAAAAGAATATTTATTTTCTGGTTAAATACAAGTAACAACAACAATAATAATAATAAAAATAAAAAAAAAAAAATCACATATAAAGTTCAAAATACATAATACAAAAGTAAAGAGAAAACTTTTTAGTTTTGGCCAAAAATAAAAGATTAAACAGACCTGGGACAATGTGAATAAGTTTAATATGTAAAAAAGTATATAAAATAGCATAAAAATGTTACATTTTTGTAATGTTCAGTTCACTTTAATTTAATAGAATCATGTTTACATTTAGGAATTCTCAAAGAATTGTAATAACGCTTGTATTTTATGGTTTTCGATGGAAACAAAATAGTTAAAAGCTTGTATGGATAATGGAAAACTATCCAATCTTCTCTGTGGTGTCTATGTAGACACAGCCAAGCAAGCTCTCCAATTGTTAGGACTTCAGTAGCTGGACGGAAGGTCTTACACATTAGATTTACTACTGACATGATTAGAAAGTGACAGAGCAACCAACCAGTCATGCTTTGATTTACAATAGGACCAATTTTTTGACAAAAAACATCACTGTAGCCCTTCTGGAGGTTATAGATGTGTCACTGACCATAAATGTGAGCTGTAGTCTAAGCAGGTTCTGGTTAGTTGTTAGGAAAATAAAAAAATGGAGCGCCCTAATAGTTACGGCTCAACACCACTAAACTGCAGGTCAAAAATAGTCCAGCACTAGGCAGTGTATTCATTAGTACGGTATGTGTGCTATACAGTAGTTTATGGCTTTGGATGCAAGCCATTATCACTAATGCTCCCCACTGTATGACTGGACTACAACACGTTTCTGAGCAGCTCTGAGTCACATCCAGCACCGAGAGAGAGAGGTGGGGGCCGGCGAGAGAGAGAGAGAGAGAGAGAGAGAGAGAGAGAGAGAGAGAGAGAGAGAGAGAGAGAGAGAGAGAGAGAGAGAGAGAGAGAGAGAGAGAGATTTTGTTATTCCTGTGTAAATAAGGGCTACTGGCTCTGTTCATCTCTTCAGGAACGATTGAAGAAAAGAAGAAAAGAACACTCCAGAAAAGAATGTTAGCACACAGATCACATACACACACAAAGGCAGGACGTCAACAACACACACTCACTCCCAGTGAGGTGACGGTTCAAGTTTGTAAACAGCCAAAATTCAGCTGCACTGTTATACACATTAACACACTGTATACCCTGAGGACATCAGAACAGATGGAAAGAGAGACAGAGAAGATAAAGAGAATGAGAAAGAGTATGAGATGAAAAAGAGAGGGAGACACACATTGGAGAGAGAGAGAGAGGGAGATAGTGAGAGTGAGAGAGAGAGATACACAGTGGAGAGAGAGAGAGTCGGATTATGTAATAAGACATAAATAAAACACACAGACACATGCACATCACACACACATGCACACACGTGACTTTCGCCAACCGTTACCACGGCGCACACACACACACACACACACACACACACACACACACACACACACACACACACACACATTTGTAGGAGCACACACATGCATACACACAGTCTGGCTCCGTGCCAGAACATGAATAAAAACATCCCTACAGGCCCAGATCATGTGTGTACAGACATAAACAAACACACGCACACGCGCAAACGCACAACTCTCTCCAGCTGTTGCCACGGCACCACACATCTGTATTCAGATCCTCGGTCTGAGAGCTGAACTAAACACACAATCATACTCTGATCTCAGATCAGCTTCAGCAACTCGGCAGACTCTAGACACCTGCTCTTCATTTCACTGCAGCTTCACTGTCTTGTGTTACATCATCTGTACACGTTCATTCTAACCAACCACATTTAGAAAACCACAGTGATGTTTAGATGTGTTAGAGCTCTTCTAATGTGCACTTCGCACAGTACTGTTGTTGCAGCAACTCTGCAGTTACCCACATAAATAATCAAGCTTCTGTCTTTACAATCTTTACAGTCTTTATAGCGTTTTCATAGTATCTGTAGGCTCATTACAATGATTAGTCTTTATATTGTCAGACTTTACACGGTCCTCACAGCTTTTACACTGTCTTTACTCTCTGAACACTGTCTTTATGAAGTCCTTGCTATCTTTACGCTGTCTTTATAGTCTTCACAGTCTTTAAAGTGTCGTTGCACTCTGTCCAGTCTTCAGTGTCCTTACAATTTTCACACTGACTTTATAGTCTTTGTATGTCTTTACATTGTCTTTAGGGTCTTTATGCTGGCCTTACAGTTTTTACTCTGTATTTTCTGTCTGTACAGTGCCCTTATAGTCCTAATGCTGTCTTTACAGTCTTCATACAGTCTTTACAATGTCCTTAATGTTTTAAATGTTACTTTAGCACTTAAACATTCAATAACAGAAGTATATCTATCCATTGATCCATCCATGCGTCCATCTGTCATCTTTTTAGTTAAAGCCTGCAGTTTAATAATGTTGTAGCTATGCGTCAGTTCTCTGTAGTTGTTTATAGTTTCTCTGTAGTTGTTTATAGTCTTGTCTGTACCTCTGTGATTTCTCCTCTTCCTCTTCTCTTTCTCTTAGAGAATCTTCCACTTCCTCTCGCATCCCTCCATCCTCCTCCTCACCCGTTCCTCTCACGGCCGACCACGTCCATTTAGCCCACTGAACAGGCGACAGCCACGACATCTCCGTTCACTATCACACACACACACGCGCTGCTTAGACTGGTCTAAACACACACACACACACACACACACACACACACTCCTGCGCTGGTCAGGATAAAAACAGTCCAATCTGATCCACCCAGTCTGAGTCACTCTCTCTTCTCTTTCTCTCCGACACTATCCTCCTACAGATGTCTTCTGCAGCAGCTGGATGCTCCTCTTGTCCTCCTCAGGCTGTGTTTCATGGCCGTTCTTTCTCTCACGCGTTTACAGCTTCTTCCTCTTTCTCCTCGTGCAACTCGTGAAGTTGAGCTGCTTCCTCAACCTACTGCAACTGAGCAAGGGTGGGCTACAGCCTCTCTCTCTCTCCTTTTTGAACTCTTTCACTATCTTTTCTCACCCTTATTCTTTCCCTCTATAGCTCTGTCCCTTTTCCAGATCTCTGTTTTCTTTCTTCTCTCTGTCTCTCAATTCGGTCTCTCTCTGAACTCTCTCTCTCTGAATACCTCGGCAGTGATCAGCTGGCTGCCTGACCCCCCCCCCTTAGGCTGGACTATGTGGCAGACCCACGAGGGGGAGGAGGGTAAGTTATCCCACTTTAAAAGAATAGGCTGGTTTCTTTTAGACTGAGTGGTTTAAACTCCCCCCCTACATAAGAATGGTAGATTCCATCAGACTGCATGAGCTTGCTCATCTGAAAAGCAGAACAGGGGAACGCAAACACACACGAGAGAGAGAGAGAGAGAGAGAGAGAGAGAGAGAGAGAGAGAGAGAGAGAGAGAGAGAGAGAGAGAGAGAGAGAGAGAGAGAGAGAGAGAGAGAGAGAGAGAGAGAGAGAGAGAGAGAGAGAGAGAGAGAGAGAGAAAGAAACAGAAGGAGCAGAGAGAGAAAAAGTAAATATGCAACCTATAGACAAAAGATAAAAAGAAGAAAGAAAGAAGGACAGACAGACAGACAGACAGTTAGAAAGACAGGAAGAAGAACAGACAGGCAGTTTTAAAAAGATAGAAGCAGGTAAACAAATGTTTGACTAACTGTCTCTCTGTCAATCTGTCTTTCTATCTGTCATTCTAACTGTTACTTGATGGTTCTTTAGTGATAATGCACTTTTATCAGATTTGAAATTGGGTGAAAAGAGAGAGCGAGAAGGAAAGAGTTACTGAAAGGGAGAGTGTGTGTGTGTGTGTGTGTGTGTGTCCGTCCATGGTAACAGCAGAGCGGCTGTGGAATGCAGTCAGATCCTCCTCACTCAGTTCAGCTTTAACCGTCTCGTTGCACTCACAACCAGCAAAACCTGCGCTTTAACAGCAACACAGCCGCCACACACATCCTGACAAACCTGCTCCAGCTCTCTCTCTCACACACACACTCACACACACCTGTTCAGCATGCCCGCACTCTGCCTGAGAAACATTTTGTTCCCAACTCGGCTCTTCTCTCAAACCATCTCTTGCCCCCTCACTCAACACACACACCTGTGAGCAGGTGGACAAGTGCACAGTCTGCTTGGTGACCTCACTCTCCACGTGTCAGCAAAGCATGCTAAAAACAATTCATCCTGGCTGAAGAGACACAAAGGGTGAAATATTCCCTCTTAGGGCATTATAGGGCCTCAGTCAACATCTTACTGCAACATTAATAATGACCTGCTCTCTTAAAAAATGTGGTTCCTCAACAGTTCTTTAGTAAAGACACTGAGTGAAATGAGTGTTGGGTTTTGAAACACAAACTCAAAATGTAACTGCACAGCTTAAAGCTAGCCAAGATGTGGCTTTGCAGTTGCTAATTTATCCCAGGTGGTGCTGGGTGTTGCTAGGCGGTTGCTGGTGTTTGCCATGATATCCTACATGGTTAACAGTGGATAACTAATGGATTTCTATTACCATAATGTAAGCTGGTCCTATGGGAAACCATGGTGTCTGTACAAAATATTGTCTGTATGTATGTTTGTACGAAAACTGTACATCCAATCAAAATGTTGTACACAAGTACACCATTCCTAATCAGACTGTCTATATCTCAAAGGAAGCAGGATGACTTATCAGACACAAATAAAAAAATAGGAAAAAAAAGAAGAAGAAGAAGAAAAGGAGGAAAAGTACACTTCCTGAAAAAATGCATAGTGATCCCACAGCTTCAATTTGTTAAGATGTTACTTAGTGGTTGCTATGATATCCCAGGTGGTTGCTTGGGTGCAGCGTTATCTAATATTATTACAAACATAAGCCAATTAACACAAACCAATAAGCAAACACGCCTTATTTTTAAGGGACTTGTTTAGCCAAAAATCACATTTAAAGTCCGGCCTGCCCTCTCTTTACTCCAAACATTCACTTTGTCAGTCTTACACTGCAGCTACAAGGCTAATGTAGCTAACAAGCTATTGGAAGCTTATGTACACTAGCTAGTATCATGCTAACTGCAAATGGTTGCTAGGGTGTTGCTATGCAGTTGCTATGGTATCCCAGGTGGTTGCCAGGGGGTTGTTAGGTTATCCCAGATGATGTCAGCCGTTGCTAAGCACCATCACTAAAAAAAAACAAAAAAAAAAAACTGTAGCTAAGATTAGATGTTTCTAAGCTCTAGCTAAGAAAGTGAGCTCAACAGAAATGATCTATCAAGGCAAATCATTTCAATTTGTTCATCCAAAAGATCAGTTCACAAAAGAATGAATTGCTTGCAAATGAAACATCACTCATTAATCGCAAGTGCTAGTACTAGCGTGCCAAATGGAGCACACAGTTCATTTGGCTAGCAGGTTACATAACACTGATTAGCAGCAGGCCATCTTTTTCTGACAGAGAAAGACTCAGCCTGTCCTTTCTTTATGGATTCTCCAAAGTCTCCAAGCACAGCAGAGCACGTACTCTGACCTTCATAAACACTCTAAAAATAAAGTGTGCATGTGCAACAGTGGCAGGGTTGGTGGGTGTTGCTATGCTAGGCACCACAAAACAATAACTTCGCTACGCTAAAGGACAGCAGGCGAAACTCAGCGCCTGAAAGTAAAGGGGACTATGGGGGATCTATGTCTTAAATGAACAGTTCAGCCATAAAAGCTAATGTTGCTAACAGTTCATGAAAGTGAATGCCCACCAATTATATCATGCTAATTGCTTCTTCTTACTTTCCATTTGCTGTTAGCCATGTCAGCATAATGTTTAGATTTATACATGGAATTTTCTTGGTGGTAAAAAATTTTTTTCCTAGGAACTATTTTGCCTCACAATGCCCTGCATGTATCCCTCCACCATGAAGAGAGTTTTTGGCCAAAACCTTTTCAGAACTATCATAAAACAGTGTCTGTCATCAGGCAGTGTGTTCACAACCTTTCTGCATGGTAGCTTTTAGAGGTGGACGTCTGGTTCCCATCACCATCACTGTGAACAATTATGATTCAGTAAGTTTCTCTAGAACAGAGCGTTTCACACCAAACCGCTCTGAATTACTGTTTATACCATAACCATTAATTCTGCAGTAATTCTGAAAGATGTGTAGAATCCCTGTTTAAAGCATATTCGCTTGAGCTATTTGTTTAAATGTAGGTCAACTTTGCTTATGCAAACTGTAGGCTGTATAAATAAAGATCTCCTTTAATGTTTGGTTCAGTTAAAGTAGAAAGAGACAGAAGGAGAACACTTCTTCCCCCCCCCCGAGTCCTCAAATGGGTCAGGAAAAAAGTCAGATGGTGTGCAATAGCCTCAAATCTCTTATGTAACCAAACTCAGGGAGGAAAAAACGAAGCGTTCCACGTCAGAGCTCAGCCGAGGCCTCAGGCCAGTCATACTGAGAGTGATGGTTAAAGAGGGGAAAAACAAGACAAGCAGAGGATGAGAAAAACCAATAAGGCAAAATATGAAACAAATGCAGAGCAGCGTTATCCATCATTACTACAAACATGAGTCATTTAACACATATGATTAAATCTTAAGGGACAGTTTAGCTAAAAATCACATTTACATTCCTCCTCACTTCTCCTTACTCCAAATATTTTCTTCATTAGTCTTACACTGGAGCTACAAGCCTAATGTAGCTAACAAGCTAGCCTAAGCTTATGTACATTAGTTATCGTCATGTTAACTGCAGGAATAAATCAACATACACTCGCCTCAAACTGTGCAGAGTTGTTCAGCATCTCTAATAGACATGATGATGTGGTTTATGACAATGTATGACTCACTTATCTAAAAACATGGACAAGTACATTAGCATAGCTAAAACACTAGCAGCCACCCTGAATTCTATCTATGGTTTTTCCACAGCTCCATACAGCCAGTTTATTAACTGTCCAAAACCACCGGTGAACCTACATTTGTCTTCTGAGTTTTATGTGGAATGTTGATGTTGGGAAAACAGTGGAAAATCTGAAATAAGGTTTCGTCGGGCACTATTTTGCCTCACTACGCCCTGCATGTATCCCTCCACCACGAATGGCTTTTAAGGTCTCAAAACCATCATAAAACAATGTCTCAGACATCAGGCAGTGAATTCATAACCATTTCATGTAATAACTTTCTGTGAGGGAGTTTTCAGAGGTGAATGTCTAGTTGCTATTGCCACCACTGTGAACAATTCTGACTTGGTTTCTCTAGATCTGTGTTTTCTCTAGAAGAATGAATCTTTACATGTGAACCATTTAATTTATTCTGATAAAAAAAAAAAAATTAAAAAAATAAAATAATTCCTCTTTAAACAAGCAGTAAGGCTAGCTGAAAGCCTATATAAAAAGGGAGTCTGCTTGTGTAAGTGGTTGTGAAGCTCCTTCCTCACTGAGGGCCACCCAGACCCTTTTTTTGGGAATTTTTCCCCCCTCAAATACCACAAAGGATATGAGGCTGAGATTCCATTATGCAGCCGAAGCAGAACCACACGAGGGGGTCTCACATTTCAAACGGCTGCGGAAGGCCTGGCATGAGCCTCCACAGGAGCTGGAAAAACATAACAACAACAAAAAAAAAAAAAAGCAAGCTCCCAAGAAACGAGGGACCAAAATAGTCCGGAAAAAGGAGCAGAAAGGTTGTCCGCCTGTCTGAAGAACAAAAGACAGGACAGAACTTTCTCAAAACATACCAACAGACTGAGCCACGTCCAAGGGATGTCCTGAGGACCGAGAGCTAATTGGTGCATATATGTCTGGCTTGCTAATTACAGAGCAGATATTTGATGTGCTCTGCAAACTGCTGAGCACAACAAAAATAAAATGTATCCATTCTCCTCTTCCTTATCCCAAATGTAATTAATCAGCCAAGATGTGTTCGGTGTCTGATGTGCTTCTTCTGTTTTAGCACTAGAGCTACAAAGCTAATGTAGCTAAGAAGTAATGGAATCGAATATGAGCACTAATATTTAACCGCATGGAGTTGTTCAGTAACTCTAATAGATGGTGTGCATTGATGTCACATCCTCCCTCAGTTGGACTGAGCAGCAAAACATTCTGCACCCTGGCTGCATTAATTAGAGGAAACGGCAAAACTGAAGAAAACAAGCGAATATCTGTTTAAATTAGAGACAATTGGACTCAACGGCGATCCATCCAAATTCTCAAACATCCAGTGGTCTACGGACATTAAGTTGTGGTCAGGCATCAGGTTTCCTGACAATTATGTGTACCTGATTTTGATGCTGAGGAAATACACAAAGCCTGAAGGCATATAAAAGCTTTGACGCATGGTCTTACTTCAAGGTGGGATTTATTGGTGAAATTAACACCACCACCACCACCAGTGGACATTCTGGTTGTATATGCACAGGTTTGTACAAATATTTTAATTTATTACAACTTTTATTTGGAAAATTGTATGCTAGCTAACCCTAGCTAGTTCATAGCTAACACTGCCACTCAGTAACGTTTTATTCCTGTGCACATAAAACACAGAGGATGAATGAGCACCCCCTGTTGACGGGATTTGCTTCTCTTTTCTTCAGCTTTTAACAGCTCAGTAATTTTCGCTAAATCTGTTTGTACAGTCAATTGCACAACTGGTTGCATCTGCTCTTTTCCATTGCAGATGGCATTCCCACTGAACGCTAACGCTATCATTCAGTTAGTCTGATGTTTTTATGTTTTCGCTGGCATTCCCACTTAAGCTTTCACTCAGTCCTTCTGCCACCCAGTGGGTGTGATCGCAATGACTCCCACCAACTGCGATATAACGTGAAGACCCTCTATATATTTTGTGTTTTCTGACACTGTGTGATGCAACGTTATCTATAAACACGGAATAAAATAAGTTGGGACGTTGTGTAAAACAAATGAAAACAGAATACGATGATTTGCATATCCTTTTCAATGGATTCTATATGATACAGTGGTTTACCAATGGGGGGGATGGTGAAATCCTAATTCGTGGCCAAAGCATTGCTTTAAGGTATTAGTCAGGTTCCTCCAGCCACTTTCAATCACTTTATTTATCACAGGAAAGTAAAGGAGCAGAACAGGAGTTGAAAAATGTGAGGAATTCCAGAAAGCCAGAGCAGGGTGTGCATGTTCTGATGCTGGTTTACAGAAAGACAGAACTCTAAGATAGTAAGAAAAGTCAATAGCAAGAAACACTGTGGTCAGGAAGTAATCTGTCAATGTTTACAAACAATACTTTTCATACACTTCTTTTTACTTACTTTTAGTATTATATTATTGCTACTAATTGTTTTCTTTTATTATTTCTATTATTTCTGAAGTTTAAATCCAAAATGCTGTAAGTCCATTTGTAACAAGTTTGGATATAATGAGTTTCTGAGAAGAATAACAGCCGACATACGCTTATGATCATAATGCAGCGCCGATATTTCTTGTATGTGTAACTCTTCCAACAATACATATTGTGCAAAAAAAAATAATGAAATATTGAAAGTGGTTACTAGTATGGCCTTTTATACTTTTCATATGTATAATGCAGCTAAAATGTAATGTGCAACAAAGTTGCTACTACTACTACTACTACTACTACTACTACTACTACTACTACTACTACTACTACTACTACTACTACTACTAAGTAACCATTTTTTTTTAAATAATGGTTAAAACAAGTGTTTATCAAAATGAGCCTGTTACCATGTTTACTCAGTTAACAGGCACAGGCCACAGCGAGGTTAGCCAAAGGGATCAGAGTGGGCAGCTGCAGCCGATCTCTGAAGGACTCACTTTATTTGGATTTGTCCAGAAAGTCTGTGAGAGCTTTAGTGAAATGTGATAAGGTCAGAACTATCAGACAATATTATCTATTTTTCCAGGCTTTGAAAAGCGGCTGTCTGAGTGGTAGAATGTGATACGACCCCCTTGAAACCCCCTGAAACATCCCAAACCCTCAGCTAGAACCAATCACATTATAACAGATGGTATAATATTTTGAGATAATTTATCATGAGATATTCATAATTGTTGATCATTACTAAAGACAGTGGTTATATTATGAACCCTAAATTATTATGGTGGTGTTTTATATAAAGTAACATATTTATGTAAAATTATATAAGAAAAAGCATTAGATAAATCGACGAGCAAGTATTAATAAACAAAATCAGTAAAAATCCACATTGAGCTTTTAATTTGCAATTTCGATGCTATAAACAGCCAACTAACTCGTAGCCAACTATATTTAAAGGAATACTTGAGCGAATAGTCAAATTGCCAGTTTTCCACTCACCTGAGATGTAGTTGAGCAGCCAAATGATATTTCATGTGCAAAATTTGCTTCTTTAGTTTTGGAACTACAAGGTGAATGTACCTAACAAACACTACAAGTCAATAGTCACCCAAATCTTGTCTAAAAAAAATCCCCAAAAACTTCTCTCAAATCACATTCATGTCTTCATTAATGTGGCACAGACTTGTCGATGTGCTTTAGTAAATGTCTTGGCTGCTCAACTACACCTAGGGCAAGAGGAAAATAGTGGAAATAATTCACTGAGCCATTCCTTTAAAAAAAAAAAAAAAAACCCACAACTCCCAGCATTTCAAAGACGGTACAAATGATTCTAAACAGAGTAACAGAGTTTAATCCAGTAATGATGGAAATGTATAAAGGAAAAGCATCAACTAATTTGTAAATGGGGGCTGAGTACATGGCCTCTAATGCAGACTCAGGCTCACTGCAGCCGCTGTCCGGGTCATCGGAAGTTCTGGGGTGAATAACGGAGGGAAATGGACCTGACTGGGGCAGAAAGAACAGGAAGAGTGAGAGAGAGAGAGCCAAAAACTCTTAACCAATGTCCCTGCGGATCCAGAAATAGCACAGTTGGAGACAGACGAGAGCGGCGAGTCAGAACAGGGACGATGCCCAGAGAACACAGACTCTCAGGAGAACAAACAAAAACCGCTCAGATTAACGGAACAGCTCAAACAAACACGGCTAACAAACAGTTCGTTAGCTTGACCCACTCGATCTGACTGGCCGAAAAAGGGTCTCACTTTGTTTGGATAGTACACAACTAAAAAAAGAAGTTCCTCAAGGATTCTTTAGTAAAGACAAGAATTTATATAGAACCATGAACACCCAAAGAACAGCTTGCATACTGAGAATTTTTTTTCCATGGTGAAATGGTTCTTCAGAATGCATATATAGTTTTATACAGCACCAAAAATGGTTCCGCTATTGCTGAGATGTGAAATTTGTAACAACAGAAGAACTCTTTTTGCTGTTATATAGAACCATTTTCAAAAAGATTCTATATAGAACATTTCACCATGCAAAGAACCCTTTGAGCATGCAACTTGTTCTGAGTTTTCATGGTTCTTTGTACAAACATTCATCTGACATATCTTAGATGAAAGGCTTTCCATGTTGCCCACCTCTACACCTATTGTTAAACACTGAAACTAGGGCTACGGTTTGGAGTAGGAGTAGAGCCAGGATAAAGAAAGAGTTCAAGAAAATGAAGACGAATTTAGTAGATGTTTAGTACTTAAAATTAAGGACATTCAAAGTATTTAAAAAGTGTTCTGTTTTATCTTTGTTACATAATTTGAGCTGGAACCAGTTTCCTGATGGCAGAAACTATGGAATATAAGTGACGCGCGATGCTGGGTTTTCTGTCGACTCCTTGAGTCGGTGATAAATGGATACAGCACAGACTGAACTATCCTGGAATATGTTACTTAAAAGTCTTACATGCTTCAAATGTTGTCGTATTTAATCCCAGTATGGGAAAACCGATATGCAGCACAGATAGCTTGATGCTAACACAACAAGAAAGCGTACCGGGATGCTAGTGGAAATGAGCATTATCAGTGCTGTGGTCATTTCTTTGAGGTTAAGGTTTCTAACACTGCTGTGTTATGATATGTTCATTATCATATGGTGCTTTTTTAAAAAGCTGAGGAACGTCCACAATGCAAGGTGGCTGAAAGCTCTTGGCCTCATTCAGCAGTCTTTGTTTGCTTGCTAATATGACCTACACGTCCTGGTGGAAGTTCAGTGCAATTATTAGCGTTTAGTTTGTTTATTCATTTAAAACCAAGTTATTTAGTGAAAATTTGTGTATTTAATTACATATCATGTTTCTATTGTCTTGGAAAAGCAATAAGGCCGTGTGCTACAGGAATTTTATAGTGGATAAGAGGCCTTTTAGCAGCACAATGCTAATTCAGGCTAGCTATTCCCTTCACTTTTTAGTCTATTCCTTGCTAACAAAAAAAAAGACATATTCTCTTATGCAACATCTCCAGAGCACAATGCCAGCATCAGTGTTTTGATTTGAATCAGCTGATGGAGCGCAAATCTGAAAGAAGAATAAAGAGCCATTAACCTAATAAGGCCTAATCTAATTCTGATAAAAGAACGCGATAGGTTTTAGATGGTGGTTTCCTGCTCCAGGCTTTTAACAGGGAGATAAACAATCTGAACCAGCACATTAAATTATTTATGTCTATGTTTCTGTCTGCATGTGAAGCTGCAGTTCATTATGGCCTTCAGTCCTGCTACGCTTTCCAAAAACATTCAGAACATGTCCTTAGAAAACCACACATGTTTACTTAATCCTCCCATAATACTGCATAACAAGATACAGCTTTCATTTCTGGAGTCAAATTGACCCAAGCTACAAAATTCAGCTAACGTTCACAGGATTTCCAACTAAAACAACAACATCCTATTAAAATAAATTAAAAAAAAAACCACAATGATAAAAGCACAGAGTTTACTAAATTAAGCATTACACTTTATGGAGTCAAAATAGATTATTTACAGCCACTTAAGTGATATCTGTTTGCTACTAAACTCAACTTAAAAGCTGCTTTGAGTGGTGCAACCCAATTTTCCTCACTTTGATGTTGTGCATAAACACTGATAACTACAGTTTAGTTTGTGATGCAAACTGAACTACAGTAACAGCTTGCATTGAATTGTTTCTGCGAGGTTACAACAGGAATATTTCAGCTTGGAGTGCTTTTTGAATGAGGCACAGCCAATCAGAACAGAGCTCATTTACAGATCCAGCTTAAAGGGGATTTCCACCAACGTTTTAAATTTCTACATAATTAAATGTTTGAGATGTGAACATAGTCGTTCAGAGTGGTTTGGTGTGACATGCTTTTTTTCTAGAGAGTCAGATTTGTTCACAGTGGTGGTGATGGGAACCAGATGTCCACCACTAAAAGCTCCCTCTCAGAAACCTATTACATGAACTGGTTATTAATACGCTGCCTGATGTGAGACACTGATTTGCAATAGTTTTCAAGTAAGGATTTGGCCTAAAACAAAATATTAAAAGCCATTTGTGGTGGAGGGGTACATGAAGGTTGTTTTGAGGCAAAAGAGGAGAATAAAAGAAAATTATTCTATATAATTATATAAAGACTTGGAAGACATGGCAGGCTCACGGGCCATTTTGTATAGTAAATATACAGTCAATCTTTTAAAGAAAGACATGTAAAACAAAGTAATGAAGTAAAGAAATCTGAGCTGGCAAGTTTCTCTTCATCTAATAATTTCACGTCAAACCACTTTGAATGACTATTTCTGATTTTGAAAAATTGGTGGAATTCCCCTTTTAGAGCTACAAAATTAGCTTGTTTAATTACAAGAGATAAAAGATGATTTATGACTGTATTCAGGACGTAAACACTCTAACCAGGTACACCAGCAGTGACTGTCATTAAATCTTAACAAATGCAAAGATCTTCTATTACACAATTAGTTTTATAGGAAAGCCATTCAAATATGTTTTCTGTACATCAGCTCAAGCAAGCTTATGTGTATGATGGGCCATTTTAATGTTCCTTCTACAAGGCAAAACTTTCATGCCCGTTACAGTAAAGCAATAATAATAATAACTGTTATTTTTACCCCTGTCACACAGCAGAGTTACAGCTGTCCACAACTCTCTGACACACACGTACGTCACAGAGCTAAAAACAACAGCAGACATCCAGAAGCCTGAATTCTGCCCATACTTTAGTCCATGTTCATAGATTACAGCGGGTCACACATTGTTAGAAATGAAGGTTCTGTGCAGGTACATTTTTCATTCATCAAGGTATAAACAATGTAAAGTTACTTCAAGGTACAACAGTTGTTTTAAGATCCAGTTGTGAACATTAAATAAGTTTTTCCAAGTGAAAAGTACGTATTTGTACCTTTTCATAATCTAATGTTTTAAAACAGAACAATAAAATAAAAAGCCTGGAGACGAGACGGGGTGTGTGGAGTCAATTTCAATAAATTATGGTACAATTATGTTCCCTGACTAAAGGTACTGAGACCATTAGTCACTTAAGGGTTCCACCCTAGTGACAACAGTAATAATACAAAAGTGTACAGTCAGAAACCACATAATCAAATCTATTAAAGATACTGAACATCTCCACATGGCTTGAGGCAGTTAACACCATGCTGGTGGGGTATAAGCAGAGGTGGACGAAGCACAAAAATCATGTACTTGAGTTAAAGTAGAGAGACCCAAGGTAAAATATTACTCCAGTAAAAGTAGAAGTCCTTACTCTAGACCTCAACTTGAGTAAAAGTACAGAAGTATTTGGCTTCAAATGTACTTAAGTATCAAAAGTAAAAGTACTAAAAGATTAATTATGACTAATGTCCTGTTATCATTTTTGTAACAAGACTCGCTTCATGAACTCATTTTAGGTGAAAATCCTCCAGTGTCTCTCTTGGTAAACCAGTCTTTTAATAGAACATCATTAATTAGTGACGCTGACGTCTATTAAAACGATCATAAGCACAAAACACTGAAGGCAAACAGTTTCCAACATGGAGAACCATGTAAAACTCAGGCTTTAAACTCAGGATCACAAATAAGTTTTCCTTTACTGTGTTGATCTGTAGGTCTCTGCTCATAAACAAACTAACCCAAACTAATTTACTATAACATGAAAGTGTTTGTATGAATTCAGAAAAAAAGAAACGTGCCAGTCAAACTGCATATGTGTACATATTTCTATACTGTGGTCTATTTACACAAAGTCTGGTTAGTTCATCATTTAGGGACGTATGTGCTCCCAAATTTTTACGCTGCTGCACTGACGTTGAACCGTGTGCTGCACTGGGTCGGTATGACCAACAGGTCAAAACAAGCTCAGAACAAAGTGACCGCTGTGTCCTGATTGGTGCTCTGGCTTTGCACTTCTTTTGTTTTGACGTTACGTTTTTATAAACACAGAGACCAAAAGGAACGGCAGATTTCTCAAAATGTAGTGGAGGAAAAAGTCAGATATTTGACTTTGAAATGTAGTGGAGTGAAAGTAAAAAGTCGCCCAAAATGAAAATACTAGAGTAAAGTACAGATACACGAAAAACCTACGAAGTACATTTACTTAGTTACTGTCCACCACTGGGTATAAGCAGAAAACTTGTATAGAGGAGAATTCCAACTCTAAAATATTTTCCAGGGTTCTCAACGCTAAAGGGTGCTCTCATGGAGCATTTGACTAAAATGTGGTTTATAAATGCTTTAACATTTTTAATATAAAATACATTAACTTCCTGAACACAGAACAGCGCAAATCATTTAAAACACTGCTGTTATATATATTCTTTAAGCTTTTAAACTCGAATTATAGGAGTTTAAAATGGCACCTTATGTACATTCATGACGTCTGTGTGTGTGAACAGCCAATTAGCCAGGAAACAAGGAATCAAGTGGGTTTTTTTGTGAAATACATCCTTCTACTTTCTAAAAAAGTTCGGGGCAAGTAATTAGAAACTATTTTAATTTTTCGATTTTAGCCATTGAGCTCCATTTACTCCCATTCATTGAGGACTCACTTGTCGGCGCCCTGTGCTGTTTTGCAGTCATGTTTCTGATATAATGGAGGAAATAGGAAGTGGCCAGAGTCCTCATAAACCAGCTCTGGTATAAGCTTCCATTGCTTGTTAGCTACATTAGCCTTGCTGCCCCAGTGCTAAACTAAAGAAGCTAAACTTCAGACACCAAACTACATTCAAAATAAAAGTGAAAAACTGGCTAATTTAGTTTTGTTGTTGAACTATCACTTTAAGATCCAGTGTTTTGAGAAAGCGCTGAAATGATCTATAAAAAAAAAGTCCCACTATTAGTGCATATAGAGACTTACTACACTGTGCAAGACAGCAGCCAAAATGTGCTGGAGAAACAAAGCAGTCAGACAGTTGGCATAACAACAGAAGCTCAGAACCATCGTCATGGAGACTGGAGCATCTGAGTGGCAATGCAGGGGAGATCAAACAACACAGGCTGTGTTAAAAAGCCACAACAAAACTAAAATGCAAAATGTAAAATATCAATAACTCCAACAAATAAAAGGTTAAATGAAACTTAATTTTTCAAAAGGATTACTATTTACTCATTGTGATTTGTATGTATTCCTCATTTTGCCAGTTTTTGCTTTAAATGTTTTCTAATTGCAGGTAGAATTCTTTTTCTGAAATTTGCTTCTGGCTCTTGGCAGACATTATAAATGAATAGACAGTCTCTAGTTGAAATATGAATGGGAAAGCTAGTAACTCTAAACATGGCATCTGTTTCAGGAGAAAATCCTGCCCTTCAATAAAATGAACCAATCAGCTTGCTGCTTATGCCGTGAGTGGGGAAAGCTCCCCTTATTGTGGAGATCTATGTGAGCACAGTAGACAGAACAACCCAAAAACCATGCATTTTTGTGCGTTATGGAGCCAAATGCTCCAAGCTACGTATGAGGCTTTTGTCCAATTTTAGCAGTGATTTCAAATCTGTTTTCAAATGGTAACTTGACCCTTAATTTTGAGTATTTTGGTCTAGAACGACTAGTCTGGTGTTATACAGCTACAAATAACTGCCCGGCGGTGTGGGAAAGATGGCAGCAGAGTTTTGGCATTTTTTTTTTTTTTAAAGGGGTAAGTCTTAGAAGAGAGTGTTCACCCTCATTATTGGTCAACTGATTAGGATTGTGCCCCAAACATGGTGGAGCGCTTCAAACTGAGCGTGTAACTGCCAGAGAGGACTAAGACGACATGTCCAACATTATAAGCACTGTTCATCATATTTGTTAAGATCATCCTTTATTAGTCCTACAGCAGGGAAGTTCACAGTATTACATCAGCAGAGTAATAGAAACGGGAAACAGTATAAACATTATAAATAATAAAAGTTAAAGTTAAAGTAATAAATGCTCAGGTTACTGTGTCTCCCTGTTTAAAATATTTAATTTGGAAACTGACATATCAGGTAAATTCAGCTGTTGAAGGAAGCTGTAGCACCTTTCGGGTTTGCAGATGCTAGCGCTAACTAGCCTAGCAGTGTCCACTATTATTTTATTTGTAAGAAAATTAACTCTGTACTCCTCGTTTAGGCGTCTAACTCAGTCTCAGCCTTACTGCAACACTGGAAAATGAAAGGGCCGCATTCATACTTTTGTTCTTGCGTTTTATTTTTGGTCCACTAATCACATTTGTGCATGATTATGTGCCAAAAACATTTTTAATGTCCATTTTCCAAATTCTCTCAGCCCTCACAATTGAACAGTTAGACTGTTACTGCTGCTTTAAGATTGATGTATGTAAATAAGCTTTGTTCTGATTCGTTGTGCCTGGTCAAAAAGCAGTCTGGGGCTGAAACACTCTTTGACTCCAGCGTGAATGGGGCTAAGCTGCTGTAGGCTGAATAGAAATGGATACATGTTAATGCGCTGGATATTGTGACATCACAAAATGAACTGATTCAAAATGGGCAGTTTTTGCAACTTAGTTTCCATTGGAGAGTGAAAGGTCTCACGATTTAACAAGAAAAAAATGTTCATAAACACTGCAGTCATTTTTCCTTGATATAGACCCTTTAAAACTAAGATATGCCTTTGTATACGAGACTCCACAGGAGGTAGATACGTAGGCATATGCACTCCTAAATGATATAGGTCTAACATCACAAGCTTAAAACAAATGTTAAAAAAAACTTTATCCGTGTAATGTTGGGCCATTTCTGTTGGTCCATTCATTATGAAAATGTTCATACAACGCAACAAACAGCTTGCTTTTTTTTTTTTTTTTTAAATGCTGTAAAAAAAAAAAAAAAAAAAAAAAATTATTGGCAGACTGAGTTATTGGCTCATCTTCTGTCCATTTTATTTTTGTTATAACCTTGTCCTACCTGGGAAAAAAAAACACAAATATAAATTTTACATAAATGAAATGCTTTTCTAATCTTACAAATAATGTAAAGAGTCTAAAATTAAAGTTTATGAAATATAATAAAATGTGTCTCCAGTGTTGAGGTTCATGTTGACTCACACGGTCCACACTAAATACGCTGAACTGAATCTCCCCATCACCGTTTCGTCAGCACGTGCTCATGGCGCCATCTGGTGATCATTTATTATCCATCATGTCTGAAACAGGGACTCATTGTCCACTCCGATTCTGCAGAGACTCCCTTGGCACTCCATAAATATTTCTTTAAGTTAAATATTTTATTCTGCCCTATAAAAGCAAAACAGCAGCAACTCTGGCAGGTGTGCACCTGAGAACAGCTTTAAAGAGCCCAGATCACAGAAAACATTTTGATGAAATGTTAACATTGTTAAAGTTTCCTCTCACTGCTCAGTCCATACAATCCATAAATGGATATTATCCTGCAAAAGCAGCTCGTTTTGAATTGTGATGTCACAAAAACCAAATCACATTCACATATATTATCTGCTTCCACCTACAGCAATTTATGCTGTGTTTACATACATGCAGTAGTCAGACAGTGGGAAACTGGATATCCCATCGTTTTTAAATGGAGCCGCAACAGACAAATTACTTTCTCAACTCTTGCTGTTGAACACAGCATTGGCATGAACCAGGTAGTAATTGTTTTGGGAGCCGCTGTTGGATTACAGATGAACAAAAATCTACACTGATGGAGCTCTCCTCTGATTTATGATAATGATGTTCACTCATTCCTCCTCCTGCTACATTAATAATTATAATATTTAAAATGTACAAAAGTATAAATAAACATTATAAATACAACTAACAAGAACATAGAAGTAACATTCCAGCATGAACACCATAAAAACCTAGTTAAAAGCAAAAATAAAGAAATATAATGTGGTTGCCATGCCAACAATTCCATGACTTCATGCCGCTGGACACTGCTGTGCAGAATTTCACCTAAAATGAGGTGCAGTTCTTTTTTCCCCCAACACAAACATGTGAACGTACAGCAACGAAAGCTACAGCCTGTACATTATTTTGACTGAGGCACAATACAGGGTAGCCAATCAGACCAGATGATGATTGGGGGAGTGGTGGTGGTGGCGGGGGGGGGGGGGGGTCCCGATGCCAATATTAAGGGTTGTTCTGTTACTTTATTACTTTTCATGTGAAGTTTGTCACATGAGGGTCTGAGTGTAGGGAGCAGAAAAAAAATGAGAAAGGAATCTGACACACAGCAATAAAATACTTCAAAGTACTTAATGTTTCAAACCAATTTCACAGTCGATTTGCTGTGTTCACACTGGGTTTACAGCTGTAAACGATTTCATCTGTTATAAATGACTGCTGTGATACACAACAGCTGTTTAGCATGCTAACAGCTACAGAGAGCAACAACAAAAAACAAAGGCAAAGCTTAAAGCCAAAGCAATAATTTACACACGCCTCAAAACATGTTTTGCATTACAAAGGTTGCATGGTTAGCTGATAAGCTCACTGAGGCTAACCCAGTCAAGGGTGAGTGCCTTCCTCCTTTTGAGTCTTGGATCCTCTCAGCGTTTCTTCTTTACAGGCCCAGATCATCAAGTTATCAGTCCATGGGGGCTCAAATGTTTCATGGGCCCTTAGCTGGCTTTTTTTGGTGGTCAGTGATCCATCTATGACATCACTGCACATCACCAGGCCTATGCAGCACCACAAAGGCTGCATAATTACAGTATTGAGCACACATCACTGCTGTAAGTGCAATAGAGACAAAACAATGACAAGATTACACACAGTAACCAGAACACAGTATAACACAAACCCAACAACCAAACGCAGCACTTCCTTATGAAGCATGCGTCCACTATTCTTTACAAGCACAACATTTAGCTGAATGAAGATGTTAAAAGTTAAAAATGCACAGCTAAAACGTACATAAAGATGAAAGAAACAGCAAACTTAAAACAAGCACAAACACTTTTTTTCTTTAGTTTAGGCGGCTGACATTTTATATTTGGCTTTGGAAATGAGCATCCTCTGCTCTGTTGTATTTGTAGGACAAAGATTAATCATTTTTATACTGAAACTGCAATTTAAGAGTGCGATTTTAAAACTGCAAGCTACTGTTTTTTAAATTACAGCCTGCACTATCAAACATGTCCTCTGTGGGGAAACTGAACCTAATAACACAGAGCTTGTGTACTGCCTCTAGATAAGTTCAGGGGTCGGCAACCTGTGGCTCCAGAGCTGCATTAGATTTGTAGGAAAAAAATAATTATTCTTTTCAGTAAAATAAATCTCTGCTGATCGTTCAAACATATAGTATAACAACAAACCTTTAACCCTGAAAATAATGTGTGCAGACTGCTGGTCATCATCTCCATAATTTGGAGATGAATGGACTTGCACTATATTTCCAAAAGTATTCATTCACTCACCCATCCAAATCCTTGATTTCAGGTGTTCCAAATCACTTCCATGGCCACAGGTGTATAAAACCAAGCATCTAGGCCTGCAGACTGCTTATACAAACATTTGTGAAAGAATGGGTTGCTCTCAGGAGCTCAGTGAATTCCAACATGGTACCGTGACAGGATGTCACCTGTGCAACAAGTCCAGTTATGAAATTTCCTCGCTACTAAATATTCCACAGTCAACTGTCAGTGGCATTATAACAAAGTGGAAGTGATTGGGAACGACAGCAACTTGATGAAATGACAGAGTGGCGTCAGTGGATGCTGAGGCACATAGTGCGCAGATGTCACCAACTTTCTGCAGAGTCAATCGCTACAGACCTCCAAACTTCATATGGCCTTCAGATTAGCTCAAGAACAGCGTACAGAGCTTCATGCAATGGGTTTCCATGGCCGAGCTGCTGCATCCAAGCCTTACATCACTAAGCACAATGCATTGAATTGAAAGCGTTGAATGCAGTAGTGTAAAGCACCACCACTGGACTCTAGAGCAGTGGGAACATGTTCTCTGGAGTGACAAAATCATGCTTCTCCATTTGGCAATCTGATGGATGAGTCTGGGTTGTGTAAAGTTTGGTGGAGGTATGATTATGGTGTGCAGTTGTTTTTCAGGAATTGGGCTCGGCCCCTTAGTTCCAGTGAAAGGAACTCTTAATGCTTCAGGAGACTAAAGAGATTTTGGACAATTTCATTCTCCCAACTTTGTGGGAACAGTTTGAGGACGGCCCCTTCCTGTTCCAACATGACTGCGCACCAGTGCACAAAGCAATGTCCATAAAGACATGGATGAGTGAGTTTGGTGTTGAAGAACTTGACTGGCCTGCACAGAGTCCTGACCTCAACCTGACAGAACACCTTTGGGATGAATTAGAGGGGAGACTGCGAGTCAGGCCTTCACATCCAACACCAGTGTCTGACCTCACAAACGTGCTTCTGGAAGGATGGTCAAAAATTCCCATAAACACACTCCTAAACCTTGTGGAAAGCCTTCCCAGAAGAGTGGAAGCTGTTATAGCTGCAAAGGGTGGGTTAACATGATATTAAACCCTATGGATTAAGAATGGGATGTCACGCAAGTTCATATGTGTGAAGGCAGACGAGTGAATACTTTAGGAAATAGCGTATTTGCATTTAAAAGCAATCCAGCTTTTAAAACCATGATGATCTCCCCAACAGTTCAGGCACCAAATTCACAAAAAAGTGTATTAGGAAAGAAAAAAAATCTTAAGAAAAGAAAAAAAAAAGAAAAAGAAAAAAAAAAAACTCATACATGTATTCTTCCAAAAAAATTAAGAAAAGAAAACGAGAAATCTTATCTAATTTTCCTAAGAATAACAGCTCCTCTGAGTGGATTAAACTAAATAACAGAAATAACAGGGTTTTTTTTTTTAAATAAAAGGAGGAAAAAAAAAAAGGTAGAAGTTGGTAGAAAAAAAATAAACAAATAACAAACATACAGAACATGTAAAACAAGGAAAAGAGATAAAAAAAAACAATTATTATATTTGTACCCTCAGAGCATTAATTGAGCTTTAGCTATTTGTTATACCTGCCATATGCCAAATTTATTTGTGCATGTGCGCGTGTGTGAGACCAGGAACATTCAGGTAGAGGCACCACAGGTAGGTCTAAAAGCCGATGGAAGTTAAGGTGGCTGTAGAACGCTGTTAAGTGTTGACCATGTTTTTTTGTATTCGTGAGATTCGTATTCGTAAATGGTTATAAAGTTTTTATTCTGTACTATGTGATGTAAATGTGTAATACCCTTGTCTTTCCGTTTGTGTAAAGTTGTTTTTGGTGGCAAGAAGATCAGGGTTGTGCCATATGGCTGAGTGTTTGGAGAGTGAAATTATAGTGTCAGTGATCTTGTGCAGTTTCCACCAAGCTGTCAGTGTTGATGGCATCATTGGATTTTTGAAGCAGGAGTGGTGTTTGAGTGCTGTACTAATGAATGGTAAGTCTGAGAGTTGTATTTCATTACTTAAAGACTGTTCTGCTGCTCTCCATAATTCATCTGTTTGATTAGGTTTTATCCATTTTATTATGTGTTGTAATTGATTTGCTAGGAAATATTGTTGGAAATTGGGGCTTCGAGGCCCCCCTGAGTTCTATGCTTCTGTAATGTAACTAATTTGATCCTGGGTGGCTTATTTTTCCTGTAAAATTTGGAGATAAGAGTCGAAGGTTTTGAACCAGGTAGAGTGAGGCTGAATTGAAATCATTGAGAAAAAAAATAGTTTACTTTTGGTAATACGATCATTTTGATTGTAGATATTCTGCCAATAAGGGATAGTGGAAAGTTCATCTAGCATTTGAGGTCATTGTTTATAGTTGAGAGTAACGGGTTAAAATGGAGTTTAGGCAACTCTGACAGCTCGGAGGAAATTTTTCATGCCCAGTTATGTGACGTATTGAGTGTTCAAGGGGATAGAAAGAAATTGTGCTGCTGTATCTGATAAGTTCATGTTGATTGGTAGTACAGTAGATTTAGTCCAGTTAATAGAGTAATTGGAGATTTGGGAGTATTTTTCAATAAATTTGTATGGTTTGAGGAATTGATGTGTGGGGATTCTGCAAAAACAGTAGTAGGTCATCTGCATATAAACTGATTTTGTGTTCTACAGTTTGGGTTCCTTTTATGTTTGCGTTGTGTCGTATAGCTGCCGCCAATGGTTCTATAAAAATTGAGAATAGGAGGGGTGAGAGGGGGCATCCTTGCCTAGTACCTCTGTGCAGTGTGAAATTTGGTTATATTAGTCCATTAGTATTAACTGTGGCCTTGGGTGCAGTGTAAAGAATTTTTATCCAGTTAATAAATGATCCTCCGAACCCTATTTTGTGCAAAGTGGTAAACAGGAATTTCCAGTTCATTTTATCAAAATCGATTTTCTCTGCATCTAATGCGACTATTGTGGTTTCTGATTCGTGAATCGATGTGTGATGTATCGATGGTTAAGTAGTCAGTCATCGCATGTTAGTGGTTGAATGTCTTCCTTTGATGAAGCCGGTCCGATTGTGATGTATAAGTGATGGGATAACGGTTTCTAATCTAGTCGCCAAGGTCTTGCTTATAATTTTTATGTCTGTGTTAATGAGTGATAGTGGATGGTATCTGGAGGGTAGGGTGGGGTCTTTGTTAGGTTTGAGATGAAGTGAAATAACAGTTAATACATATTTAAAATGCATTCCGTGTCATTTCTGGTAAAGTGTAAAATGCAACGTAGCATATTTAGGAAAACGATTAAGAAAATCTTAAGAGAATCATAAATTAGTTCCATAAGTGAATATCTAAGAACTTTGTTCTTAAATGCAATTCTCAAAAAAAAAAAAAAAAAAAAAAAAAAAAAAAAAAAAAACACCTCACTCATTCTTGTGAACTTCTTAGTGTTTGTCTTAAGAACCTTTGCAGGTTTTTTTCTTCAGAAAGTGTTCGTGCATCTGACCCCAAGCCTTTTAATAAGGAATGAAAGAGAACCAGACCACAAATGTCTATAAATCCACAATCCAAATTCTTTTCTAGCTGCCCTTCGTGGCCTTACAGAGCCTAAATTAGATACGACACACATCAAATTCTGCTCCAAATTCAATTTGTTACAATGAAATTAGATTATCAGCCATATACACCAACAGAATGAGATCGTTCTATGGCCACATAAACTTCACACAGTAAAAGGAGTAGTGTATTTCAGTAGTGCAACTCCCAGTGGAGCTTCACGGACTCAAATGAGGAGGGAGTGCATGTTTGTGTATGCAAATAAACATTACTTCACCTCACATTTCTGATTAAATGCCGGACTGACCAGCAGGTGGCACTGCATTGCACTGAGTAAAGGCCTCAGCAGAACATTGAGCAGGATGAACACACACAGTACAGTAATTACAGGCTTGCTGGAAAACTCATGACTGACCACAGCTCTAATTAATCTGCCTATCAGCAAAAACACAGCAAACAAGTTCAATAAGATCATAAGAAAGCTTTAATTCACAGAAAGAGACAGCATAGTCCAGTTCATCTTACAGGATCCGAGCTGAGTGCTGTGTAAATAAGGCTGCACTGAAATATCCGTGTGTGCTAAAGCGTTCAACTGCAATAGGACTCGTCTTATTGTCCTTTATAGGTGGGGAGCTGTTTGTAAAGGAGTGTTCAGTTACACAGACAATAAAACATGCTCAAAGCATGTGACTGCATCAGAACAACATACATTAATCTGTAAAATTGTCCAAAAGTGAGCGCTGGGCAAAAAAAAATCTGATTCAGTTTTTCTTTTACTCTAAAATGTCAAGACATGCCAGCAACAGAAAAGACTTGCTGCAGTTTCTTACACTGTTTCATTATATACACTGTTTTGTCTTGTTTTTATAGACAACGGTGTGTCCAACAGTGTCAGAAAATCGAGTTGAAAATCAACTGTATCATCATAGACATGTTGAGTGAGGAACAGAACACAGCACCACAGAAGAGCAGCAGACAACAGCACAAACACAATGCATACAATACTACAATAGTACTATACAACATGCAGCCACATGCAAAATCAAATTTCCATATTTTGTTGATGTTCGGGGGGGTAAAACAAAAGTTATGGCACATTTCATATCTTTCTTTTTAAAGTGTAAAAACGTGTTATAAAGAGGAGTTACTTACTTATGCACGAAAATTATGACAATTTTATATCTAAACTTTTGAAGGAGCTGCAGTTTTAATTTACATCACCCACAAAGTTGTCCCAAGTTTTAAGTGTGGAAATTTATCCCTTATAACACTCAGCATGAGTTGGACCAATTAGAAGAGCATGTGCTGTGACATCACAACCTCCACTAAATGGCAGTCTGGCACAGCGTGCCAGCCTCAAGCCACAAAGAGTGGCCAAAAAATAGGCCTGGAACTTTATTTATTTATTAACATTATAGTAATAATTTAAATCACATTGACAATATTAAAAAAAAAAAAAAAAAAAAAAAAAGGCATAAATATTTTTCATTCAGCCCAAAATATACAAACATGTATACAAGCACTGAGCACAGAGCAGTAGAGAGCAGACAGTGGGGTTGGGGAAAGAAACACACACTTCTTCAGCTTTATGGAGAATCTGCTGTAAATGGGGCCTATATAGAACCGGTTCTATATAGCACCCTAAAGATTCTTCTATTGTGACAAGCCTGACACTGTAACAACAGCACACCCCTTTTGGGTGCTACACAAAATCATCAATCTGAAGAACCATTTCACGATGCAGAGAACCTTTTAAGTATGCATGGTTCTAAATAGAACCATTTTGTTTGCTAAAGTACCCTTGAAGAACCGTCTTTTTTACATGTGTAGACCAGCTGCTGGGCCACAGCAGCAGTGACTGAGCGTATTATTATCAATGCGCTGATCATTAGCATTAGACCTTAATACGACCACACACATCATTAGAACTCCAGACAATCTGGACAAAAGTGCATAAACCAGCAAATGCTAGTCTATTACAAGCGAGTCTTTGGCAGACATGCAGGCCAAGCGCCACATTACATTGCTTGTTAGCCTAAAATGAAGAACGTGAAACGTGTCTTATGGTAACAGTAAGAGGAAAACTGCTTCAATTTGATTTGGCACCAAACTGTTCCTTTAAGCCCTTAAATGGCCAGGGCTCACCAGCAGGGCCAAACTTTCACTACACACTTCTATAACATAAGAAGTGGTGTCAATAACAGCTCTCAACAGGTAAACTGAAGGCATTCACCCGCTGAAGACACGACTGTGCTGATAATCATTATGTAAAGCTATTCAGACATTAATAAGTTACTAGTTAAATGGGCTGGAACTCACAGGCTGCTGCTCTTCTGCTTCAGAGAGGTCACGACCCCGGTGCTTTTCTTGTTTTGGGATAAAGAGCCCCCCATCTTAGCGCTGAGGCACGTCAGTGGTAGTGTTGATATTCAGGCTGAGCTCATGCTGATCTGCTTCTGGAGTCCAGAGGAGCAGCAGTGACACAGCAGAGGAACGCTCAGCAGTTGGAACTCAGCCAAGTTCACACACACACCTCCACTAACTCCACCTACTTCTCTCCCTCACACATACACACTACCGCCAATGCATTCCTCAAACCAGGGCTGAACATTTCAGGGAAAATGTCTAATTGCAGTTTTTCTCACCAACACTGACTGATTTTAACTGCAATTATATATTAAAGAGTTCAGGCCTGTTTTTAGGCCACAAAGACCAGCATTTCACGGCTGTCGGAACAAAACCTCGTATCCCCAAAATAATAACTTTAGAGGAGAAAGAAAAAACACACTCCTAAAAATGTTTTTCAAGGGTTCTTTAGTAAAGATAATTGTTCTATATAGAACCTTGAGCACTCAAAGAATCCTCTGCATGATGAAAAATTCTCCAGATTGATGGAGAATTTGCTGTAGATGGTTCTATATAGCACCAAAAAGAGTTTCACTATTGTTAAACAATTTTTGGTACTACATAGAACCTTTCTGGTAAGAGGGTGCTTTAATGTAAGTCTATGTCTTTTTCCCAAAGATTTGGGCCATTTTTTGGATCATTCATCATGAAATTTGCACACAATGTAACTGATAACAGGCATTTTCAAATGCCATAAGAAATATGTTATTATATTAACAACAAAAAAGGAGATACAAGGTTTTGTTCAGATTGCGTTCAGCATTCAAGCCTCAATGCTGTGTACCAGACTATCTGTTAGTCGTGGTTGTGATGTCACAGGATATTAATTATTCTAATCCTTCTGATCGGTGTAACTCAGGGGTCGGCAAGGCCAATGATAAGAAGAGCCATTCTGTCCTTTCAGAAAAAAAGTCAAACAATCCATCATGGGCTTTCGTGATTCAACTTAAATAAATATTAGTATTATTAAATGTCTCTTCTCCTCAATAGATACTGTGTGAACATTATTTTTGTCAGAGAAATATATTTTCAGTGTTTCTGGACCTAGCTAACATTAGCTGGAGTAACTAGCATAATTAGCGATACAGCTGCGCTATGCTTGCCATCTCAGTCACGTCCTTAACAAGTGTCCCTGGCAGTGTCACATAACATGACATTCACACAAACGAGCAAAACCAAACCCGAATGGTACAAAGTCATTTCCGCCTGCTCCTACACTGTGAATTTATATATGAAGGACGTTGAGAAGTATGAAACATCAGTAAGTATAGCAAGACAAACAAGAGACTACAATCATGGAGTTTAAATATATATTGACTGTATAGATGATAACATGTAAACACCTCTTGATTTTCTGACTGTAAATAAGTAACATCCTCTACAGAGACACACTTCTGCACATTTTAATCCACAACAGCCTGTGGAACATTTTATAATTTGTTTTTTTCTATGTAAAAAACTGAACTCAGAAATTCTGCTATAAAATGTGCATGAAAATGTCATATTCAGGCGTGTTCTCTGTACAGGATGAACACATCTACACTCAGAAAACCAACAAAACATGGAATTCAAACGGGGTGTGTAAACTTTTGTATACAACTATACATACACTTAATTGGTCAGATGAAATATGTCTGTGAAACTGCTTTGTGATGATATCAACTATAAACAGCACTATACAAATTAAACTGGACTAACCTGATCCCAACGCTTACCCTGCTGCCTTGCCCAAAATACACACACGCATTTTACTTACATTGCTAGAGAGGACGCCCATTGATTTCTATTGATCATTGTATTACTGTAGCCAAATAATACTACAAATACACCAAATTCTCTCTCAACCATGGGATCCAGAAGGCAAGTTTTCAGCTCCTATAATTTCAATTGTGGTGAAAACAACAAATGTCCTCACAATGATACAAGGTGAGAGCTTAAATAAAGACATGTAGTGTCTTTCCTCACAAAGACAGAAAAACAAGCACACACACACACACACACACAAAAGTTCACAGCCTGATGAGAAATATTCCACTCTGTGTTTTTGGAGGTGTGTGTGTGTGTGTGTGTGTGTGTGTGTGTTTATGGCTCTTTCTAAACTGCTGTAATCCACAACGACTGTTTGTTTTAAGTTGATTAAAAATAACCGATAATCTGAAACAATCAGCCTCAGCTCTGCATGAAAACATTCCGACACGTGACTGGGATCAAAGGTCAAACCTCTCTGCTGCCCCTCCTCTCACGTTGAGGATCTGATGGAGTGTGGAACTGAGGCAGATCTCTGAAGAACAGGGATCTCCTGAGAACGTCTAATTAAGGCTCAGTGTGCTGCATGTAATGTGGGTCAAATCTCATCAGCTCTTCTTGGTTGGTTCTCAACCAGAACACACACACACACACACACACACACACACAGTAGCAGCTCTCTGTCAAACAAAACTACTAGTAATTTTAACCAGTGATTTCAGGTTTTTGAAGAGGAAATCCACTCATTTTCAAAAATCCTGCATAAATAAATATTAGGATGTCATCCAGAGAGGTTTAGTGTGAAATATTCTAGAGAAACTTAGAGACAGAACTGTTCACAGTGGTGGTGATAGGAACCAGTTGTCCACCTCTGAAAGCTCCCTCACAGAAGGTTGTTATATAAATTGGTTACGAAGTCACAGCTTGATGTCTGAGACACTGTTTTATGATCATTTTGAGAATTTGAAATCCATTCATGGTGGGGGGGGGGGATACATGCAGGGTGTTATGAGGCAAAATATTCCCCAAAGAAAACTTATTCTTTCAGATTATTTTACCATCATTGTCATTCTATATAAAACTCAGAAGACCCATGTAGGTTCATTGGTGGTTCTGGATAGTAAATAAAATGTCTATATTTGTGTTGCCGTCATGGCGCCCCATGGTTCCTATCACCACCACTGTAAAGAATTTGAACAATTTCACACCAAACTTTAATTCCCCTTTAATGTGTTATGTCATATTGCGGAGATGTACCAGTACAGATATTCTATATAATTACATATGATTCTTGGTTATGGGATTGAGATTCATTTAAATTTTCAATATTTTGTATAGTTAATACTTATGGCCTTTAATCTGTAAAAAGCATTTTAAGATAATTATAAATGAAAACTTCTGTTCTGCTTAAATGGCTCAAATCATGTTCAACTGAATATTCCATTTTGAATGAGAGTTTGAAATAAAATGCAAACAAGTTTCCACAAAGTACCATTAACTCAGTCTACATACAGAAACTAAACTGCAAAAACAGCCTGTTTTGAATTCGCTGATTTTGTGATGCTTCACATATTTGCATATATCCATCTATTCAGCCTACAGTACTTCAGCCCCGCCCACTTCAGCTTGAACTGCTTTTTGAATGAAGCACAGCTAATCAGAACAGAGCTCATTCACCTACATCAGTCTTAAAGGCACAGTAACAAACTGTTTAACTTTAAGAAATAAGGAGAGCTCGGAAATGTTCGTTAAAATTAATTATTACTGTTTTTGGTGCGCAAAACTTTATAAATTGATGTCAGGGATTACAAAGTCATGAAGAATATAGGACATGGGCCCTTAAATAAAAGAGATTTTAATTATTGAACGTTACTGAACATTTGTTCCAGGTCTCGATAAAGGCTTTATAAAAAGTACCATAAAGATGAATGAAGATTTCTATACAGAGTGCTATAAAAAGACCAGCAGGTACGTTTTCATCTGGTTCAGTGCTGGTAGACTGAGGTGGGGCAGACAGGTCCACTGCACTTTATCAGATCAGAGCAGGCCAACATGCAAAAACATGCAGATAACCACAGATCATTTGAGACATGCAAACTCTTGTTGCGCCTTATCAGAGAAGCATCAATAAGGCTCATGACTTCATAACTCAAAAAACTGGTTTATTACCCTTTATGGGTCTGGAAAAGAAAGCAACAGTGTCAAAACAAAGGCTTTTACTCTCTGTGACTATCTCCACTTAAATCTGAAGGTCTTGTGTGCTTTTAAAGGAGTAAAAGAAATAGTCTGGTGAAAAATCAAGAATTAGTCAGTTTCCTATCGCAAATGCAGCTCATCAGCCAAGACATGATGTTTGCTTCTTTCGTTTTATGCTGGAGCTATGAGGCTAATGCAGCTAACAGAGGCTTGCTAACGTATTTTCTAACAGTGTACAATCTAACACTGTCATTTAGTCTGTGTTTATTGAGAGCAGTATGAAACTCAGTGTCAGAAACCATATCATAAGTGAATTTGAGATTCAGTTAATACATGTTCAATGTCCAAATTCTATTTAAGTTTACCGCTACAGCTATGAGGCTAACATGGCTAACAAACACTAAAAGTCAAATCTGTTCTGTAAGTAGTTCCCCAAAACGTCTATCAGCCCGCTCAAAGCACATCCAGCTCCTCAGTAAAGTGGCACAGACTTGTAGATGTAGTTTAGGACACAGTATGACTAACTGTTAACTGTAAAGATGAACAAGCTAAACACCGCATGCAGCCATTTAGACAACAAACGCCAGCTGCCCCAGCTGTATGTAAGTACAAACACAGGCTATTTATAATGTAATTGCTGGAAAGCACAACAAAAACACAGAGCATGCAGACCTACGCTAAAAACATTTACCTACGCTAAAAACACTAAATGCTGTATGCTGCAAGTTTACTTACAGCTCTAATCATTGCCCTGATTTTAACCCCAAACATAAAGCTAAAATCCAAAGCTCCAGTTCAGCTGCCGAATCGTCTACAGCAGGAGTCATCCAAAACGAAAACACAGACTTATACAGCAGCCAAAAAGAGTCCTGTGGTCTGCCAAATCAAAATTTGAAATTCTTTTTGGAAATCATGGACACCATGTCCTCTGGGCTAAAGAGGAGACCATCCCGCTTGTTATCAGCACACACTTTAAAAACCAGCATCTGTAAAGGTATTAAGGTAAATTGGTATTAGTGTACATGGCATGGGTGACTTGCACATCTGTGAAGTCACCGCTATTGCTGAATCATATATACAGCTTTTGGAGGAACATATGCTGCTATTCAGGTCTTTTTCAGGGAAGGCCTTGATTATTTCATCAAGACAATATCAAGCCACACCAAGTCTGGGTGCTAAGCTGATCTGCCTGCAGTCCGGACCTGTCACCACTTAAAATATCTGACACATCATGAAATGAAAAATACAACAAAGGTTGTAAAAAAAATACAAACTGCAGAGTGTTGTTTAAAGGAGAGACGATGGAGAGATGATAAACATTCCCCTGTCCCAACTTTTTAAAAAATGTGTTGCTGGCATCAAATTCAAAGTGGGCAAATACATATATTTTCAAAAAATAAATAAATAAAATTCTCAATTTCAGCATTTAATATGCTGTCTTTGTACTGCTTTCAATTAAATACAGGGTTTAAATGATTTGTACATGTACATTGTAAATGTTTAAAAAATGATTTGTCCCCCAATTTTTCGGAAACAGGGTGGTACATAAATAAAAGGCTTTGTTGGGCAGCAATACAACATTCTGCTCGTTTACGTACTAGAAAAAAGTTTTACATCACTAAGGACAAACTATTACTGTAATCTCACACACTCAGCTGAGTCAGGAAACCCTGATCGCTGAATAAGAGCTGTCAATACAATCAAACAATACATCAATCACAGGATGAGAAAGACAGAAACAGAGAGAGAGGGATGGATAGAAAGAAAGAAAAAAAGAAAAGTGAAAAACAGAAAAAAGAAAGAAAAAAAGAGGAGGAGCAAAGAAAAAAAAAAAGAGAAAAAGGCAGAAAGAAGAGTGACTAAGAAAAAAAAGAGCAAAGAAAGACAGAAAGTAAAAAGCTAAAGAAAAGCAGGGAGTGAGAAAGAGAAGAGAAAGAAAAAAAAGAGCGTGTCCTCTAACAGTGGTGCTGCATTTCTCACTCACACATGGCAGAAATCAGAGTCTCTACCATCAAACATGTCACACAAAACCACTCCACCTCAGGGAGGGAAAAAAAAAAAAAAAAAACCAACAATACTGGATGCACACACACACACACACGCATCATCCCTCTCCCTTGATCCTAATTAGTTTCAGGTTACTTTCCCAAACTCTTAAAAAAGACGGTTCTAAAGGATTCTTTAGTAAAGACAGTGTTGTACATGGTTCTATATAGCACCAAAAATGGTTCTTCTATTGCATGTAAGCTTGACAACCTAACAGAGGAACCCTTTTAGAACCATATACAACACATCCCTGATCAGTCTGAAGAACCATTTTACTATGCAGAGAACCTTTTAAGCATGCAAACAGTTCTATGGGTGTTCATGGTTCAATATAGAACCATTGTCTCTACTAAAGACCCTTGAAGAACCATCTTTTTTTTAAAGAGAGAAGATATATCTTAAACTTGAACTGAACTAATGTTATTAAGCCTGTAAGCGCTGCATGGGTCACATTCAGAACTGTGTGCAGACTGACATCTAGTGGTCAGACGAGGAAGTCCAACAAAGTGTCAGATCCTGAGGCCCTCAGATGCAGCAGTCCTGAGTTCCTCCTTCTCAAACACACTCTGTAATTACTCAATAAATGATATCAGCTTTGTTAGAGCTCAGAAAACATTTTCGCATAGTATTGCAGTCCTGTAGGGATGGTCACCAGAGCAGAGAAGTGCCAAGAGAAGATGAGTAGCTAAAGAGAACAGCTTTTACATTAAGTTTAAGTCACAACACAAGATTCCTTTACAAAAAAGTATACCTAAAGTTCATTCATTAAATAAATGTAAGTTCAAGTATGTTTCCCCAAGTACTTAATGCAGTATGTATGCTAATATCAACGTACTAGTTGTGCACTTGTAAGTATGCCATTTCAATACTTCTTGGGACTAAATTGGCCCAGTTTTAGTTCATAAAAGTACTCCTAAGCATACTTTAGGTGTAAGATTAGTAAACTTTGAATACAACTAGTTTACATCTAAGTAAGTTTACCATTTTGTACTACAACTATTACTGAACTATTAATACATTTATAGGTACTAGTTATATACTTCTAATTCTTTTTTGGTGTGTACTATTATATAAGCACAGGCAACCGTACAAGTACAGACCAAATATACTAAATAAAATTATACTTAAGTACACTTGGCCTATACTGTAAGTCTATAGAAAAGTGTAGGTATATCTCTGATAAAACACACAAAAAGTAAACCAAAAGCATACTCACCAAAAGAGTATACCAATACCACATTTGAATAAACTTCTTTAAGGGTTAGCACAGAAGCTAATTCAGTTGAGAATACACAAATTCACTGTACACCGCTGGCTTTTAATCACAGTGCCACTTTGATGGTTAAAAAATGCTGACAGAATAGAAGCACAACCTCAGACAATCACATGGAAGCGCTTTAAGGAACTATGCTTTCCCAAATTAGCTACTCAAAAATAACAGTTTGGTGAAGAATCCCTTCTGCCCCCAAATGTAGTCGATAAGCCAAGATGTGTTTGGTGTCTGGATTTCATTTCTGTAGTTTTAACACTGGAGCTACAAAGCTAATGTAGCTAACAAGCAATGAAAGCATATACTCCACCAATTAGCATGGTGCTAACTGCAGGTCTAAATCATCATACACTGACCTCAGACGTGTTGAGCTGTTCAGTATCTCTAATCGTCTGGATTACGTGGTTTCTGACTCTGTTATCTAGAAACATGGACTAATGTATGGATAAAATTCAGACTTCAGGGTGGCTGCTACTGTTTTTAGCTATGCAATAAAGTTTTTTCCAAACATACCTGTGGAAAGTGAATTTTTGTGCACATTTGTTGTTTTTTTGCCAACTACTTAAAAAAAAAAAGAAAGAAAAAAAGAAAGCAACATGACCTCAGACGTTTAAAAGGGAGCGTTAGAGAACCGTGCCTTCTTAAGTTAGCGCTCCAGTGAAGCTCCTTTAGAGAAATACAAAGTGTGGGGTAGTTAAAGCGAGGAGAAGCAGATTTGAGGTCATTCAGAAGCACAGAGCATGAGCAATCTGAGGCTGGGAAACATCCCCCTGTTTACTCAACCTCTTCCTCTGGGACACGGGCCCATCACACACTTCACTACACACATGGTGGAACCAGAATCTGAGGAAGAGCGTACAGAGCGGCAGAGCGGTCACGGCGGCAGAATTTTCACTCAGACTGTGAAAATGAGGAAAATAATAAAAAAAAAGATTTCACATTTTTACAGCTTCATTAACATCTTATTTTTAAAGTCAAGCTTGTTATCAATATAAAATCAACTCAGAAACTAAAACAGAAAGAGAGAAAGGTGAAACTAGTTGGTGGGCCAGGTCTCTCTATCTCTACATGACTACTGCTAGTCTTTTCCCGCCCCATCACTAAAATTCTCAACTGCTAGCTTTTACCCACAGCTAGACACCCCCTAACTTATTTTTTGTTAACAACTTTTTGTTGGTTTCTATAGTAAAGACACAAACAATATTCTCTGCATACTAATAACATAAAAGGATACTCTCCAAACAGTGGAACATTTCACACATCTGTCATGGGACAGTGGGAGAAAGCATATGGTAAGCAGTTTTTATCATCTGGAAAAACACGGCCGCAGTTTTGTAATTGTCATAATTTAAGAAAGAAAGGATTATTTTTAGCTGTCTGGTGATGAGTCCTCAGCTATCCCATTACAAATGCTAAACAAGTGGCCAACAACAATCAACTTAGTATGTCAACTTACTACGAACAGCAAACACTAGCTGGCTCGGTGGGAGAGCGATGGATCACGCAGCCTTACTGTCATCACTCCTACCACATCCATGTCAGAGCATATCACAGTATTCAAACACCGGCTAACAGACGACAAGATCTCTCTGTTCTATTGTAGTAGTTTAAGGGGTGAACCACAACATATCAACACCAGACAAATAGAGTCCTCTGTTTACAGAGTCCACTGAAAGCAGTGCTTTTGTGTCTTGTTTGATCTACAGTATCATCAATTTGCCGTGTTGTGCGAGTGACTGAGCACTGCTTCAAGTTAGCCAGCTGCTAAAAACAGCTAGCCTGACAGGATAGCACTCTCCTGCTTTCCAATGCCTCACAACTTCCTCAGTTTACTTTTGTGTAAATCAATATGACTGAGTGCTAGAACAGTTCTTTAATTGAGAGGAGCAGATGTGATTTCACGCTGATAAAGCTTGTGAGGATGTACAGAAAGAGGAGAGTTCACTGTAGGACAGTTTAGTAATGCCACTTATCTCGATACTCACACTTGGTGACAGGAGAACAGATCGCTGGTCACTCCACTCAAACAGGGAATGTATAACTCCACGTTTCAGATGTTACAAAAGACTCCATCTCCTTCTCTAGCCATGTCGAAATACTCGGAAGGGCGTCCCCCTTTTACCCTGTTCCTCAGTGGTTTGGACCCTCAAAGACCCTCACAGGGCAGGTGAGTTGCACTGGTCTGAGTGGACCAGACACCTCAGTGTCACTGCTGGACTGAGAGTAGTACACCAGCACAATACACAATAATACACCACCACCACCACATAAGTGTTACTGCAGTACTGAAAATGATCCAACACCAAAATAGTACCTTGGGAGAGTCCATGGGTGTCCTAACTACTGAAGAACAGGGTTAATTTTAGGAACAGTCCATTCCTAACTGTCTTAAGAAATACTAGTCCATTCCCAACTGCTAATCTGATGAATTATTAGTCCATTCCCAACTGCTAGTTGTATGACCTGCTGCTCCATGCCCTAACTATTAATCTGAGGAATTGCTAGTCCATTCCCAACTGCTAATGTGAGGAAATGTTAGCCCATTTCCAACTGTTTATTTTAGGAACTGCTTGTCCTTTCCCACAGCTAATACATTCCCACCCTACAGTCTTAGGAGCCGTAAATACATTTTCAAATGCCAGTATTAGGAATTGCTAGTCCATTCCCAACAGTACGTCCTTTCCCACTGCTAATCTTTTCCAATTGATATTCTTAGGAGGTGTGAGTCCATTCTGACTGCTAGCTTTTTTACAGTTTGCTAGTCTTACAACCTGTTGGTGTTTCCCTTCCTCCTAGTCCTTCCAACTGCTAGATCACTACATCTCTATGCTCTCACGGCATGGGTGGAGACAACCTCACCCTCTCTCTGCGCCAAGCAGCATGAAAATAACTCAGAAAAAAGAGAATCTGATATGATGCAATAGGCACGCAAGCTTGTATTCTTGAAGTTCCTGCATTTGGAAAAATTTTTGAAGAGGAATCTGCATTTAAGGGAACACCAAGTCACTGAAACGCCCCGCTCTCAATAGCTGCTGTGTTTGAGGCATTTCAGAAGAAAAACGCTGTAAAAGCCTCCTGAGAGTGGGTGGACAGTGAAGGCCTTTGAGACAGAGGGCAGGGGTCAGCCAGAAGCCGCTGGTGTGCGGGTTCTTCAATGTATGGCCCGGTCAGGACTATCAACTGAGGCTTATGTTTTGAAGGGTGTTCATAGGCATGACACAAATCCCGATTGGGATTCAGCCTGGGTTTGAAACACATACGTAATCCTTTTGTTTAGACTTTTATACTGCCGTTTTACAGCTGATCACACCGTAAGTGCGTTAATTCTAATTTATATAGTATAAAAGTGTTAGGATCAGGGGATGGCAGAGTCCCGTCATATGCTAAATTAAGGTCTTACAAACCTGACATCAGTTTATTTTGATTGGACTGTTTCTTAAAGGGCCCATATCATGTAAAACTCATCTTTCTTAAAACTAAAGTTTGAAACTTAAGTTTCATGTTTGTAAAAGGTACAAAACATACACTCTTCAGTCCAGTCTAGGAAACTAAGATGCAAACAAAACCTCTCACTGACTTTTTGTGATGTCATAAAAACAAAGGCATTGTCATACATCTGCCTACTCAGAGCTAATTTACATATCAGCTTTGAAAGCACAGTAACTTTAATCCTAAGTGATAAAAAGAGGCTGGAAAAGCGGTCAGTGAAGCTGTGCTTGGCACATAACCACACAAACATTATAAGTGGATCTCACAGAAAAAACTAAAATAGAAGAAAAATGAAGGATATCAGCTCTTTACACCAAACCACAGGGCTGCAAATGGAAACAAACTTATTTAGCTGCAATGTGTGCTTCAGATTGGTTTGAAAGAACGCATGATGAATAAATAAACAGTAGGTTTCCATTATGAACGTGTGGTTTCTGTTCCTATTTGTAGTACTGTGAGGCTTGGTATAATTTTAAGAAAAACAGTCACATTAAGATAAACTATGATGTTAGCTTTGTAGGACAATTTTTAGGGCTGCTCAAAGTTGCCTAGCTAACTCCCACGTGCCCATCCTCGCATTTTTAATAAATAAATAACCCATAAAAGAAGGAATATAATAACAGAGGGGTCCCACATACGGTGGGACGAAGTGATTCCAATCATGTGAACATAAAGAGCATGTACTACACATCGTTAACTGCACACAGACCAAGGACAAATAAGGTTTTCAAAAATTATGATTAAATTGTTTTGATTAACAAATGAATCTTTTCTTGTTCATTATTTCCAACTATTAAAACACAGACCTAAAATGGCCAAAGCACCAAATTAGAGCTGTTAGAACTTAAATGCTTTCACTTTGCTTTCTTTTACTGTCAAATATCTGCCTCAAAATCACATTTTGTTTGCTGCAGCTTAATATGACTGAAATCTAATGATTATGGAAAATGACTGCAGTCAGCTTAAATAACTTCTCAAACAAGTGACTATATGTTATGTGACAGGCCTAATTGTTAAATCTATTTCAGTATGTGTAGAACAGTGCATCTCAAACAGTTCCTCAGGACCAACAGACGGTCCACATTTTTGCTCACTAATTAATACATTAACTCTTTCTTACTAAAATCAATACAACTGAAACTAAACTGATGATAAACATCTTATAAATCACCAACTAAACACAAAACAGTGACGAGGCACGGAGCTGACGCTGGCTTTGAATTTGACATTCCACCTTAAATGGTGCAGCACTTACACTCTGGCACCTGTACCTGCTGCAGCATTTAAGCTGGAACGGAAACCTGGAATGAGAAGCTGGCTAAGCATTGCGTGTTGGGCTGGTCCTGAGGACTGGTTTAGAATCACTGCTGTAGAGTGATGATGTGTATTGTTGGCACATTTTACATCTTTTATTTGGCAATATTTAGTCTGTAAACAAGATCAGCCGTCCAACATTAGGATATCTGCTACACCTCTGTAGGCAATGGGGAAGTTATGGTGGTCTTTACACTTCTCAGACTTTCTTTGATTCTGTGCACTACAGAATAATGACACAGGAATGTTTCAGCCCCCACCCCCCTCACCCCCCTCGGCTGGGGATTTGACAGATTTGTGCTATGAAGCATGCGTTGTTTAAAACTGTGAAAAACAGGGCTCTGTTCAGGTGAAGCTCTGAGAACAGCTCAGAGGTTCTGAATGTAAACACAGTGTCTGAAGCTCATCCTGGCCCAGACACAGGAGGCCTATAAAAACAGAGTTTTTTTTATACCCACACGGATGTGCTGCAGTCTGTGAGGTATAATTTTCCCCTCAAAAAGGTGAAATATGACAAATTTGCCACCAGAAATAAACCACCTGCTGTATTTTAGAGCTTTCAGGCCTGGAGAACAAAACTGTGGTCAAAGACAAGAGCTCTGAGTGTTTAGTGGATGGTAAAAAGGTTGAATGCCAAACAAAAAGAACACCAAATACAGCAGATAAGAAGTGAAGGGGACAGAGAGAATGTACAAAAGGTCCTGAGCCCTAAGGTGACACCATGATTATTTTTTATATTTTGTGGCCACAAATTAATATTTCGAAGCTACAGTTTTATAGTTTGAGTGCACAATTTACTGTTGTAAGGGCCCAAAGTACTACATAGAGCCCAGAATTTACTGTATTGAGACCATAAATTACTATAATGAGGCCATAAAGTACTATGGTAAGACCACAAATGACTATACTGGGGCCACAATTTACTTTATTTAGGTCACAAATTACTATAGTGAGGCCGAGAATTACTAAACAGAGGCCACAGATTAATATTTTAACGTCACAATTTAATACAGCAAAGCAACATAATATTTTGAGGCCACAATTTACTATACTGAGGTAACAAATTAGGTTACTATATTTGGGCCACAAATTAGAAACTTAACTTGTGGCCTCAATATATTAAGTCGTGGCCAAATGAATCACCACGTCATCTTAGGGGCTCCTCGTTCATCCATTTAATTTACTGTAATATTACTTCTTTTTTCATTTTACTGGAGCTCAACATGAATTACTCGGAAATACCTTGAAAGGTTTCCATGGAAACCGAGTGTAAAGCTAAAGCAGACTGAAGCTATAGCGCCAAAGCAAACACATTAGCGTTACCGGCCTGGGCAGCAAACAAGTGAAAACATGAAATAATCACCCATAAATGTTAAAACCACGAGGACAACTGATAAGACAGTGCTTACTGGTAACCCAGCTTAAATTAGCTAACCGAGATCGAACATCAATGAGCGCATTAAGCTAACTACTTTAATACATTACTACTAACAGCTACATTAATCAATACGTTAGGTTAAGAGAAGGTGAAATGAGAGGGAATAACATAAAACGGCTTGGACTCCCCAAAAGTACGACACCTTTCAATAACCTTAACCTTAACGAAGTTTACATGGTTTCTTACTCGAGTCTTCTGTTCCGTTCAGCAGCATCGTGTGTTCCCTTCCACCTTACAGGGTGCAGCAGTTTCATTCTGGCGTCTCAGGCTTGAGAATGTAACTGCTGCACTATTTAAGGTGGAACGGAAAATTCGAACAAGAACACACGATGCTGCTGAAACAGTGGTTTAACCACACCTGAAAACGCATTAAAAGCCCAGTAAACAGAAAGAGACTCACCTCGGTTTGCTCGCCAGAGTTCGCTGAGATGTTTCAGAAGTTTCAGAGCTTTCCGGAATTAAAGGGCCGGTTTGCTGAGCAGCGAAACAGGAAAAGTGGATGAGGAGAGTCTGAGAGTGAGTGAGTAAGAGAGAGAGAGAGAGACAGAGACAGACAGAGTAGGAGGGCAGGAGGGCAGGCATGCCTCTGTAAGGAAAAGGATGTTTGGTAATATGGGAAATGATTCGAGTTTCCCGGTGGCGTGTTGGCTATGCTAGGAATGCGGCTTAAAGACGCAGTGGGCTTTAAAGGGCTCATATCCTCCGTTTTTCATGCATCTTATATTTTGCCCTTGAGGTCCACTTGTAATGTTAGCGAACTTTACGAGCCAAAAACACGAGTCAGGATTCATATTTACATGGCCATTTTATCCCTTAGCACTTAATAATGCTGTTTCGTTACTGTGTCTTTGAGACTAATTTATGTTAATAAGCTCTGTTCTGATTGGTTCTGGGCTGCGGCTCATCAGAAAACTTGTAGAGATGAGAATTACAACTCAGTAATATCTTCCGGCTGTCTCAAACGCTAGAGGGCGCTCCCAAGCAAGTCCACAGTGAATGGGTTAAGATGGAGCATTTGAGCAAAATCATTTAATACACTGAACATCTTAAACCTGCTGTTTTTAAGAGCTTTCAAACTCGAGTTATAAGAATTTAAAACAGCAAATCGCCAACCAATCAGCACTCAGTAGCAGTAATACTAACCAATCAGCACTCAGTAGCAGTAATACTAACCAATCAGCACTCAGTAGCAGTAATGCTAACCAATCAGCACTCAGTAGCTGAAGAAAAAAGGTGGGTTTTTTTTGCTTTTTTTAGTGAAATACATCCTTCTACTTTATAAAATTAAAGTTCTGGCCAAGTGATTAGAAACTATTTCAAAGTAGATACTATCAAAACAGGCTGTGCATGTTTGTCGAAACTTAAGAGTATAGTATAGTATATATAGTATATGTATACCAAAGTTAGACCTTCTAATGTTCATTTTTAGCAGGAGATCAAACTTTCCTGTAAATATTGCAAAAGAAATCTCATAAAACGTTTCCATATTTTGTGTGATGGGATGGGTGTGTTATGCTTGATGCACCCATTAAAATGACCTATGCCATCAGTCACTCATTATGCCACATTTAGAACCCACATCCCACTTTTTTCTTATATTTTTTCCTGAGATTTAAATGCAGTTGTTTGCAAAAGTTCATTCACCCATGGTCAAATTCCATATTTTGTTGATGTTCTGAGTGTAAATAAGTTACACATCCTCTACAGAGACACACTTCTGCCCATTTTAATACATTACTGTTTATTTACTGAATTTAACATACCTAAGCTCTATACTCATTAACCATTTAAACAGCTCCACTGACCATAAAGGAGCACTTTGTGCAGTAGTTCTACAGTTACAGACTGTAATCCATCTGTTTCTCCACATACTTTGTCACCTTGTTCTTCAAAGGTCAGGACCCCCACAGACAAAGCATTATTTGGGTGGTGGGTCATTCTCAGCACTGCAGTAACATGGATAGGGTGGTAGTGTGTTAGAGTGTGTAGTGCTGGTGAGTGGATCAGACACAGCAGTGCTGCTGGTGTTTTTAAACATCTCAGTGTTGCTGCTGGACTGAAAACTAAAAACATCCAGTCCTGTGACCACTGATGAAGGACTAGAGGATGACCAACACAAACTGTTGAGCAGCAGATGAGCTATCATCTCTGACTTTACATCTACAAGGAGGACCAAAAAGGTTGGAATGTCTAATAGAGTGGACAGTGAGCGGGCACAGTGTTTAAAACTCCAGCAGCACTGCTGTGTCTGATCCACTCGCACCAGGGCAACACACACTAACACACTACTTTCTGCTGTGTGATGAGGTTAAAAGAACGGAGACAAACAGACTTTTTTAATTCAGTATTTTTGTGATGTCTCGAAAAACCAACACATTTACATATATCTTCCTTTTCAGCCTACTTAGTCCTATCCACTCACACTGAAGTTACAAGGAGTGTTTCTGCCTGGACTGTGTTCTGAATGATGCACAGCCAATCAGAACAGAACTCGTTTACATACATCAGTCTTAGAGGCATTTTAACAAAACAGCCTGTTTAATTCTAAGGGATAAAGAGAGTTTGGAAAATGGTCATATAAATACTTGTTTTTAGTACGTAAATCTGCATAATAGTAAAAAAAAACAAAAGGACAGGCTGTGTAGGTTAAATATTTTAATATAAAACATCACAGATGTCTATACAGCGTGATGAATCCTTCATTATATTCATGGAAAAGTTAGAAAACAGTGGTTAAAGAGACAATAAATATTTGTTCACACACAAAAACGAGTTTCAGGCCACACAGTAGGGCAGAGTAAGGGATCTATAGTAGAACACGGGTCTTCTTGAGAACACTGACAGGAGGAACCCCAGACTGCCACCTGCTCTAACTCACCTGACTCACCTGGCCAGGTAAGTATCACACCTGAGTCAGATTTACCAGAGCAGGAAAAATGCAAACATGTGCAGTGCATATGCTCCCCAAATTGGGCAGGAGATTCTGCTCTAATGTCACTCTTAAAGTGATAGTTCAACTAAAACTCAAATTCACAGTCGCCTGCTCTGAATCACTCTGTTTACATCTAAGCGATTTAATTATGCGGTCATAATCACTTTTGAGGTCATTTCATCTAGGAAAGTTTTATGAAAGTGAGGCTAGTTAGTATGAGCCTTTATAAATATTACATAGGTTAATGAGGGTGTCTTGTAGCTTTATGCATGCCTCAGTAAAGTGTTACTGACTTGATGTGGGTTTTGAGACTGTATAATACAGTCATCAATAAAATGAAGACAAAAGTATGTCATATAGCTCAAAACAGGAGCAGCAGTCTTGAAACCGGTTTTGTCAGAACGTGTGTCTATAATATTAGCTGAACTATCATTTTAAGAAGGTATCTTTTCCAGTAGCTTGCTGGCTGAGAAGAAAACCTGGAGCAGATTACTGGCCTTGCTGTGGACATGGCATAAAAAAAAGAGGTACTCGAATCTGGATCCATATCGCTGGCAATTAATGCAATAATTTTGTGCGACTGGTCGTGGGCACCTAGTCCTGGACTGGGACCTCAGTATTGCTGGGGTCAGAGGCTACACATATAAACATGAATATGAAGCACGAGCAAGCACAGGTGGTTTTGGCAGTGCAACACCATTTTGTCATTACACATACACACTCTAGGTTGAATTCGTTACTGCTGAGGAGATGATCTGTGTGGACCGTTCCCATAGATCTCCTTCAGAACCAGCAGAGCCGTGTCTTCAGACTCCCTGCAAATAACAAAAAAAAAAGATGTATTTGCACATTTACATTTACAAACTTGCTTTGATTTAAAAAATTCCCCCATAATTAAAAGGCAAAGATGTAAACAGAGTCATTCAGAGTGTTGGTGTGAAATATTCTGCTCTAGAGAAACTTACAGAGTCAGAATTGTTCACAGTGGTGGTGATAGGAACCAGATGTCTGCCTCTAAAAGCTCCCTCACAGAAATTATTACAAGACTACATAAAATATAATATTAAATTATTAAAATATTACACGAGTCAGGAATTCACTGCTTGATGTCTGAGACACTTGTTTTGTGATAGTTTTGCGAACTTAAAATCCATTCATGGTCAAGGGCTACATGCTGGGCTCTGTGAGGCCAAACACTCCCCAAAGAAAACTTATTATTTCAGATTTTCCACTATTCCCAACATCAACATTCCATATAAATCTGAACCATTTCACACTAAACCACTGAATTATACAGACATTTTGAAATATTGCTATTCCCTTTTAATGTATGTACTAGAGGCAAGAAGAAGAAGAAGTAGATTACTTTTTGGAAGTATATTTGATTTATGGAAGTTTACGTCTATGTATCTAACTTTACAAGCACTGTGGCGAGCAAAACGTTCTTAGTAATAGTTTAAAATTCATATTCCATTACATTCATGACATTTATGTAAGCAATATTGCGTAAATCGTGTGGGCTTTTTCAGATAATGGAACAACATCTATGACGCCAGGTGGATCAGCTTGGCAGCAGGGACCACCAGTCACCACAGCCGTCTTACCATGGGGGATGTCTTTGACTACTTTCTGGCAGATGTTTGTGTGATATCTATGGTATGTTTGTGTGCTCTCTCACCAGTAGCACAGGTGACTCTGGATGGCGAACAGGTACTCATTAAAGCTCTCGATGGGTTTCTCCTGGAGGACATAATCGATCCGCCGACCATCATTCAGCCTCCCCACATGCACCTCCTTACTCTCCTCCTCCTCCACCGGAGACGCTGAGGAGCATCAGAGATGGAGATCATGCAGCACATGCAGCAGTAGCTATGATATAGACTTGACCACATTGGAATTAGCTCAGCTATTCATTCACAGTTCAGTTTAGTTTCATCCAGCTTTCTCAGCATGACCACATTTAGAGATTACAAAAAGTACTTTTTTGGCATTTTTACTTTCTTAAATTTAACAACAACAGTAGCCTATGTATTTGTTTTTTTTAGCTGTTTCAGTTACATTTTTACCAAGTGAAACTGCTCCCAATTCAGATGCACATGACTGGAATTGACCACAGTGACTTAAAATTATGGTTTGATGAAAAGTTAAATTTCCCTAGTTTGTCTACTCTATCCCAAACAGCCAAGACATGTCTAAAGTTGGCTTCTTTAGTTTAGCACTGGAGCTACATGGCTAAAACAGATAAGAAGCAATGGAAACATATACCCCACCAGTGCAACATGGACTAAAGTACACTAGCAGTAGCAGTAGCATGTGTCTCAAAGCTTGAATTTTTTCGCATGCTTTTGCCCATGCAGTTACCACACTGCTAACTGGTAGGTATAAGCTTCCTTTACTACATTAGCCTCACAGCTACAGCGCTAAAAATAACGAAGCAAACTTCAAACACCAAACACATCCTAGCTGGGGAGGGGTATTGGTATTGACTCACTTTCCATGTCCTCAGTCAGTTGGGCTGATGCAACTGTAGCGCCCCCTTCAGCCAGCGCAGGAGCGGGCAGCTGAGAGAAACTCTGCCACACGGTCCTTAACGAGCCCAGCAGGTCCGAACCCACCCGAGTTAGACCCTCTTTCAGCTCTGTTACAACACACACACAGAAAAAGACCCTCATTAGCCTTCTTTAGACCACCCCAGGCCACCACATTCAGCAATGCTTCTGATTCTTTTGTGAACCGGTTAATGGATTATCACTCAAAACTCGATTAAAGGGCCCACACCATGGCAAGTTTTCCTCACTTTTTAAAAAGTAAAACAATTTGATGTGGCATGTAAACATTTTAAAGCGTAAAATGCACCATTTACTCCAGAATCTGTACAGCCAAAACTAAGCTGCAAAATGGCTGGTTATTTTAGTGTTGTTGTTTTTGTGATGTCATTAAACCTAAATCTGTAATATATTACTTGCACTTCACTTTATGTAACTATGTTTATCTGTATTGTTCCTGCCAAAAAACAAATAAAACTGAAAAAATAAGAATTTACATGTATTCCATCTGGTCAACATACAGCAGTTTAGCTTGCCCATTTATTCTAAATATATAAGGTGTAATTCAGCCCAGACATCCCTTTGAAAAAGGCACAGTACAGTTCAGCCAATTAAAAGAAAGCTCATTTACATTTTGCTGCAGTCAGAAGAAAACCTTGCATCTCCATTTTTCTCAGTTCCTGACATTATTTGAAAATGCCTGTTGTCCTTTACATTGTGTGTAAATTTCATGATGAATAGACCAAAAAAAAAAAAAAAAAAAAAGTCCCAAAATTACTTGGAAAAAAGTCTGGTTCCATTGACTTACATTAAAATATGTTTTTTCTTTCTCCTGTAAAGCTACTATTTTGGAGATAAAGGGTTTTCTTCTGACAGCAGCAACAGACAAGTCTTCAAGACACAGAAACAGAAGCATCTGTTTAATGGCTTAATTTAAATATAAGGTTGGAAAATGGTCACGTAAAATGGAATTATGACCATTTTTGGTACACGATGTTACAAAAAAATGAAGTGGAATGGTGACAAATGCAAGAAAAATGTCAGCTATAGGCCCTTTCATTTTGGTTTTGAATTAATTACATTTTTAAATTCAAAGTTATTTTTTAAAATAAGCTGACTACACTAATGGAACTGAATTTCTCAGTAGTGCAATATAGACAATAAAATAATATTTTTTTAATAGTCTCATAAGGTTATCATGGCCAAAAGTGAATACTGTTGTAATTAGTTCATTGGCTGCAACATCCATAATCAGTGCAGTTGAATCTTAACCTTTAAACTGATGCAATTTTCCACTCCTATTATAGATATCTGTCCCTGGTAGAAATTACCCAGATGCATTCTCTTCCTCCCCTTATGGTGGGGCATCAGCATGGGTGGGACATCCATGTCTGGAGGTAGAATCATGGGCTCAATCCGGTACGCCACCGGGTCAAACTGCACATGAGGACAGGACAGATCATTAGGAATGCACTGAAACTAATTTTAGTTTTCGCTAACAGCTCCTGATTCCTGGAAGCTGTGTTTTGTGTTGCTCTTACAGGATGGAAGATGTTGTAGAAGCTTCTGCAGGTGGGAAAGCTGTAGTTTGGGTCAATTCTCTTCAGCCCTCTGACTGTCAGGAACATTCCTATTGGTGACCCAATGGCGAAGAAAGCCTGAGGGTGGAAGGCCAGCTGAGGGTAATCGATTGACACCTGCAGGACAAGACAGCTGGTCAGCTATTGTCACATAAATAATGCTATGTAACAGTACAGAGGGGTTAAACTGTTGTAGGCTAAATGAGCAGGGCTAAATTGTTGCAGGTGGACACAATATGTGGCTTTCCAAGATATGGGTCCTGCGTTTTGATTCAATGTACATTTATTTTTACTTATCTATATAGAGCCCCTCATCTGTCTTATATATAAAAATATAAAATATAAAAGAGTAAATAAAAGCCCCACCTGTCCAATGCCAACGTCAAAGTGCTGGTAGTCCACTGCGCTGGTGGTGGGCGGGCTATCCTGGATCAGACTCTGCAGTCTGGAAGACTTCTGAGAATGTTTTCCGGTTTGGGCTGCTGGAGCATGGAGCTGGAACAGCAGGAGAGCAACAGGGTCAGGATGAGACAAGCACCTCAGAAACAATAGAGCCCTATCAGCTTTAGCTTCCAGTTAAACAGCCATAGCGCCACTCTGTCTCAGAGGAAACCTCGCTGTGACCTGCTCTCCCCTCTCCACACAGAGTTAAAGCTTCAGTACATGACATTCAAATTACGCCTCAGATACCTTCAATTTCTTCACATAGTTGAGAATCTTCTTGCGGGGGCCCAGGGGGATTCCCAGCTCTTTCAGATCTCTCTCAGAGCACAGCAGCTGGAAAACAGAAAGTTGTATTAGGAGAAAGTCTGCACAGAAAAACACACGTGGACAGCATAGGTCCTGTGGTGGTCTTTTTCCATTAATGGACAGGAGAGGGGGGGGTTGATTAACTCTACAGCAACAGATGGTCTATAGTGTGTAACTGTACATCTACATAGTACACATACAAGAAAGGCGTTTATGATAAAATGGCTAACTACTTCGTAGGTGTTTCTAATCTAATCATACATCTGTAATGTGGGGATAATAAGGTGTTGCATTGACTGAAATACACAGGGGGTCCCTGGAAAAGATGTTGTCCTGAAGGCAGCATATCACTGCTGTCGGAAGAAAACCTCAAAGCTTCATTTTTGCTCTTTTTCAGGTTTTTTCAGATAATCTGAAAATGCCTGTTGCACTTTACATTCTGTGTACATTTCATAAAGAATGGACCACAAGAAACGGCCCAAAATGACTTGCAAAAATGTCCGGTTCCATTGACTTACATTAAAAGTGAAGTAGGTTAGTTCCTTTTCCCATTAAGTTACCATTTCGGAGATACAAAGTGTTCTTCTGACAACAGTGATATATCGCTCAGAAATCTCTATGTATGTTCAAGTATGGCACCATCACAGCAGTGTGAGTGATCATTGCCATGGCAGACCCTGGCTTTCTGACTAGTTGCTGGTAACAGTCTGAGTACACAATGTCCATTTTTTCCAAAAATGGCATGAATAGTCTGACAATAATATACATTTCCACTGTAAGATAGCCCATCCCAGATGCCACTGAGGCCAGAGAAGTCGGCAGTGCTTCTGGACACGGTTAGCGTAAGGCCTCATTTTGGCACATTAAAAATGAAACCAGCTTTTGTGGATGTAAAAAGTGCCTGTCAAAGGTTTGCCAATGTAATTCTGAGCATGTGTGGTTCAAACGCTAATGATGAATGACAGTTCTTCAAGCAGCTCCATCAGAGGGACAATCAGAGAGCACAGTTATTCAGCTTAGGCTCGCACCCTTTACGCACTGACACGTACTGCAGATTTTCTTAAATCTTTTAATTATGCTGAGCAGAGGCTGAAAAAACACCCTGCATGTATCTCTCCTCCATTAAAATACACTAAAACTTTATCACAAAACTTCCATAAAACAACATATAAGACATCAAGCAGTGTATTCATAACCATTTCATGTAATTACTTTCTGTCAGGGAGCTTTTAGAGGTGGACGTGTAGTTCCTAACATCACCACAGTGAACAATTCTGATTCGGTAAGTTTCTCTAGAACTGTGTTTCTTACTTCTTGTGTTACTGTATTTCAGCTGCTCTATTACGCGTGAATTTTTAAAAAATTCTTTCAAACCAAACCAGTCTGAGTCACTCCGTTTACATTGTTTACATACATTTAATCATGTAGAAATTTCGAGAAATTGGTGGAGTTCCCCTTCAACTCTACTGAAGGCCTTATGAACTGCCAATTTTGACCCAACTATAACTCAAAGGTTAAGAACAATCCCGCTAATTTTTGCACATTTTGTTCATTTCTATAGCTGGTATCTATGAACTGACATGAACTGAACCTCCCACTAATGGGTAATTAGCCCATCACATGTGTTTTCGGTATCAGAGTTGAACTGAAGCCTCACCAGAGCCTCCAGGTCCACTTGTTCTTTCTGCAGCACTCTCAGATGTTCCTCCAGCCCTGCATTCTTCAGCACCTTCTCCAGGCTTGTAAAGGAATTGCACTCCAAGTCAGGGAGAGAGCTGAAGTCTTCATTATGCTCTGCTGCCTAAACCAAAATGAAAATCTGAAATACTGCTTTGTTTATAGTACATGTTAAAAGCCCACAGACATTAAGAGCTGTGATGGGATCATGTTTACTGTGATATTTCCTCAGACATTGTTGTGAATTCAGATATGAATGCAGAAGCAACCAAACCTCCTCTGGCTCTGAGCATTCTGATCCTGTCTTCTGATTGGTCAGGAGGTCAAAAAGGATTAATGAGCCTACAAGAAAATGAGAAATGAATATTCATTTTCCTCATAAAGAAGAAAAACTTGGATGCCAAACATGTCTTGGCTGATCAACTGCATTTTGGGTAAGTGGAAAATCATGTGAGTGTCTCACCAAATGATTCCTTTATGTCATAAAGTTGTTAGTAACGACTGAAGTTACTAACCCAGACTGTGTCCGACCACAGACATGGCTCCTGAAAAGTGCGGGTGTCTGAGCAGAAAAATACTGTACAGGCGGTTGATCTCGGATGCCACTGTGTCCACTATGGTCTGGCAGTAGGTGGCGCTGTTGTAGAAGAACAGATCCAACACCGTGTCGTTGCAGAACTGTCTTAGGCGGCTGATGCTGGGCAGAGTGATCCGCTCAATATCTCTGTTTTATATTAGAGAGAGTTCAGTTTAAAGAAACAGCAAAAATTCTAATTATCTATTTAAAAAAAGGACAAACATATGTTTTTAGCTATGTAATATACTTTTGTAAATTTAGATGCAAGTTCGCTTCTTTACTTGTAGCACTGGAGTGTCAAAGCTAATGCAGCTAGCAGTGTTTTTTGCAGCTAGCAGATTTTTGCCGATCAGATTGAATACATTCTGACTATAGATTAAGACTGAGGTGTTTATATGTTCACTCTACTTCAACAACCTGAAGGAAATCTCTGTATACATGCACACTACAAGTAGTTAGAGATACTGAAGCACTAACTGATGAGGTATAAGCTTACTCGTTAGTTACAGTACTGTACAAGTCAGAGATCAGTATTCATTTATTATCAAAATTAGAAAACATTATACGCATAATTACCATATTTTTCAGTATTTAGTGTTTCACTCTACCTTTATTCCAGCTTCCATTCTTTTCAGGAGACTCACTTTCAGTTTCTCAAAGAATCTGCAGACACACGTCCACAGTTCAGTCTTAGAAGCTGGTTGATCATTTTCTGAAGTAGTCAAACACTATCCGTGATGTTGAGGTCTGGACTCTGGGGTGGTCAGTCCATTGTTCAGCTTCTTTGTTTGATGTGTTGGTCTCCTTTTCTCAGTCAGGCTTCTTAACATTAACACATCCTTTCAGATCCATAGTGCCGAGTTGTCTTCTCACAGTGGAAGGATGGACAGAAACACCTGGATGTTTTCAGATATGAAGCAGCTTGTGTTTCTCCCCTCTCTCAAAGATGAAAGCTTTAAGTGCTGTTTTTCAGATGGGGACAGTTTTGGTGTCTACCAGGCTTTACAGGTGGTTGTCAGGAGTCCCATTTTCTTCTGCAGCTTTTAATTAGCTTTTGAACTCCAGTTTTAGAAACTTCACTTACTTTCCTTTGACTTAAGTCTTCCTTACACAAGTGGATGAGCTTTTACGTAATCCTCTCACAAATTTCTCTTTAAAAAAATCAATAACTTCTGTCTGGAAATTAAATCTCTGACTTTAGCACAGTACTGTATATTAGCCTCAAAGCTCCAGCACAAAGCTAAAGGGGCTGATGAACAACTAAGTTCATCTACATGTGTTTTGGACATTTCCACAAAAAGGCCTATTAGTGCTCTAGTTACGGCATCCACTTTACTAAGCAGGTGTTTCCAATAAAGTCGACAGTGAGTATATAATAAAGCCAGAAGCCACGAGCGGCCAGGTGTTGTTAGGCATAATGCATTAATTTTTCTTTTCTTTTCTTTTTTTTTTTTAAAAGGAAGACAACATAAACTATGATAAATTATTTTCTGAGAAATTGTATAAGTTATTATTAATAGCAATAACTGACATGATCAAGTATTCCGACAAGAAATATAGTTCCTTTAGAGTATGGTCTCATTGTCAAGCAGCCATGAACCACTGAATGAGGAGAACAATCGGCTGCCCATCACAGTATACTGCGGTCATTTCATGCATGTCAATGAACATATGAGAACATTTCAATGTTTAATGCAAAAAACTCCGCTTTATAAGTACTTCTTTGTCACCAAATTACCACTACGAGTCCCTCTTCTCACGCTGGGGATGAATCTCAAATGGCTCCCTGCTCCCTACATAGTGCATGCCATAGGAATTTAAATATTTGAGCCCAACAGTGCAAAATACAACTAAGAAATAGTCATTTTTGCGACTCAGACACATCCATGCTCGACAAATGATCCACTATTTGGCCTTTGGAGTATAGAATTTCGAAACTTTTATAGCTAGCACACTATTTAGGAATCCTGTTTGGAACTCATCCTTGATTTTCACTTCTGACTGAAACATGAAAACTTGAAGCATGTCAGCCACTCAAGTGTCATCTTTAGACTTTATACTGCCCTTTTACAGGGAATCATACCGTAAGTACTTGAATTCAAGCCTGTGGTATTAACGATGGAGGTGTTCAGGCTGTTAACTCTCTTTTAGACTGATGGCTAGTTGACCAGCCCAATTCCAGTTAAGAACATAAACTGTCAGCCATTCAGTTAAATCAAAAACAGGCTCTTACTTCATCAGTACACACAGTGGTCCAAGCAGCATGAGAGTCAACAATTATTCCATTAACAGCACAAGAGTTTTTTTGTGGATTGTGGATTTTGCTACAGCTTTAAAGGCTTCTCGGCCAATTAGACTCTAGGACCGGAACTCTCCATTTTCTAAGAGCTGATTTAACCTCCTCCTCTCTCAGTGAGTCTGTTTAGGATTTTTTAATCACATTAGTGGTGTTCTGTTTATCTGACCTGTCCACTCCTGTGGTTTCTCCGTGTAACACTCTGTGCCAGTTGACGGGCAGAAACTCCACCCGGCCGATGGATTCCTGATCCACAGTGGAGCTAAAATGGCTGCTGATGAGCGTGAGAGACGCACTGCGGAACTCATTCACTGGGGGGGGGACAGAAAAAAACAACAACAATAACAAAAAAAATTCTGATAGAAAATTTCAGTCAGTCAAACACTGACCATCAAAGGTTTGGGGACAGCTATCTTTTCATAAAGTTTTTGGTCCAAATGATCATGTTTTCTTTGAGGCCATTGCACAACAATAATAAGATAAGATAAGGCTTTATTGTCATTCGCATCACATGTGGTACATGAGGTGGAACGAAACATTGTACTCACGGTCCAGTTAACTCCCAAAGTAACAAACAATAAATACAAGGTGCAATGCAACCACCATTGTTTTTTTCCAGTTATCAGATTATTAAGCGGTTGTGTGATCAGCATTCTCTGATTTCTTAGATCCGAGTCTAGAGATCTTAAGGTCTAGAAATCTGATTAACAAATCTGATAAAAAGGCTGGATTTGAGCTTAGTAATGGGATTTTTCAGAGCATGTAAACCTTCACTCTGATTTCTTTCGTTTCTCTCAGTCTGTGCATCTATGAAAATATTGTCCCGGCAACACCAAGCAGTTTGAGTTTTGTTACGTTTATGTCACATCGTATTCTGTGAGTTTATTGGCTGGTTGTAAAGCCAACATCTGATTACTGCCTGACTCATGTAGGCCTGGAGTTTCCCCATTACCTGATCACCTAAGAGCTTGAAAACACACTGAACCAGTTACTGACACAATCAGATTTTCGGCAGTTTTCAGATTATTTAGCGCATGTCAACACACTCTTTGTCAGTTTGCAATAACTGAACATATTAAAGCTGAATCCGATTTATTTAAAGTAAATCAATGTCATATGTGCAAATATTTGTGCCAAAGTTAGCGACAGTGCTACCTTGTCAATAAAGCCAAAGGACACACCCACTTTCTCTCCATGCTGGGATGTCAGCACTGATCAGCACTTAATCTCACTTTCAAAATATACAGTGTAATGTTACTGTCAAGCCAAATCAAACATCCTCACAGGGAACAGATGAGGAAGTTAGGGAGTTTAATCTCACCACACTGGACGATGCCTCTCAGACGCAGGTCACATGCTGGCCCAATCCCGTGTACCATAAACACCAGATGATCCACGGAGTCTGGCTCTCCTGCAGAAAACATACAAACAGCTAATATCATACATTTAACAATACAGATACTGAACAGTGTGGAGTGCTTTACCTTCTGCACTGCAGCAACAACAACAACAACGACGAAAAGAACAATAACAACGACAATAATAATAATAATAATAATAATAATAATAACAATAATAAAAATATTGCATTCTCCAGTTTACTTACAAAACCTCCAAGTGCTTTACAGATGAATATAAAAAATATTGGAAGGATAAAAAACAATACAGTCTAAATGAAAAATTTGCCACTGTGAAGCATATCCTAACCTAAACAAATATGCTTTTATCTGGACATCAAGTTTATCATGCATTCCCTTGAATGCTGCTCCAGAGTTAAGGAGATCTGGAAGAAAACGATGTTCTACCAGCTGAGTGGTGACAGATCAGTGCAGTGAGCCTGCCTCAGCTAAGTGAAGTGATCTGGATTGTCTGTTATGCTTTAATGGATCGGGATTAACTACCAAAGCTCAATCCGAATCAAATCTGATACACAGTGATTCAGAACCAGTTTTAGGTAAAAGAAACTAAAATCAGTTGAGCATCACTGTCAGACACATAAGACAAATATATAAACAAAACGCTAACGAAGGCTTTAAAGCAGGTCTACTGATTTGCCTAGTTCACACACTACACACCAAGCTAACTGATAGAGTACATGCCTCCATCGCTTGTTAGTAACATTGGCCCAACAGCTCCAATGCTAAAACTATGTAAAACTTCAGACACCAGTATCAGCAGATAAACTACATTTGGAGTATCTAGAGGTGAATATGTGTAACCTGGATTGAAATTAGAATTTTTTGCTGAAATATTACTTTATTTCTGAAACATGATGAAATATGATAATCAGATGTCATTTCTAAGGTCTGGACTCACCCTGAGGGATTTCCACTGGAATATTCTCTATTCCTCTCTTCAGAGTCCTGGCCTGTGTGCGCTCTCCAGGTGATGGAGGGAAATCTCTGCAGAAGTTTGGGTGCTGAGTCATCAGCTGAGAGAGGAAACACAAATCATCACACAAACCGCCACACAAACCGTCACACAAACCAACACACAAACCGTCACACAAACCGCCACACAAACCGCCACACAAACCGTCACACAAACCGTCACACAAACCGTCACACAAAGCAACACACAAACCGCCACACAAACCGTCACACAAACCGTCACACAAACCGTCACACAAAGCAACACACAAACCGTCACACAGACCGTCACACAAACCAACACACGAACCATTTCACAAAACTTCAATCAAACCGTAACACAAACCGCCACACGAACCATCACACAAACCGTCACACAAACCATCACACAAACCATCACACAAACCATCACACCATCCAACACATGAACCATCACACGAACCAATACACAAACCTTCATACAAACCGTCACACAAACTGCCACACAAACCATCACACAAACCAACACACGATCCGTCACACAAACCAACCCACGAACCAATACACAAACCTTCATACAAACCGTCACACAAACAATCACATGAACCTTCATACAAACCGTCACACAAACAATCACATGAACCGTCACACAAACCTTCATACAAACCGTCACACAATCACATGAACCGTCACACAAACCTTCATACAAACCGTCACACAAACAATCACATGAACAGTCACACAAACCGCCACACAAACAATCACACGAACTGTCACACAAGCCAACACACGAACCAATACACAAACCTTCATACAAACCGTCACTCAAACCGTCACACAAACCAACACACGAACCATCACACGAACAATACACAAACCTTCATACAAACCGCCACACAATCACACGAATCGTCACACGAACCAACACACGATCCGTCACACGAACCAATACACAAACCTTCATACAAACCATCACACAAACCGCCACACAAACAAATCACACGAACCATCACACAAACCATCACACAAACCAACACGCGAACCATCACACGAACCAATACACGAACCATCACACGAACCAATACACGAACCATCACACAAACCGTCACACAAACCAACACACGATCTGTCACACAAACCGCCACACGAACCAATACACGAACAGCCACACGAACCAACACACAAACCGCCACACAAACAATCACACGAACTGTCACACAAACCATCACACAAACCAACACACGAACCATCACACGAACCAATACACGAACCATCACACGAACCAATACACAAACCTTCACACGAACCAATACACAAACCGTCACACAAACCAACACACGATCTGTCACACAAACCGCCACACGAACCAATACACGAACAGCCACACGAACCAACACACAAACCGCCACACGAACCAACACACAAACCGCCACACGAACCAACACATAAGCCATCACACGAACCATCACACAAACCGCCACACGAACCAACACACAGCCACATGAACCAACACACAGCCACACGAACCATCACACAAACCGCCACACGAACCAACACACAGCCACACGAACCATCACACAAACCATCACACAAACCAACACACAAACCAACACACAAACCAACACACAAACCAATACATGAGCCAACACACAAACCATTATACGAACCATCACACAAACTGCCACACAAACTGCCACACAAACCATCACACAAACCAATACATGAACCATCACACAAACTGCCACACAAACTGCCACACAAACCATCACACAAACCAATACATGAACCATCACACAAACTGCCACACAAACTGTCACACGAACCAAAACACAAACAGCCACACGAACCAACACACAAACAGCCACACGAACCAACACACAAAACAATACATGAGCCAACACACAAACCATTACACGAACCGTCACACAAACTGCCACACAAACCATCACACAAACCAATACATGAAACATCACACAAACTGCCACACAAACCATCACACAAACCAATACATGAAACATCACACAAACTGCCACACAAACAGCCACACGAACCAACACACAAACAGCCACACGAACCAACACACGAACCAACACACAAACCGCCACACAAACCGCCACACGAACCGCCACACGAACCGCCACACGAACCGCCACACGAACCGCCACACGAACCGCCACACGAACCGCCACATGAACAACCAGATTTTGGAGTATGTAATATACATGAACAAATGTTTGTGATTGTTCCTATTAAAAGTGGCGTTATTAGAGGTGGGCAAAACGGTGAAAAATATATATGACATAATATGTCACAACATTTATTTTTTCAAATATCTGATTGATACTGAGAACAAAGAACCAGTAGCCCTATATTAAAAAAATACTATCACAAACTACGGACACAATGACTTTTATTCAGTATTTGGCACTAAATCCAGTTAAAAGTGGAATAGTTTTGCTCACTTTATAACAAAACATGCAGTTAGTCAGTGTCTACAAGCACTGACGATATACACAAAATGTTCATAAAAGCATATTATTGTTTTGTGACATAATTTATCACAACAACAATATATACTGTCATAATGCCTAGCCCTAAGCATCATTAATACAAATATTTTTTTAAAAGTAATAATATTTTTGCCTTTTTTTTGTCACACAGATTGTGACAATGGAACTACATGCTGCAATGCATACAGGGTATGCAGAGTACACATAGTTAGTGAAGGTAAAAACATCAACTTGAAATGTAAAATAACAGTGACCAGTGGCAGTGTATGTACTCAAATTGCATGTAATGCAGATTACAGTTATATACCGTTGTCCTATGGCAACAATTAGATTTCAGTATTTTATATAAAACATAATTTAATCTGAACTGGTTTCTTTGTGTTTGAAAGCTAGGCCTTACAATCCAATAAAAAAAACAATAATTTAATGTGATCAGATTTGAAAAGTATGCCAGCTTACATATACAGCTTACATATTCAGTAAGCCTTCAGCTTACCAAAAAATATATATAAAATAGACATTTACGTTTATTAGTATATAAAGCCACTGTTGCCCTAAGGCAACACTATGTTGTGCAGTGTTAAAGACATTTTGATTTATACACTATAACAAATGCTTGAAATTGTTTATAAGACAGATATAAACAGTGAAATTAGGCCTGTGTATGGATTTGTTTTCAAAATAAACATTGTAAATGTACATATTTTTTGAGCAGTTTTTTTTTTTTGCTCCCTGCATAATTTGTTATTTCACAGTTTAATGGTCTTCATTGTTATCCTAAAAATGTGACAAAAAAGACAAACACCTTCATAATTAAGTGTATATAATTGGTTTTGCATACAGGCCGTATTGCCATTGCCACAGATGGACCAACAAGTAAAACGTGGTAAATATGGTGTACCCACTTTTTACAGAGGCCACAGATCACAGTACTGATCATTAGGAGTTTAAATCATTAAAACACGCTTATAAAAAGTAAAAAAAGAAAAAAAAAAGATTTCTAATGATTAAAAGGAAACAAATACAGGTTTATAGAGCAGCCAGAAGGAAGACAGAAGCAGAGAGCAACTGACGTGGTCTGAAATACAAAATTTCCAAAGAATTTGGAGAAAATTACTCATTTAGTCAGTTTTATGAAAACTACCCAGTACAAAATGCTGTTTTTACCAGTTAATCACATTTAAGAATAAAGTTTTTACTCTAGATCTATATGAGGAATATTTGTGAAAAACTTGAACAGCGCATGTTGACGTTTAATGTGAAGCGCAGACATCTCAAAGACATTTTGTGGCCACAGTTTGTGTTTACAGCGGCTGGTGATCAGCACTGGCATGAAATAGATAAATACCCAAACACAAGCTGTTTCCGGCTGATTCCACACATAGTCAAAACAGCCAGGCTTCACTGGTAATTAAAACACTTAATTAAAAATGTTTTATTTCAACCGATCATGACGTTATGTTTGAGGAAGAGTCAACTTCAAGCATTGTCAGATCTCAGTTGTTAACCAAGAAAAAACCCAAAATTCCCAGATGAGTTGGAGTCAAAGAATCGACTACCCGTCACTTTGTGAGAGTACCTTTGGGTTGTGGAGGATGACCGTTTCCCCTGTGGGCAGCTCCAGAGTCCTTTTCCATTCCTCCAGGGTCAAAGCAATCATGTAGGCATCCTATAGGATGGAGAGGATTCAAATATGACTCCAAGCCTTCTATGTCTGTATTATATTTATGTGTTCAGTGTAGTTTCAACTTAGGTCAGTTTTAAGGCAGTCAAATCAATCAAATCATACTGAAAAGTGGTGGAATCTGAGATTTCATAAGAGACCAAAACATTTACTAAAGAATTGTAATGAAAGTGGTTGTGAGGTCACAGATCTGCAGCCCTATAAAAGGTTACAGGCTGATGCAGTAATGTTGATACTGTTCACCTCCAGCAGGTCACTGATGTCCTCGGTGTGGGGAGTGTAGCTCATCTCTTTACTGCCTTTATGGAACCAGGAGCAGCGCCGGACCTCCGAGGATGTCTGATCCCAATAAACGGCATAACGCCGCCTCTCCTTCAAGCACACGTCATACCGCCGACCTTCTGTAGCTACGATCACCTCACCTTCACTCTCACCCGCTGCTCACGGAATACACACACACAATGATGGCATAAGCCTCATGATCTTCACTTTTCACTCTTTTAATTATTGCACAAAACTTGTACTGAATATACTGAATGACAGAACAATGTTAAAAGTATAGCGGTATGTGGGAGCTTGAATATTAATGGGCCAATTGCTGATTTTGATTTTAGTGGATGCTTCACATTTATTAAAAACACAATATAAAAATGTGCCCTAACTTTTGCACACGGCCCATTTTATGCTCTTCCCCAGTTTGTTAAATGCAGCAAATAAACAGTAACTGTGCATTAAAATGTGTTCTTTGTAGAGGACGTGTTGACTTGTAGATAATGTGTTGATTATCACTAAGAAAATCAACAAAAGAAATTTGACCAGAGGGCCACCCTGCAGATCACTAAATATAGTGATATTTATATTATTGTATATTAGCTTCTAAACGATTACACTGAAAACTCTGAGTGACTGAAAATAGTAAAAATAATTAATGTAAAAGTATAAATCATTAATAAAAGTCCCACAGACCGTGAGCGTAGGCCTCCTCGATCCTCTCAGAGTCCTGTTTGCTGAAGGGCTGCCAGCAGTGCCTGCCATCCGTCTTCTGGTTGTAGAACCAGTGGTGCTGAACTGGTTCATATGGCTCGGGGGGTTCGATCATGATCCAGTCAGGACCCCCACCTCCTCCCTGAGCTCCACAGCCTGCAACACATTACATCTGTAAATCTTTGGGTCTACATTTTTTCTTGTACAAGCCCATTTACACTTACTTACACAAAGCTGTGGTCTGAACATTGGACCAAAGTACTTCAAATAAATTTTGATAGGCGGTTTATAGCGTTATTATGACATTTCATAATGTCACAATATGACTATAACCAAAAGTACCTCTTAGGATAAAACAGGTTCCATGTAGTATCAAAAAAGGCCATGAAAAACACCATGCCATGAACCATTTTGGTGCTATATGGAAGCATTTTTTCAAAAAGGCTCTATAAAGAGCCATATCCAACAGGTTATCTTCACACAGAACAACCATTTAAACAGGAAAAGAAGCATTTGAATGGTTCTTATAGTTTTCTTTGTTAAAAACAGTGACACTTTAAAAAAACTTTTTAAAGGGTGTAGTCCATAAAGCCTGACCCATGTGTGTTAGTGGCTGAGTGTGCAAGATGAGGCAAAAAGAAAACAAAACAACATGCCCGTTACTTTTAGACAGACACAGACATACAACACTAGAGGAAGACATTTAGTGCTCTTTAGGTCACTGCAGATTTCACACGGCAGATTTAGCACACCACAGCTGTGAAGCAACCAAGGTCATGGTCTGGGATGACCTTCACTCTGTGTGACTACCAGCCTGCTAACCTGCTCCAGATCATTCTCCATCACCAACCATCCTACTGCGTGTTTCACAAAACACATTTCTGTTACTTTTGGCTTAAAGAAATAGCTAAGCAAAATATCTCATTTGCAGATTCCCCTATTACCTCAGACAAAGTCAATCAGCCAAGACATGTTTTGATGTCTTTAGTTGTAGCACTGAAGCTATGAGGCTATGAGGCTAATGCAGTTAACAAGTAATAGACGGTTATACCTTTACAGCGCTAGTCATCTCATGCCTCAAAGTGTGTGGAGTTGTTCAGTATCTCTAATGACTTGATTATGTGGTTTCTGACTCACTGTTGTCTATAAACATGGACAAAAGTACATTAGCATAGCTAAAAACACTAGCAGCCATTCTGAAGCCTAAATTTTATCCCTACTTTATGTCCAGGGTTTGAGGCAAATGTGTCATCTAGTCATGCAGTTAGCACCGTGCTTCTAACTTTCGAAGTTCTAATGCTAAAACTCAAGAAGTAAACTTCAGACACCAAACATGTCTATGGTGATCGTCTACATTTAGGGCAAAGGGGGAAACTTGGTAGTGTGATTTTTGCTAAGCTTAATAGAGCTTGCTTTAAGAAATATCCGTCAGAGACATTGTGAGAATCTGTTGAATCAGATGGCGATCAGGGTAGAAACTCATTGCAAGAGCACACATCTCCAGAATGACGGCTGGTGGCCCCATTGCAATTGATACACATCATCACATCACATCAGGGGGATTTTTATTTTTACACAATGGACTCTTGACCGTGATGTCATTATGAGGTGATGATATTTTGTCAGTCAGCCAGCTATGGCAAAAGTCAAGCCTGTGCCGCAGACCTCTGAAGTTGTGTCATTCATGTGCCATCATGCCCATATTAAAAACTCTGGATTCAAATTGGATTTTTTTCTACAGCAAAAATGAATGGGATCTTTAAAAATCGCTACTGTTGTGCCCTGTGATACACAAAAATATCCCAAAGCTGGTATATTTTGTCTTGTGTACCTATTCGCTCTATATGTCTCTAAATTATGAGGTCATTAAAGAGTCGATATATGAACCCTGCTAATGCTCCTACACATTGAAATGATATATGAACTTCAACACTGTTGATAGTTATACTAATATAGTAATACCAGCCACTCCTAATGTACTCAGACCATAACTTAGACCAAAGTTATTTCATAGTTACAGTTATACGTGTGAATTTTTATTAGGGTTTTTTTATTATGTATTTTTTCCATTTGCTTTCAGTTTAGTTTCAGTTAATCTGCATTCAAAGTATTGTTTTGTTTTTTATTTTCTAAAAAGTAATAGTGTTTTCTTTATTTCAGCTTTCATTTCAGTTGTTGGTATTATAATGAACACTGTGATAGCAAGTGTTTGATAAGGAAGGACAGCAGACTGAGCTCAACTCGGCTCCAACCTTCCTTAAACACGGCCAAAATCAATAAAACTTATAAACTCTCAATTGCTGAAAAAACTAAAACTAAAAGTTGATTCTCAGTCATTCTATTTGTTTATATATAGTCATTTCTATTTTTATTTCAGTTTATAAGCACATTTGTGCTTCTCTTTTTTGCATTTTAGAGACAGCTTTTGTGAACTATAATAACCCTGGCTTTGACCCAGAGTTACTAAGAGGTCTCTCTCGACCTATGAGTCCTATAGAGGGAAAACTTATCCTGCTTTGTGAAAATCACATGGGTATCTCAATTAGCCAGATAACATAAAATAAAAATCAATTCTTCCCAACTGTCCATTTCTACATCTTAAATACAATGGATCCATGATGACTGGTTTAGATCAGGGGTGCCCAATCCTGGTCCTGGAGATGTACCATCAGCAGAGTTTAGCTCCAACCCAAAGCTTTAACTCACCTGGTAATCAAGGCCTTCAGGGGAATCTGACTGTATGAGCCAGGCGTATTGGATCTGAACTCCCCGGACTGTTAGATCTCCAGGACTAGGACTGAGCACCCCTGTTTTACACAATGCTAATTGGTGGGCTATAGGCTTCCATAACTTGGCTACATTAGCCTCACAGCTCCAGTGGGCAGTCATGGGCTGGTGGTTAGGGAACCAGCCCTGTGTCCGGAAGGTTGCTGGTTCATTCCCTTGGCTGACAGTCCATGACTGACCTGCCATTGAGCAAGGCACCTAACCCCCAGTTGCTCCCTAGGTGCTGTAGATAGGGCTGCCCACTGCCCCCTAGCGTGTGTGTTCACTAGCGTGCATGTATGTGAGTGTTTCACTGCACAGATGGGTTAAAGGCAGAGCTCTAATTTGAGTCTGCAAACAGTGATAAACGGTTCTAATTCAGTACTAAAACTACAGAGGCAAACTTCATACAACAAATATGTTTTTAAAGAATATTCACTGTTTTTAATTGAGCTGTTTTATTAGCTGTGGTCACTGAATAAAATCCTAGAGAAACCTCCCACATAGCAGCGTACATTGTGTGTGTAATATATATATATAGACATTATTCTGGGCAAGGGGCTTAACTATGTATATTGGTTAAACCCACAGTGAAAACTGACCTACATAACTCTTCTCCTACTGGTCAAACATGACCTTTGGCTAATGTTATCTGTCTAACTGAACCGTGACGTAAACAAACAAACAAACAAACAAACAAACAAACACACAAACAAACACACACACACACACACACACACACACACACACACAGAGACGGCAAAAAAGAAACTGGAGTGACTTTAGACAGTGAATGACAGCCAGTCCACTGCAAACAGTATCATACAGCTGACAACAGAAATACTATACACAAAAGACTAATACAACATATTATAATATATTATACAGGGTGCGGGCACAGACAACTAGGTTAAACGTTTAACCTAGAAAAACGACCACAGAGAGAGAATCGGTCATCAAAACACGAAGACGGGTCAGAATAAGTACATTTGCATCGCTTATAAACACACAGATATCATGAACCTTCCTCTCAGCGCCGGTTACACACAGCTGAGCCCTCAGGATGGAAGATTAGTGAAGTATTTCTCAGCCGTCAATCCTGGTTTTACACATTATAACCACAAAATCGAGTTTCACAGCTAAAAATGTGACATTAAAACAGAGTCCTACCCTCCAGCTCGGACATACGGGCACACAGCAGGGTCAAAAAGCGAAGAGAACCGCGTTTCAGCTCACACTGTTTTCCACAGCGCAGGAAAACGCGCAGGATATAAACACGCAGATCTGCTCGGAGAGAGGACAGGGGTCGACTGAGAGGAGGAATCAGTGAAATATCAGCGCTCATGTGAGTGTGAGCTCATTTAGTGAGCGTATCAATGTGGATCAGTGAGTCAGGCTGGAGATAGTAAAGATAATAAGACAAAGGTGGTGACAGAAATGAACAGCGTGCACAGGGTTAGACCAGGTTCTCTCAGCTGTGTAAAGATGGCTCTTCGAGGGCTCTTAATAAAGAAAATGGCTCTTTATAGAACCAGGAATACTCATCTTTTGCATGATTAAAGGGTTCTCTGCACTGCTTTGAGATTGTGTTGAATATGTTTGTATAGAATCTTCCTGATTGACATCATAACAATAGCAGAACCCTTTTCAAAAAGGTTCTGTATAGAACCATCTGCAGCACGTTCCTCACCAGTCTGAAGAACTCTTCCACGATGCAAAGAACCCATTAATCATGAAAAGGTTTCTTTGAACGTTCATAGTTCTACATTGAACCATTTTCTTTATTAAAGAACCCTTAAAGAATCTTTTTTAAGAGTGAATAATACTCTTCACTTTAACAACAACAAAAAATAGTTATGACATACTACATATTCCTAACAACCACCTGGACCCCACTGGCCACCCCAGAGTCCAGGCCTCAATATCGCTGACTGTTTGGGATTACCAGAAAATGCTTTGGAGGTGTGTTTGCAGATTTTAAAAAAAAATTTATTATTTGTCTTTTTTTTTTTTTTTTTTTTTTGAGAAACTGATAATGTGTCTCCTGAACTGAATAGAAACTCTGATAAAAGCAAAGAATAGACACACCAAACTGGCAATAAAAAAAATGCAAGATGGTCTCTAACTTGTGCACAGTAATGTACCAGTACTTTTTTCCCATCAGTTTACTATAATGGTTTTTCACTGGGAACAACAGTGTCCAGTTCTAGGATAGGCCATATACAGGTGTATGATAAATTACAAGCCTGCGGTGTTGGTTTGTTCCCTAAACCTGAATTATTTTAATATTTAGTAAAGCAGGTTTATGAGCAGTTTATTATCTCTCGGGTGAGCAGATGAACCACAGCTGTGCAGCTCTGCGTCCTGCTGTTTGACCTTTGCTTTTGGCAAGGCCTGTATGGAGCGTGACTTTATTACACCAACAGCTCAGACAGTAAGAGGATATCAGGCCACTGTTGGCCTGCTGGCTTTTTGCTCAACATTTCCGAGGCCCACCCGTGCTAAAAACAGAATATTAGACAAGAATGCCACTTTTAAATGCTCATTTTCCACTCAAAGTCCAGTTTACTTACTTTTCTTTCATTTTTTTCCATTATCCTTTATAAATTAGTTTAATAAATCACTGCTCTTGGAAGAAAACCTTGCATCTATATTCTTGTTTTTTTTTAGTTGCTGGCATAAAAATGCATGTTTGTTGCCCTTTCAGTGATCTTATTGGCCACAGCCAGTGCATGCCAATGAAACATTGATCAGTTAGAAATAGTCAATATTCTGTGAAGACTTATTTGGTGTCTGAAATTTGCTTCTTTAGTTTTAGCAGTGGAGCTACGAGGCTAATGTAGCTTAGAAGTAATGGAAGCTTATACCCCAAAAATTAGCTTGGTGCTAACTGCATGGCTAAATCATCACACTTGCTTCAAACTGTATGATGTCCATTAATCTCTAAATCGTACTAGTTGAGAGGGCAAATGGATTACCTCATGATGATGTAAAAGAAAATTCCCAACATGCACTAATGATGCAAGAACCATTCATAAGACGGGCTGTAATAATCTTTATTGACATACATTTTCATAAACACAGCGACCAAGGGACATTTATACTGTACACACACACACACACACACACACACACACACACACACATCCTTACAGGGCGAATTCCACCAATTTTTCAAATTTCTCTGCATAATTGAACAGTTGAGATGTAAACAGAGTCGTTCAGAGTGGTTTGATATGAAATGCTCAGTTCTAGAGAAACTTACCAAATCAGAATTGTTCACAGTGGTGGTGATAGGAACCAAACGTCCACCTCTAAATTAATATTTGGTCATGGTGACCCCTGGTTCCTATCACCACCACTGTAAAAAATCTGAACCACTGAATCACTCTGTTTACATCTCAACCACTGAGGTATGGAGAAATATTTTTACAATGGTGCAAATTTAGGTTCCACACAACCAGCACACATGTTTTTCACTTATTTAAAACAGAAAGGCCAGAAGGTTCAGAGTCCACTAACAAATCTGAAAGACTACTTTCTACAATACGCAACTGTCTCATCCAGGCTCCACCCACTAACATGTTACTTCCTATCTATTGTTGTGAAGTTGAACAAACTTTACAGAACGCTGGTGAAGATCCCCACTCTAAATGTAGATACTGTGATATGCACAGTCTACTCTAGTTTCAGTTTAGGTTGAATGAATAACTGCCTCTAAATGTAGGTGTTGTGATATAAACTGAGTCTGTTCTACAGTTTCTCATTAGGTTTGATGTGTGTTCTTTAAAACTTGTCCAACCTCACCACAGTAGCTATAAAAGAACATGTTTGTGTGAGAAGCCTGGAAACATGAGTTGTTTTAATGTCTAACATTCCAAAACAGAAATTGGTCCTTGTAGGTCACAGGCAACACAGGAAAGAAACTGGCAGCATTAGGTTGTGGGCAATGCCTGAGGCCTACTTGGCCACTCTGCAAACGCCCTTACAGTTCATGATTTCAACCCATACAAAATGTAATATATTAAAAATGCATCAAAATGCAGAACATATTTCTTAGAACTTCGTAAAACACTGACAACGTATTCCAATAAATTCCATCATATGGGTTCTAGGGGCTAATATAGTTGGGGTTCTATAGAGGCAAGAGGTAGCTTGTGTTAGCCTGTTTGCGGTTCTGCAAAGATGGTGTTGTCTCTCTGAGCCTGAGCGGTCTGTGGCAGTCTGATTCACTCAGCGCGGGGTAATATTGACGGTAACACAGGTACGAGAAGGCCAATCCCAGCAGAGACCCCACCAACACATCTGCCGGAACCACACAGAGATGCAACACAGCGTCAGGGTCAAAATAACTCAGATACTGTATCTTTATGGCAATAGCAATAAAGAATTTACATAACATACATAACATAACAATATTTACATAACCCCGAATGAAATCAACCAGCTAAGACACGTTTGGTGTCGGAGATCAAACTGTGTAGCGTTGTTAAAGGGGAACTGCACTAATTTTTCAAAATTCATGCATAATAGAACAGCTGAAATGTAAACACAGTTCTCAAGAAACTTCGAGTCAGACTTGTTCACAGTGGTGGTGAAAGGAACCAGACGTCCACCTCTAAACGCTCCCTCACAGAAAGTTATTACATTATGATAGTTTTAGAACTTAAACTAGAGGAATACATGCAGGGTGTTGTGAGGCAAAACAGTCCCCACAGAAAATGTATTATTTAGAATTTTCCGCTATTCTCCCATCATCAACATTCCATATAAAATTCAGAAGAGACATGCAGGTTCACTGGTGGTTTTGGATAGTAAATAAAATGTCTATATTTGTGTTGTGGTCATGGTGACCCCTGGTTCCTATCACCACCACTGTAAAGAAATCTGAACCATTTCACAGCAAACCGCTCTGAATCACTCTGTTTACAAACTATCACATTAAATATACACTTGTAGCTTCAAAAGCCTGTTTCAGACTCAAAAGCTGGGACATTGTCAGGATATTTTTAACAGTAATGTTCAGGTTTTATGCTGTTCACACATGCAGCCCTTAGACCTTACTATGATTCAGGCATTCATCTTTGCCGCGAAGGTTCTCAGAATAAACAGCTCCTTCATTTCTGGATCATATACAAAAATATAGTGATTTTATTTCCTCTTGAAAGTTAAAAAAAATGACTGTAAAAAGCAAATCGTGCTGAGCCACTTTTGCGCAGTAGCGGGTATGCAGTGTAGATTTTTTTTCTACTTCTCTTTAGAAATGTGTACAAAATTAATTCCTGTGACGTTTTTATTCAAAACGCTAAACAGTTACAGAAACCCTTTGTCAGCTGTAATCTAGACATTGCTGTGTTTACAAAAATGTTTCGGTTTCTGTTCACACTCCAGGTAATTTCCAATTATTGTACTGGATCTCTTATCAATTAATTGCCACATCAACATAGAGGTGGGCAATACGGCCAAATGTAATATCAGAGGTGGGTTGCCATTAGTTACATTTTATTCAAATGCATATGTTTCAGTAAAGTATTAATGGATTTGTACTATGATGAATAATTTCAAGTCATACTAATGTACCAACTCCTTTTCTGTGTTTAATTCTGTTTTGCTGTCAACAACATCTGTACTGCTTTTTGATTGGTCACATTTTAGATTTTAGAGCTTTAGATTTTTATTTCAGACCAAACCCAGAAAATGCTCACAGATTTACTAATTTACTAGTAAATAAACTAATTTACAGATTTACTGGATTTACTAAGACATTGCACTGCAGTCCTGTAAGATTCTCAGTACTTAAGCAGTTTTTTGACATTATACTTTTGTACTTTTACTCAAGTTGTTTTATTTAAAAGGTACTTTTAATTTTACATTTTAAATGACTCTTAAATACTGACAATATCCATTATATGCTCAGAAAAGCATATTGTGACATACTGTGATGTAATTTTTCACGATAATGATCAATATTGTGATACTGCCCAGCTCTACATTAGCTTGTGTTCACACTTTTCAATCAGAGATACTTTCCCAGGTAAAAGTGTGTGTGTGAAAGGGGTTCAGTGTAAATACTGTATGGAGTCTTTACCTTGCCAGTGGTGTTTGTAGTCGCAGGTTCTGGACAGGGCGATCATGATGGCGAAGAGGAGCGGAGTGAGGAAGCCACACAGCCTCCAGGCTTTTCCCCGGCCAGCTGGACTGAAACAGTGCAGCTTCCCCGCAATATACAGCGCTGTGAAACCCAGACCAGCGAACGCAACTGAGCATAGAGCAGAACACATAGTCAAACAGCACAGCTCAATACAGTCACATTACCAGAAACTGTATCACTGCCTTCATATTTCACTGGCCACACTGTCAAGGTAGGTGTTTCTAATAAAGTGACCAGTTAGTGGAAGCACAAGGTAGGTGTGTATAATAAAGCGTGCAGTTAAAGGAAGCACAAGGGGGCAGTCATGGGCTGGAGGTTAGGGAACCAGCCTTATGACCGAAAGGTTCGATCCCCAGAGCCAACAGTACATGACTGAGGTGTCCTTCATCCCCAACTGCTCCCCGGGCGCTGCCCACCCGCCATATGTGTGCAGTTAAAGGAAGCACAAGGTAGGTGTTTCTAATAAAGTGACCAGTTAATGGAAGCACAAGGTAGGAGTTTCTAATAAAGTGACCAGTTAATGGAAGCACAAGGTAGGAGTTTCTAATAAAGAGGTCAGTGAGCACAAGGTCTGTGTTCCTAGAACCCAATGTAATGTGAAAATGAGAATGTGTAATTACATGATGAATGTCCGCTGGGAAAACTCTTCCTGCCCTCCATAACCACTTCCGGATCACCGCTGCAGCGCAGCTCTGGGTTCATCTGACCATCCGGGAAACAGCGGTAGAAGAAATCAGGACGTGGCCTGGAGGAAAAGAACAGATGAAAGCTGGCTCACTGTAAAGTGGAGAAAAGCCTCAGTCAGAGAAAATTAAGCCTTAGTAGAGGGTCAGTGAAAACGGGAGAGAGACCTCAGAGAAAACAGCAGGTTCAGTACTAGTGGGTTTAATGACCAGATGAGTTTTCCTATATTCTCAAGTTCATTAGCAAAAGCTTGTAATAAGTGTGTAGAATTCAGTTTTCCAGGATACGGTCCTGTAAACTACAGATAAATGCTCTTTTTACTGGTGGTTATGGGGTCAGAGGGGTTGGATTAAAGTCTCAGCACTCACCTTCCCACAGCAAGCTTCACAGCGTTAGTGAAAACTCCATTCAGTACCAGAGTCAAGGTCATAGCTGAGGAAACATCCACCCAAAAGACAAGTTTAATACTGATACAGCACTCATTATGAGATTTTTTGCACTGGAGAGTAAAAAGCTAAAATACACATGATGTCTTTCAACAACTAAACATGAAATAAGTAACTGAGATAACTCAAGTAAGGCAAAAAAGGGCAGAGAGCCCTCTCTGGGTCAGGGTTGAGGCTCTTGCCTCAAGTGGAGGAGTTCAAGTATCTCGGGGTCTTGTTCACGAGTGATGGTACAAGGGAGCGGGAGATTGACAGGCGGTTTGGTGCTGGGTCAGCAGTGATGCGGGCTCTTTACCGGTCTGTTGTGGTAAAGAAAGAGCTGAGCCAAGGCTCTCGATTTACTGGTTGATCTACGTTCCCACCCTCACCTATGGTCATGAGCTTTGGGTAATGACCAAAAGAACGAGATCCCGAATACAAGCGGCCGAAATTAGTTTCCTCTGCAGGGTGTCTGGACTCTCCCTTAGAGATAGGGTGAGAAGTTCGGTCATCCGGGAGGGACTCGGAGTAGAGCCGCTGCTTCTTCACATCAAGAGGAGCCAGCTGAGGTGGTTCGGGCATCTGGTTAGGATGCCTCCTGGACGCCTCCCTCGGGAGGTGAAACAGGCATGTCCACCTGGGAAGAGACCCCGGGGAAGACCCAGGACACGCTGGCGGGACTATATCGCCCAGCTGGCCTGGGAGCGCCTCGGAATCCCCCTTGGAGAGCTAGTGGAAGTGGCTAGAGAACCGGAGGTCTGAGCCTCATTGCTTAGGATGCTGCCTCCACGACCCGAACTCCGGAGAAGCGGAAGATGATGGATGGATGGATGGATGGATGGATGGATGGATGGATGGAAGTACTGTAAACATATTAGTGTCAGAGAAGTGGCTTATGAGTAAGTGTGACTCGCAGAAGATGGCAGAGGTAGTGCTGGGACCCAAACAACATCACACAAAGACAGCAGTTTAAGGATCAGCTGATAAATTACGTTATATGACCTTCTTTACAACATTAGACAGTGAGATTTCATGCTGCACCAGATATCAGAATCAGGGGCAGGACTCACAAAAGTATCTTAAGAAAGAAAATCACCTGAAATATTTATTTTGTGTTAAGATTCATAAGATATGAAAAACTGCTATTTTCCTAATAACTTCTTAAGAATTCTTATTTTTTCTTAAGAATACTTGAAAACATTATGTTCTTAAATGTTTTCTTAACCTTATGACAGTCTCATACTGGTCTTGTGCTCGAAGAATTGACGAGCATCTAAACTGTTCAAACTCGGATGCTGCCTATGCTGCTCCATATCCTCGTCTCTTCTGCATTCGCCTCACAATTATCATATTTTCCAAGGAGTGAATCTGTGTGTATGAGAAATGACATGCCCCCCCCAACATGTAATAGGTTATTGCAGCAAAGAACATTTCGTAATGTTAGTTTTACTTCGGACCCCCACAAGCAGATGACTCTGACTTTAGGAGGAGCGTTTAAAGGGCATCATAAGAGATCTTTGTCTAAACTTGGTGAAGGGCGTGTCTTCTGAGGATGTGAGTGAATTACTGTCAATACTACTGTCACCATATCTTCATCAGTATGATGTTGATTTTAAGATCATTTGAGGCCTAAATATCGAGCCTTCTTTTTGAGTCTGTGTGTGATTTTAATAAGTGAAGACTCGTGAAAAACTCCCGACCCAAAGCCTCTGACTTGTAAGGCTACTTCAGTCGGTATAAACAAAAAATATTACACAGTGCTGCTTTAACTACAGTTTTCTGGTGGATTGATTAATGTGGAGGGGCAAGAAATGTGGAAGATGAAATTGATATGAATAAATTGTGTCTTGATTGTCACTAGAAAAATGAACTGCTATCACATCAGTATCACTATTGAAAATGGCCAAATGACACCCAGGCCTACTTGTATCTCCAATGTAATGTGCTTTCTCTTTGGCAGTGCGTGACTCACCCAGCGAAGCCTCTTTGACATCCCCCTTTTCGGTCTGCTTCAGGAGTGCAAACAGTAGGATGGTGACAAGTGGTGTGAAGAGAGCGATGCTCTACAGCAAAGATAGAAAAACTGAACACAGAGAAATCATCCACAGCAATTTACACTGTCCAGAGGACCTTTAGTCTCTTTCACCAAACAGATCAACGGGAATAAAGGCAGGAACCCACTTACGAACATGAGTGAGGTGGGAACGCGGTCGTTTTTCACATGCCGGAACTTATAGAGCCACAGCTCCTCCGGCTGGATCTCGCGGCTGAACGGAGTCAGCTCCTCGGTCACTCTGAAAACACAACAGCCACCTAATCAGTTCCTTAAAGTGACAGTTCAGTAAAAAATCTAATTCACATAGTTTATCCCAAATGTATTCAAGTCAGCCAAGATGTGTTTGGTTTCTGAAGTTTGCTTCTTTAGTTTTAGCTCTGGAGCTACGAGGCTAGTATAGTTACAGGTAATGAAAGCTTAAACCCCAACACATATGAGCATAGAGGGTTCTGCTGTTGTTACAAGTCATGGAACCTTGAGATACTGGGGCTGTTGGGTTTGTCCTTACAGAGCAATATTAATACAGACTAATATTCAGGGACAGCTTTTCAGTTATCCACTGATATGCTAAACAATAAATGACAAATACAGGCGCCGCAGTTCTGTTTATTAGCAGTGTATAACTTAAGAAGTCCTATAAAGAAGGCCTATAAAGTTGTCGTTTTGTATTCAGCTTCACGCTCTTATTAGGAACTGCGGGTCGATGCTGGAATTCTCTATGCAGAAAATGAATGGAATTTGTGAAATAGGCTGTAAACAAAAATGCTCCAAACGGATACACTTTTTCCCCACCAATCAATGGTCTGCACTATTTGCAGCACCATACGGTATCTCAACGAATTCAGCACAGGTGCTCAGATACAGTATCCATCATCTGGCAGTGGAAAAGTGTATTATTAAAAAAAAAAAAAAAACACTTTTACTGTCCTGTTTTCTGTTGTGTCCATGTCAACACGTAAACCACACTGTTTACCTACAGTCATATACAGTAGTTTGAAAACTGCTGGTCAGGTTGCATATTTTGTTAATTTTGGTATACAATGTCGGTTTATTTGCTGAATTTAATAACCCCATTTCCAAAAAAGTTGGGACACTGAAAAATCTAAATAAAAACAAAATGCAATGATATGCAAATCATTTAAATTCTATAACTGATTGAAAATGCTTCAAAGACAATATATCAAATGTTGAAACTGAGAAATTTCATTGTTTTTGAAAAATATTTGCCCATTTTAAATTTGATGCCAGCAACATATTCCAAAAAGGTTTGCACGGGGGGCAACAAAAGGCTGGTAAAGCTGCGTAATGCTTAAAAAAACACCAGGTTGTTAATTGGCAACAGGTCAACAGCATGACTGGGTCTAAAATGAGCATCCCAGACAGGCTAAGTCTTTCAGAAGTAAAGACGAGGAGGTGTCCACCACTCTGTGAAAGACTACATGATCAAATAAGTGCAACAATTCAACAATAATGTTTCTCAATGTAAAATAACAAAGAACCTGCTTTTCATTTTTTCATTTTGCTTTTCATCATCTACAGTATATAATAACAGTAAAAGATTCAGAGAATCTGGAGAAATCTCTGTATGCAAGGGACAAGGCTGAAAACCAGTATTTGCTGGCCATGATCTTTGGAACCTTAGGCGGCACTTCATTAAAAACAGACATGATTCTGTAGTGGAAATCGCTGCATGGGCTCAGGAGCACTTCTTAAAACCACTGTCTATGAAAACAGTCTCTCGCTGTATCCACAAATGCTAATTAAAACTCTTAAATGCAAACAAGAATGCATATATAAACAGGATCCAGAAATGCTGCCACCTTCTCTGGGCCCGAAGTTCATCTAAAATGGACTGAGGTGAAGTGGAGAAGTGTCCTGCAGTCCAACAAATCAACATTTGAAAATCTTTTTTGGAAATTGTGGACATTGTGTTCTCCGTGCTAAAGACCACTCAGCTTGTGATCTGTGCGCAGTTCAAAAGTCAGTATTCAGGATGTTATAGGGGACTTATAGAACAGGGGGCATTAATGAACATGGTATGGGTGACTGACACATCTGTGAAGGCACCATTAATGCTGAACGATATATACACGTTTTGGCAATAAAGCCTGCCATCCAGATGACTTATTTTTCAGGGAAGGCCTTGATTATTTCAGCAAGACAATGTCAAACCAAATTCTGCATGTATTACAACAGCATTGCTCCGTATTAAAAGAGTGCTGAACTGGCCTGCCTACAGTCCAAACCCGCCACCACTGATGACATTTGGCACAATTTAAAATGAAAAATACGACAAAGGAGACCACGATGAGCAGCTTAAATCCTGTGTTTAGCAAAAATACCAAAATATTTCACTCTCAAAACTACAGCAATTGGTCTCCTCAGTTCCCAAAAGCAGAGTGTTGTTAAAAGAAGAGGTGATGAATAGTGTTAGTGAATAGTAAGTGTCCCTACTTTTTTGGAACATTGCTGGCATCAAATTAAAAAAGGGCATATATTTTGCAAATAACAATACAATTTCACAGTTTCAACCTCTAATATGTTGTCTTTGTACTATTTTCAATTAAATATAGGATTTAAATTATTTGCACACCATTTAATTTTGGTTTTTAATTAACTTTTTCAGGGGAAAAGAAGCACAAAAATAAACTGTTCCATGACTTCTGCATAACTTTTATGCCATATTATCATCCCCAACATGTCAAATTCAGCAAATAAACAGTAACAGTAAACAGTGTGCATTAAAACGTGCAGAAGTGTGTCTATGTAGAGTATGTACTCACTTATTTACACTTAAAAAACCAACACAACATAATGATGTCATTTGACCAGGGGTGCCAAATCTTTTGCATACAACTGTATATACAATGAGCTTGGGCTTGATCTAAATGACAGGTTCCTAGGCACAACCCATCATCATACCACGAGACATGAACTCACTAAACACTGTGTAGATTTAATTAGCACTTGTGTCCTGTATTTATAGCAGCTGGATCGCTGCACAAGTGAAAGGACTTACAGGAACACAGCCAGCAGCAGCAGACGCACCACGACTTCAGCGATGAAGCCACTGTCCAAACTCTTCCTCATCTTCAGGCCAGGCGAGATAGAGCAGTTCGCTGCACCTGTGCCCTGAGGGTCAAGAGGACACAAAGGTTTTAAAGCTTACACTGATCAGGTGAACCTGAAGAGCATTTCAGAAAGCAGTTGTTCATTTAAAAGGGAATTCCACCAATTTTCCAAATTTTCTACAAAATTCAGTGTGAGCGATGGGATTCAGAGTGGTTTGGTGTGAAATGGTTCAGATCCTTTTACAGTGGTGGTGATAGGAACCAGCGGTCGCCATGGCTACAACACAAATATAGACATTTTATTTACTATCCAAAACCACCAGTGAACCTACACGTGTCTTCGGAGTTTTATATGGAATGTTGATGATGGGCAAATAGTGGAAAAATCTGAAATGTTAAGTTTTCTTTCGGGACTATTTTACCTCACAATATATCCTTCCACCATGAATGGATTGTAAAGATACATTTTACACCAGTGTCATATTCATAGCCATTTCACATATTTGTGAGGGAGCTTTTAGAGCTGGACGTTTGGTTCCTATCACCACCACTGTGAACAATTCTGGCTTGGTAAGTTTATCTACAACAGAGTGTTTCACATCAATCTACTCTGAGCAACTCTATTTACACTCTAACCCTTTAAATATGCAGATATTGAAAATTACGTGGCATTCCCCTTCAATGACCAGCAGGAAAACTGTTTTTAAATCTCTGCTTCTTCCAATGCCCCTCTGTTAGACCTTAAAGCTAGTTTAAACACTGACATCAGCATTTATTACCACTAGAAAGGTGTCATTGTGAAAATAAGTTAAATACAAGGTTGAAAACTTTAAAAACTCCAGTAGAATTCAAAGCCACCACTGATAGACGAGGGTTAGTCAGATGGTGATGATGTGAAGGAGGGATGAATCTGTCACCTTAGATACATTAAGTATGAGTAAAGTGGTGAGTTGTGAGGTTCAGAGCCACATCTGGCTGATTACACCCACCTAAAGACACTCTGACCTGCGAAAGGGCAAGTCAACAGAAAGAGAAAGTTGAGAAAATTGCCAGTGAACAATCGATAACCAACCAGTGTCACCCCAGGTTGTGCTATTTCTAATATTAGAGCCCAAAAACCTGATTAATAACACGAACTTTAGGTGCTATTGAAATTTCCCGTTCCACCTTAAATGGTGCAGCGTTTACATTGTGGCGTCTGAAGCACAATGTAACCGCTGCACTATTTAAGGTGGAACGCGGAGTTCCAACAGGAAGCCAACACACACGAGATAAGAGGCCAAAAAGAAGCTGCAGGAGCCACATGTTCAGAGCTTACGAGCCTCAAACACGGAACCGCAGCCATCATCATCATCATCTCCACCTTCATCATCATCCTCCTCCTCTCCGTCTTTTGTCCAACTGGCACAGTTTCGTACAGACCTTCACTTTCGCTCCCTTTGCGTCTAAGCCTGCGCCGTGTAGCGCAGCCGCCCGAGTCTGCTGTGCTGGTGGAGTCGGTCATGTATTGTTTTGGTGCGTTCTTGTGGTCAACATCGCCGAATCTGCTTAAAAAGGGAAAAACATATTCATCCTGGAAGAGCAGAAACCGGACTGGCAGGCAAGGCAGCGCACACGAACACGTCACGTTAGACTTGCGGCCTCTAGCGGTCTGCCAGAGCATCACACGCAGCACTGGGCGCGTTCCAATCTGCGCACTCGCGTTCTTGAGCACTTGGCTAGTGCATAATTTGTTAGCCCCACATGTGCCCTGAAATGGGGAATTCTGGCCTAAAACGACAGCACAGGCCAGCATGGCTGGTCACCTCACCACCAAAACCAGCATATGTCGTGTTTTGGATGCTGGTATGCTGAGGTGACCAGCTAAACCAGACCAGTACTACACCAGCATAAACCAGTTTAGGCCAGCATGAAATGCTGTTTTTATTCAGCAGGGTGTCAACCCATCCTGACTGCTAGCCTAGCCGGAAATTATTGGGAATTATTCAGAATCTGTATTCTGTCCAACTTACATATAGTATTCCGGAGCAGGGCCGAGCCTGGGCTCTGCTGCCTCAGTGTATTTCATCTCATTAATGGCAGGCCAGATCTGAGCTGAGTCACAGTTCACAAAATCAGATTTCTCCATTTTTATGCTAGTCCTTCTCAAAAGACTGCGCTGTAATGTTTAAAAATGCACATAACATAGGTTCAGTGTAGTATACTAACAGTAAGCATGCTGCCACGTGGTTTGCATTCCTGTGAAGTTTGATAAGGTTTTATGAAAAAATTATATAATAATAAAAATAATAATAATAATATGTTAGGAACATTGGAAATTAAAGGAATATAATAATGTGCAATAGGCTAACCAGGTGACAATGTTCAGACTTGAAACACTTGAAAATATTCACTGCAGCAGTCAGTGTGCTAGACAATTGCCTTCAGGTGACCCCAAAGATAAAAGTCTAAGGGGGTCAGATCAGGAGACCTCCTTCCACTTTGGAAGCTGGCATGTTCCCTGAGTTTTTCCAGCAAGATGGTGCACCACCACATTATGGGTGTCAGGTCCGAGCATTCCTAGAGGAACAGTTTCCTGCAAAGATTGGATTGGTCATCGTGGCACACCATTGTTTTCCTTGTGAAATTCTCAATAAGTTTGATGTGTCACGTGACCCTCTTCCTATTGAAAAAACTAAAGTTGGATCCAAAATGGCCGACTTCAAAATGGCCCTCATGGTCACCACCCATCTTGAAAAGTTTTCCTCCCATTTTATTTTAAACCATTTCCATTTTATTTGGGTGTATTCCATATAAATGGCCCACCCTGTATAACAGAACATTGATCTGCAACGTATCAGGCGCTGCAGTTAAGGTGTATATGAACGCATTTCTATGAGACTGGACAGGAACCGGGGTTGCCATGTCAACAACACAATATAGCCATGTATTTACTAACCAAAACCACCAGTGAACCTACGCATGCTTTCTATGGTTTTATATGTAAATAGTAAAATCGTGGGAAATCTGAAAAGTTTTGTTTTAGGACTATTTGCCCTGTAATGCCCTGCATGTAATGGATTAAAATAAATGGATTAACAAGTCGTTTCATGTCAAAACTTTATCACAAATCTATCATAAAACAAGACCTCCGGCATCAGGCAGCGCATTCATAACCACATCATAGGATTCGTTTCTCGGTTGGTTTTATCTGGCTTCATCATGTTTGGTATCAGCTCGCTGGTTTTGAGCTAAACAGCGCGAGTGAGCCCGAAAGGCTTATAATCACCACCATTTTAAATGAATTATCCGTTCCACCTTAAATGATGTACAGAGTGTAACTGCGGTACAAATTAACATGGAAACGAACATTTGAAAATAACCTGGCGAAGCAAAAACTTCAGCTCCATTTGGACATGGACCGCCTTCTCAGCGCAGATATTCAGCCTTGTTCCGGTGTTAACCACCCTCTCCCTCAGATGCTTAGACTGAGGAAGACTGAACAGGGTGATCATTCCTGATACAGTCATCAAGCATAAACCACCGGACATTGTCGTCATCTGATTTTTGTTTTCATCAGCAGAAGCAGCATCACCACTGCCATCAAACTCATCAAGATCTCAGTTATCATCATCACCTTAGCCATGGACTGAGTCAGAAGATGCTACTTAATTTCATCATCAGACGACAAGCTACTAACCAGCTCAGACATTTGTGTTTAAGCAGTGAATCTGCTTTGTGTAATGTACATGGACTCTTTACTGAGATCCCACTAAAAGGCTTCCCAGTCTGGGTTCTAGAGCGTTGGCTGTAGTTTTCCTGGGGACAAACCACCTGACTGAGAAACTGAATCTCAAAAAATGTTTTTCAGTAGTCATGAAAGGGCCTTTGACCTTGGCTTGGAACATAAAGGCCACTTGGGGTCTCTTTTGGGTCACCACTCTTTCTTAAGAACATGTTAGAATAAAAGTCCTTTGCTGTTAATTTTGCAGCATCATATGACACCTCATTTTTGTAGGTTTATCAAAATTTTATATGCAACTTCTAACTGAAGAGATATGACTGTGGTGAAGCTACATAGCTGTGTAGTGGCGTTTTAGTTTTAGAGTTCGAGGTAGGAATAGTACAGAAAAGGAGGACATTATCCAGATGACAATGTAGTTCCAAATTAAGATTAAATGTGTAAATATATCCATGCAGTTCCAATAAACTGTTTTATAAACAAGTTTATGCAGTTTATTAACATAATTTAAAGCAAGTATAATGAAGATTTTGGCCTGTATTTACAAAAACTATTTAGGTGACTATTTGCTTCCCATGCTTGTTAGCATTGTTAGCCTAGCAGCCCTAAAACTAGACAAAAGAAGCAGAACTTGGACATCAAACATGTCTTTGTTTAATGACTGTATTTGGAGTGAGCAGAAAACCATATGAGTCATTATCGATGTGCTGTGTCTTTGAGACTGTTCTGTATAATAAAGCAATTATGATGGTTTGTTTACCTGTGAGGGCAGCATGGTGGCGCTGTTGCCTCACAGCGAGGAGGGCCTGGGTTCAATTCCCTGGCCTGGTGACCGGGGTCCCCTCTGTGTGGAGTTTGCATGTTCTCCCCGTGTCTGCGTGGGTTTCCTCCCACAGTCCAAAGACATGCATTCAGGCCAATTGGACATGCTGAATTACACCTGGGTGTGAGTGTGTGAGTATCTGTCTGCCCTATGATGGACTGGCAACCTGTCCAGGGTGTATCCTGCCTTCCGCCCCCCGCCCCCTCGCGACCCTGACGGACAAGCGGCTTAGAAAATGGATAGATGGATGATATCTATAGTTACTGAACGTGCAGCAGGTCTTCAGTCCACTGAAGATAATATGACTGGTGTGATGTCACTGAGGTCCAAGGTCACTTTCTTAAAGGGTCAGATATCCCAAGATGACAGATTTGAAAGCAAATCTTGAACATGTGTGAACATCTTAATAATTTCATGAATAAACTAAATGTCTAAATTATTAACAAACATCTTTAAGACGTTATGAAAAATAAACATTGTTATTTAAGTTACACTTAAAGGAGACATTCAACTTAACCATGACCACCACAGACGTGTCAAACTCCACATCAAAGAAAATGGTATAACATGTACAACATGGATTTGAAAGCCAAGGTTAACATTCTTATTTATTCATAATGTTTTGATTTAGAGTGAAGCATGAACTGGTTCAGTACGGTGAATCAAACTGCTCAGTGTTTTCACTGTTCATCTCCATCTTGTCTTTTACTGTCTTTTTGGGAAGCTTTCCTGTAAGACACAGCACATCTGATTTGATTCCAAATCTATTTTACAGTAAATACAGTATAAAACACCTTTACACAGAGCTACTGTGTTAATCTAGATCTGTGTTTTACAAAGAGGTGGTTCTGCAGGTGATGTGAAAGTGTGTCAAAGACAAAAAAGCCTGATCAAGTTCAGCTTGTGACTGTCACCCATCCAGGGTTTCCCTTTATGGTACAGGAATCCAAGCATTTTAATATGTTAGTGTTTCATGTGAAGTTTAAACTGTTCTTTTTATCCAGTCTGACCTTTTTTACATGTGTAGAATGAGCTTCACTGGTTTAGATTACCCTCAAAATAGGACAGAGGTGGACGAAGTACACAAATCATGTACTTGAGTTAAAGTAGAGAGACCCAAGATAAAATATTACACCAGTAAAAGTAGAAGTCCTTACTCTAGACCTCAACTTGAGTAAAAGTACTAAAGAATTTGCCTTCAAATGTACTTAAGTATGGAAAGTAAAGGTAGTAAAAGGTTAATTATGCCTCTGATGTCCTGTTATCATTTTTGTAACAAGACTCGCCTCCTAAACTCATTTTAGGTGAAAATCCTCCAGTGTCTCTCTTGGTCAACCAGTCTTTTAATAGAATGTCATTAATTAGTGACGCTGACGTCTATTAAAATGATCATAAGCACAAAACACTGAAGGTAAACAGTTTCCATCAGGGAGAACCGAGTGGCTCTGAAATCACTTTTACAAACAAGCAAAGTTTCAGTTTAAGATTACTTTGTAAATTAGTTACAAGTTGAATAAAAACTGGTTTTAAACTCAGGATCACAAATAAGTTTTCCTTTACTATATTGATCTGTAGGTCTCTGTTCATAAACATAAACTAACTGAAACTAATTTACTATAAAATGAAAGTGTTTGTATGAAATCAGAAAAAAAGAAACATGCCAGTCAAACTGCATATGTGTACATATTTCTATACTGTGGTCTATTTACACAAATTCTGGTTAGTTCATCATTTAGGGACGTATGTGCTCCCAAATTTTTACACTGCTGCACTGACATTGAACCGTGTGCTGCACTGGGTCGGTATGACCAACAGGTCAAAACAAGCTCAGAACAAAGTGACCACTGTGTCCTGATTGGTGTTTTTGCATTGTGGTTCTTTTATTTTGACATGTTACGTTTTTATACAAACAGAAATCAAAAGGAACGACAGATTTCTCAAAATGTAGTAAAAGTCAGATATTTGACTTTGAAATGTAGTGGAGTGAAAGTAAAACGTCGCCCAAAATGGAAATACTAGAGTAAAGTACAGATACCGAAAAACCTACTTAAGTACAGTAACGAATTACATTTACTTAGTTACTGTCCACCACTGAAATAGGGAGTTATTTGGTTTAAAGTTTAGGCAACAAGCAGCTCTTCAACTCAGTAAATGAGTAGTTAACGTATCTGCCTTAGACTGCATCGTGATCAGTGCTACGTGTCTGCTGAATTAGTGACAAATCAAGACACTGATGGGACTTCACTGAGCTGAGCTGAGATGTGAAGTATAATGGACTGTATGTTACAAACACTGTTGTCACATAACATAAACATGTTTTGAACTAAAGAACGTTACCAAGGTGAAAGAACGTTCCATAGAACCCCGAAGAGGCTGAAAGTCTAAAATCGTTCAGTCGTTCACCGACACCCAAACGATCAAGCTGCTTTCTCTTGAGCTCTCACTCACGACGAACCACCGGACTCTGCTTTAAGATGAAGCTTCCTGCGTTCATCTTCGGCGCTCAGCTGCGGCCAGCGGTTCTTTGTGCCGCTGGCATCTCAGCAGCAGCTGTAACGTCTGCTTTTCTTTTTTACAGGTGGCGGATCCAGGACGGACAGCGGACGACGAGGGACGAACATGCAGCGACCCAGACGGACGGCTGCGACGGTGAGTTAGCGAGCGGATATTTCTGCCAGCATAGAGCGCTAAGAGAGACACCTGATGTAGAAAAACGGCCGGAGAGAGAAACTTAGTGCTGCTGGTCCCGACAGCGAGTTCTGAGCTGCAGCAGCTACAGCTGACGGCCTGTTTCAGTGTAAAACAGGTCTGAGGGGGTTTTGGGGATGAAGGCTTTTAAAAAATGCACTTTTTATTTAAGTTACTGGTTGAAGACTTTAACAGGCCGAGACTGGGTGATACGGAGGGATCACGTGATCTGATTCACACCGTAACTTTAAGTAGTGAAAGAGCTCACTAATGTCCGTTTTTCACACTCAGCAGCCCGAACCGAGCCGGTATTTAAAACTTAACGGAGAAGCTGACTAACTACTGCAGCTTTCTGCTCTCTTATTCACTTATTTTACAGATTTGACTTGTTTTGTGTCAGTAACGTTAGCTAACTTTAGCCTAAAGCTAATCAGTTGGTGTTACCTAGCAACAGACGACACGTGCGCGGCCGGAACGTAAAGACTTCGTGACAATAATGTGAAAAATGTCAGTCAGTTTGTCTGATTGCTGCAGTTACTGGTGTGAAAAGGTCCAAACTAAAGTGTGATAAACTGGAAGTTGTGAATGTAGTGAAAGCGCTCGGCGCTGTTTATCAGAGCGGTGTCAGTTTCTGTTTCCCAGACGTTTTTAACCAGCAGCGCTAACGTTGTTCCTCCTAATAAACAGACACTCGACCAGCTCTGTCTCCTCATTATTCACCACCATCACTGAAATATCTTATTAGGCGAGTTTTCATCAACATTAACACACAAAGTCCATAAGAGGAGACGGTGTAGATCGAGTCTGCTGTGTCTGGGATTTTTAAATGCACATTCATAAAAACAAAAACATCTCAAAAGTCAAATCACAATTTTGCAGCATGAATTAATGTAACGTCATTATATTAGTAGTGAACTATGCTGCCTGTCACAGCCCAGATACTAAGCATGTATTGGTCCAGTGGTTTGATATGGTCAACACCTGGTTGACTGTTAGCCACTGCTGGTCCACCCTCAGACCACCCAGATTATTGTCCTGTTTACAACATCTAATTAGTTTTTATCTCCACAAACTGATTTTAAATGCATGGAGGCTTTTATTTTTGAAAGTAAAACAAGAAAAATATTACAGGGGAAATTTTTAATAACTAGACCGGACATAAAATAATTTTGTTGACAACACGGTTGCTGATACTGTATTACAATAAAATGATTTACTAATTTCCAGATGACAATGAAAGAAAGAGTAAAGAAAAGAAATAATTGGACTGTGAGTGAAAAAGTAAAGTAAACAACATTTTACTCTGTTTAACCACTCTTTGGCCACCTGGAAAACGCTGAGCAAAAAGCCATTGGGCTGCCAGTTTTGCCATCAGTGGGCCAACAGTGGGCTCTATTGAGTAACACTGGCTTTGTTCTAAAGTTGGGACAGTATTTTTGGGGGAAAGAAAATTTGTCTAGTCAGGATGTTTCTGTGATACTGTTTTCTGATCTGGAGTTAGGATAAGATCATGAACTGTTGTCCTGGAATAGGTTTTGTCCTAAAGTCAGTCCTAACTAAAGTTGCCTTGGATACTAAACAGATAAGATTTCAATGTTAAGATGTTTCTGTAATTTGACCCCAGAGTAACAAACGGTCAGCTCATAGTGACCCTTCAGCTGCCCTTCATTCAGGAGAGTTTTTGAGCAGTGCTGCAGATACTCTTTACACTGTAAAGCCCTTCAGGATCCTGAACATGCCAGTTACTATTTAAACTCTTTTCCTCAGGAACGGAGGAACACAAGCTGGTCATCTTACCTTCAGGCTGTGCCCCCGTGCCACAGGTGGTCTTTCTTACTTATCAGTTTGAATGGCTAAAGATCATGAAGATGAAGTTCATTCATACTTGACTACACCAGTGTCCATGTATTAACCATGTATTGGTCTCTGCTGTAGGAGGTTTCTGTGCTCAGCTGGCAGCAGGCGGTCTTAATTCCACCCCTTTCTTGTGTAGTACTGGTGAGATTTGAGGTAAAATTCTGCTCTTCACACAGATTAAATGCAAAGAAAGATTTTTTCCCACTAATATATGATTTGTACTGCAGTCGTCCCTAAACACTTGATTCTCCTCTGTCCCTGTAGCAGCCCTGCCAAGCTTTGCACAGAGCAAACAGGATGTTTGCTTACACCTTCTCACAGCCACGTTTTGACAGCACGAAGGTTCGTTTCAGCTGATTATTTTGCCAATAATACACTTTTCAGCACAAACACTTCACTGACTTGTAGTTTGATTCTGAATGTGACGATGGTGAAGTTAATGAGATGTTTTCACGTGATTCCTGCAGTTGGTGGAGTTGAAGCTCCAACACAAGACCATCTGTGAGGGGCTGGAGTCTGAGTACTGGTGGGTGCTCAGCAACGAATTTTATCATTTGTTCCCGGAGGTGAGACTCAGTTCTTGGAGCAAGTTCATCATTTGATATATTCTGCCGTCTCTGTCTGTTTTACTGCCTTTTTATTTTAACTTCATGGTGTTCACTGATTTTACAGCTTCCTCCTCAGCACTTCGGTACTGTGGCTGCTGTGGCCTGCATCAAGGTAAAGCTATAATCTCATTTGGACTGCAAGACTTTTGCCACCAGATTGCCCATTTAGAAATTTTTATGAACATCTCATCTGCTCATTCAGCGCATTGGAACATCGATCAGCGAGGCGTCCATCTACCTTCGCACTGAATCAGTGGAGACATCACTGCAGAATGTTACTCTGGTTAGTACTTCATTGTGCGCTTCTGCAGTTTCAGTTAATAGATTGTAACATAGTAGTTCTGTAAAATCATGTCAAATATAAATTCAAGCATTTTCAGCATTTCTCTATGTGTGTTTTGCAGCAAACCAAAGTGTCGAAGACGCTGAGGATGGTATCCATTGGTTCAGATGGCTGTTGCAGGAGTCATCAGTCCAGCAACACACGGATCCTTGAGACGCCGGCACCGTTCACGGTTTCCAGGAAACCAAGAGGACCCCCACCAGGCTTCTAATCACTCTACACTTTAATATATATATTTTTACATTTCTTTATCATAGTAACTGTAGTTTTTGTAATGCAATTATGTTGTTTTTTCTAACATTTTGTGTGTGTGTGTGTGTGTGTGTGTGTGTGTGTGTGTGTGTGTGTGTGTCTTTTTTAGATGCAGTTTTCTGTGTAACTAGGAGAGCCCCTGGATGTTTATCTCTGAGAGCATGACGGTGGATCATCACATCTACTCATCTCTAGACTGGAGACATGGTATGAAATAATGTTTATTTTAAAGGGGAATAAAAGTAATTGTTCAAATTTTCTGCATGACTGAATCATTGCAGTGTAAACAAAGTCATTCAGAGTGGTGTGATGTGAAATGGTTCATTGTAGAGAAATGCGAAGGTTTCGATTTCTTTATATCGCTGCTGATACACACCAGGGTTTGTGATGTCTACAGTGCAAATGTAGGCATTTTATTTACCATCCAAAGTAGGAAACCTACACAAGTTTTATGTCTAATCTTTGTGACAGTGAAATAGTTGTACACCTGAAAAAATAAGATTTCATTAGGGACTATATTGCCTTACAACTCCCTTCATGTGCCCCTCCACCACAAAAGCATAAAAAAATTGTTTTAGTCCATGACGTTATCTCAGAACTACTGTGTATGTATGTATATGTACAGTGTATTTATAAACAACTCATGTAATAACCTTCTGTCAGAGAGCTTTAAGAGGCATTAAACTCAGACATCTGGTTCCACTGTGAACAGAGTTTGTCTAAAATTTCTGCATTTCACATCAAACCAAAACATTATGACTTTATCTGGAGCACTTTAGATCTCTCCCATTTGTTCTTTCCTCTTTGTTTAATATTCACAGATTTCAGACAATATTACATCTATTACATTTTATTGAACCATGTTTAGAATATCTTAAGCCCTATTTAGTTGGGATTAGTTTTACATGTGGAGGTGGGATAAAGTGACTTTTACTAGCGTTTCCCAGTGGTTTTAGTCCCATGTCAGTGATTTTTACCAGCTTTTCGCTTCTGTATCAGTAAAGATTCTGGTGTCTTTTATCTTCTGTAAAATGAGCCATAAAAATCACCTCAGGTTATATTAATCCTGTGTGACTCGAAATGTTGGTAAAACAGTATCATATCTTGTGAAAACTCCACTCCCATCTCTGTGATTTAGCCTGAGATTTCTTGTCCTGTGTGAATCACTCATAAACATTACAGATGTCCTGAGGTGAACGGTCATTGCCCCACCGCCTCATGGAAAACTAAACCCGTCTGAATAGAGCTTTACTCTGTCTTTTACATTCTTTCTCACTGTGCTTCATTCAGGGTCCCAGTGCATCATTCCTCCTGGATTAGAGGCGCTAGACAGCAGTGACTCCAACATGTCATCAAGAAACTCTGGACAAGAGGACTGTTCTGTTTCTGGACCAGATCAGAGGATGTACGTCAAAGGAAGCCTTGACAAGAAGTGCAGCAAGACCTTCAGAGACTTCACCATCAGCCATCACTGGACTTTATCTTCAGCATTTATCTTCATCAGAAGCAGGATCACTATGGACATCGTCATTATTGTCTTGGCCACAGACCCAGGACCATTAGAGACATCAGGACCCATGAAGAGAAGATCAGTGCCATCATCACCACTGGACATTGTCATCATCCGATTTTTGTCTTCATCAGCAGAAGCAGGATCACAGCTCCCATCATACACATCAAGATCTCAGTTATCATCATCATCATCATCATCATCATCCTAGTCAGAAGATGTTGCTTCATCTCATCATCAGACAACAAGCTACTAACCAGCTCATAGGATTTTGTGTTTAAGCAGTGAATCTGCTTTGTGTAATGAACATGGACTCTTTCCTGAGATCCCGCTAAAAGGCTTCCCAGCCTGGGTTCTAGACTGTTGGCTGTAGTTACTGCTCTGCTATTTATCTACAACTAACAGTTTGGCATCCATGCTCGGACTAATCATCATTCAAGTGGGATTTTCACTTGATTAAGTTAAAAAAAATAAGTTAATAATTAATTATTGACAATCAAAAATAGTTCCAAGTTTCAGCAGCATATAATAATCTTTATTTCTGTTTTGTGAATTGTAATTACAGAATTTTTACAAACCCTAACAATATTTTTCAGTGAAGTGTCAATTTATTTCAATGTTACAAACAAATAACATTGTTCTAATTTTTACCTTCTGTCAAAATTATTTGAAAAATTCTCATCATAAAAAGATGAGGTGCATTTTTAGGCCTGTGAGAATCTGTTCAATGTATTTATATTTGTTTCGTAGCTGCTATAAAAGGTATAAATTGATTTTAAACAAGATCAGTTTTTCCTCCAAGGTGATGTCAGGTGGTGGAACCAGGCATAAATAATAATAATAATTAATATTTAATCAAAATTATGACTATTTATAAACTAGTCTTTGTTCTTGAACTTACATTTATACATGCATTTTATTTTAAATATATGAACATTATAAAAAAAAAGATGGTTTCCTGGGGTCAAATCACCTGACTGACAAACTGACAATAATTACAGCTTTTATATTTTTACTCATGGAAAGGCTACTAACCTTTTTATTGCACCATGAAGGTCACTTTGGATCTTGTATGGGTCACCACTCTTTTTTTAAGGACATCAAAATAAAAGTCCTCTTCTGTTGGTTTTGCTACATGACAGCTCCTCATTTTCATAAGTTTGATCATAATTGGATAAACAGCTTTTTCTTAATTTTAGGTTTAAGATTGAAAGTGTACATAAGGAATAGCCAGGCAGCTCTACTAAACTGTTTTTATTGAGTTCAGGTAGTTTATCAACATAATTCAAAGCACGTAAATGAAGATTTTGGCATATTTGTGGAAACAGTTTTAGTCACTATTAAATTGCTTTGTTTGTTAGCACCGTTAGCTTAGCAGTCCTAGGGTCATCATCATATGCTGTGCCTTTAGAACCTCAGCACTTTCAAAACATGATTTAAGGTTTTACTTTGAATATTCATCATCGCTAAAAGACTAAAAGACACAGAAAACATCTGTGTGAAGCTTAAACACTTTATTTTGCAATGACAAGTCACCATCTTCTGACGCAGCCACATGTTGTTCCACCCGGTCATGGAAAAAGACAACATAAAAATGTTTACAAGGTGTTGTAGAAACTATAGAGTTTTTCAGAGAAAACATGGTGTCCTGTTTTCAACAGCAACTCTTACGGCCCCTGGAAATGAAATTTGTTTCTTTCCCCACCGTATCCACATCCAACACCCCCCAAACAAATATAGTAACAGTAACATCTTTGAACAAAAATGCAAGAAAAAAACTTGAATTACAAACTGTTCTGTATAATAAAGCAATCATGATGGTTTGTTGCTGTGAAGAACTCCTGATTTATTCTAATAAAACATTAAGACGGCGAGGTGGAAAAGAACTGTAAGGTAGAGTCTCTAGTCGGATTGGAGTCCATAATTCCCGTTTACTCAAAAACACATAAAAAGGTCAAAAAACAGAATCAGAGTCAGACACAGTCTAAAAAGTCAAAATAAAAAAAAAATCACAAAACAGCAGTGAAACCAAGGGGAGATCAAAAAGCAGAGTCAGAGAGTTCAGGAAAAAGGTCTCAGTAAACCAACAGAGAAGAAACAAGGCTTGGTATGCAGATTAACTGGCATCACCTCACAGAGATCTGATGTGAGTGAAGGTCCTTATAAAGGGAGCTAAATGAGCTGCAGGTGAGACAGCTCAAGGTGTAACTAGGAAGCAAGTCAGTTCTCAGGTGAGGCTGACATCTGGTGACAAAGGCGAATATTACATATTTACAACATTTCATATTTACTCACTGGGTGAGTGAGGGACTGAGTGTGTCTGTGTTTTGGTCACGCTGACTAAGTGCTCTTGTTACAGTGTGATGAGTGACAGGACGAACACCTGTTTTAAAATCCTTGAAATAACAGTTTGACTCTTAAACATCTGTAGTTTAACATTTAATAGAAACTATTATTTTATATTGAAGAAAACAACAAAGAAATGTCACGAATATGTGGACCCTATCAATGACAATGAAAGGGGGGACAATTTTAGCTAAAGTTATCAAATGATGAACACATGGCTGACCTACAGCTGCAGACCCATTGAAATGTTCAAGACCACCTTGTTTTGTTTTGATATCAATTTTGATATTCTAAAATTATTTTAATCAACTCGGCGGTAAAATGGCCATCGATGTTGCCCACAGACTGGGCCGACGGGAGGGAAACGGAGAACGAGCTGTGATCATCCTCTTTGCGTTTTGCTGGATCAGGGACTTCGCTGGATGAAGGCCAAACACAGCGCCTGCCTGAAGAAGCGTGAACTGCCTTTGGGGAGGACGATACAAAGATGGAGAAACAGATGAGTCTCTGCTCTGGCCACAAGTCAAACAAGCTGGCAAAGACGGTAAAAGAGCCTTTTCCGTGGGGCACGGGCTTTTAAAGATGGACGGGAGATCAGATGGACACTAAACTAAAAGGCTGGTAATTCCCCTGAGAGGGGCTGGACTCTTACTTGATGGCTGAAAACATTTCACAGCCTCGATAACCAAGTTTGCTTATCGTGTGGGGCTTTTTGTTATGAGTTATGGCGAGTGATGCTCAGATGAGTTACTCAGAATTAGTTTTCGTTTCACTGAATGTTAGAGGGTTATGGGATTCACTCAAGAAAAGCTATTTTTTAGTTGTGTAAAGAAAGCAAATGTGATTTCATTTCTTTACAAGAATCCCGTTCATCTACTGATGTATCTTTTTGGAAAGCACAGTGGGGTAACGAAATTTGGGTTTCTCATGTTTCCAGTCATTCGGGCGGAGTAGCTGGCCTTTGGGATGAAAATAATGGGAAAGTGTTACATTTCAAGTGTGATCTGAATGGTCATTGGCTACTTTTAGTAACTGAGTGTGATGAACACCAACTTATTCTTTGTGGTATTTATGGACATAATGGAAACAGGGATAACGATAAGTTGTTTGTGGATGTTGAAAAATATGTCATTTTCTTGGCTTGTACCCAAAATCCAATATTATAACAGGGGGAGAGTTTAACATAGTAATGGACAACATAAAGGATAGATATCCAGCTAGACCTCGTTCCCATACCAGTTGTCTACATTTATTTTGTCTTAATTTAGACTTGTTAGACATCTGGAGGGAAAAAAAATCCTGATTTAAAATTATTTACCTGGAATAATAAGGGTTTAAGTCTCCAGTCTAGAATTGATATGTGGCTTGTTTCATTGGACTTAGAAAGCAAAATTAAGACTGTTGAGATAAATCTTGCCATGTTGTCACATCATAAGATGATAAAGATTCACCTAGTTTTGGAAGACAAACCATCTCAATTAAAATATGGAACATACTGGAAATGTAATAATCTTTTGTTAAATAATGATGATTTGGTGAGGGGATTAAGTAGTCTTATTGATAAATACTGGAAAATTGCTTTTGACAGTAAGGAATTTGGGGAAAAAAGGGAGTTGTTAAAATATGAAATTAGATGTTTATCAATAAATACAGGGAAGAGGTTTGCTATTTAAAAAGAGTAAGAATACAAAATATAATACAGAGAATATCTGCTGTCTACAACAACCAAGGGAAAAATGCAGTTGACTTTAAAGAACTTGAATGTTTGCAAACTGAGCTAGATGATATTTATGAAGAGAAAGCTAGAGGTGCTTTTATAGGTTCTAGACAGAAATGGATGGAAGAAGGAGAAAAAAATTGTAGATATTTTTTGGCCTTAAAAAAAGAAAGGTGCAAAAAAACTGAAGATTGAGGAAAAAATATGCACAGACGTAACTGGAGTTTCTGATTTGGTTGCTAATTTTTATAAAAACCTATATAAAGTTTTACATCACCAAGACAGTACACGATTATTTAACTCACTTAGGACCCCTATAATTGCTGATGAAGAATTTACAAGTTGCTCAGAAAAAAATAACCTTGGAAGAAATTAGAAATAGTATTCTTAGACTGAAAAATAATAAGTCACCAGATAATGACGGGCTGACTTCCGAATTTTGTAAGTTATTTGTTGATAAAATTTTAATCTTTCTTCTTGCAGTTTATGAGGAATCTTTCATTAAGGGAGAGTTAGTCCCTAGTTTGAAACAAAGGATTATTACTTTAATTCCAAAACCTAATAAGGACATATTGTTAATTGATAATTGGCGACCTATTACTCTCCTAAATAATGATTACAAAATAACTGCATCTGTTTTGGCTGCATGTCTTAAATCAACTTTACTATTATTAGTCGAAACCAATCTGGTTTTCTAAAAGGTCGTCATATTTGAAATAGTATCCGATTGATACTGGACCTAAATGATTATAGTGATCTCTTGAAAGATAACCCTTTTATTTCTTGATTTTCATAAGGCGTTTGGCATAGTAAGCCATACATTTATTTTTGATACTCTGCATTTTTTTGTCTGGGCCATCCTTTTGTTCATATAATCAAAACCTTATATAATGATATAAATAGTTCAGTCAAACTTGCCTATGGAATGTCACCCAGATTTTGTGTCCTATTAGTCTGTTATATTTCCTTCTCTCCACTCAAATTCTCTGCCTTTAAATTGAACAAAATTCATTTAAGGGCATTAATATTTGGAGTATGGAAATCAAAATCTCACAATTAGCTGATGACACCATTATTTCTTGACAATAAAATGGAAGTCTCTAAAGCTCTTGGCGTAGTCCAGTCTTTTTCAAAATTTTCGGGTCTAAATCTTAATCTTAATAAATGTGAGCTCCTTCCCTTAAATAAATGCGATGTCAACTCTATATGTAATATTTCAGTCAAAGACATTGTCACTTACCTTGGTATTAGAATTACTAAAAATGCTGAAAATATGAATGACTTAAATTATATTCCTATAGTCAACAGTATACATAAGAGGTTTAATATTTGGTTGTTCAGAGACTTATCCATACATGGTCGTGTCCAATTAAGCAAAGCAGAGGGGCTCTCCAGAGCTGCTTATGTATTTTCTGCTTAACCTAAGCACCTAAATCTGCTGTGGGGCAATTAGACAAAATTATGTTCAATTTCATTTGGAGAAACAAATCTCACAAAGTAAAATAATATAGCAGACGGTGGTCTTAAGGTTTTGGGCTTCACCACACTCAACCAAACTATTAAAATTAACTGACTTAAAAGATTCTTTAAAAATCCAAAAAATACCAAATCTACTTTTTGAAAAAGTTGGTGGATTAAAATTTTTACTCATGTGCCCTTACAATGTAAATAAACTACCTATAAAGTTATCAGCCTTTCACAGACAAGCGCTGTTAAACTGGTTAATGATATACAATTTCTCACCTCATCACTTGTTACTTTGGAGCAATAAATGTATCATCAATAAGGGAAAATCACTGTTTTTACATTTGTGGTTTAATATTTTGCTCATTCACCAGTTACTCAGTGATTATCATCGTTGTCATCATTAACCGCTTAATCCAGACAGGGTCGCGGTAGCAGTTGGGAGAGCAGAGAATCCCAGATTACCCTGTCCCCTGCAACTTCCTCCAGCTCATTCCCAGGGACCCCAAGCCGCTCCCAGGCCAACTTGGAGATGTAATCCCTACAGTGGGTCCTAGGATGACCTCAGGGTCTTATCCTGCTAGTCCATGCCTGGTACACCCCCACCAGGAGGCATCCAGGGGCATCCGAATCAGATGCCCGAACCACCTCAGCTGGCTCCTCTCAATGTGGAGGAGTAGCAGCTCTAATCCGAGCTCCTCCCAGATGGCCGAGCTCCTCACCCTATCAAATAGAGTGTAGCCTCCCTGTGAAGAAAGCTCATTTCCACCACTTGTATTTGCAATCTCATTCTTTCGGTCATTACCCACAGCTCATGACCATAGGTGAGGGTCGGGATGTAGACTGACCAGTAAACAGAGAGCTTTGCCTTATGGCTCAGCTCCCTCTTCACCACTACAGTCCGGTACAGTGAGCGCATTACTGCAGCCGCTTGTCCCATCCTGCGGCCGATCTTACGGTTCCTCTTCCCACCACTCGTGAACAAGCCCCCGAGATACTTAAACTCATCCAGCTCGGTCATGTCCTTTCCCCTTACCTGGAGTGGGCATGCCATCCTTTTCTGGGCTGAGACCATGGACTCAGACTTGGAGGTGCTGATCCGCATACCAACCACTTCACACTCAGCTGAAAACCGCTCCAGTGAGTGCTGGAGGCATCCATGTAATTCAGCCAAAAGAACATTATCATCTGCAAATAGCAGAGACGCCACCCTCCGGCCTCCACACATAATGCCCTCCTGACCTTGGCTACGCCTTGACACATTGTCCATGAATATCACGAACAGGAGTGGAGACAGGCCACAACCCTGCCGCAATATTGCAGAAGCGTGTCAGCCACGACAGCCCCACAATGTCCAGAGCCTTAAGCATCTCTGGACGAATCTCATCCACCCCCGGTGCCTTGCCACTGAAGAGCTTGCCAACTACCTCAGTGACCTCCACCAGGGAAATGGAGCTTGGTCCCAAGTCAGATGAAACAATAAGAGAGTCAATTCTTGACCAATTCTTGGTGTTTGTTATGGACAATCCATACCTGGCACAGAAGTCCAATAACAATTCACCATTTGGTTTAGATCGGGCAAGCCGTTCTTCCAAATCACGCCTCTCCAGGTCTCCCAGTCATTGCCATCATGAGCATTGAAGTCCCCCAGTAAGACTATGGAGTCTGTAGGTGGGACCCTTTCCAGAACCCCGCCCACTCGCTCCAAGAAGGCCGAATACTCTGACCTGTTGTTTGGTGCATAAGCACACACAACAGTCAGAGTTTTCCTCTCTGCAATTTTAATTCGCATTGAGGCAACCCTCTTGTCCACCGGAACACCAAACTCCAACTGCACGGCCACCAGCCGGGGATCCCCACTCCTGCTCGGCGCCTCTCACCCTGTGCAGCCCCTGAGTGGGAGAGGGGCCAACCCCTATCAAGGAGTTTGGTTCCAGAGCCGACACTGGGTGGAGGTGAGCCCAGCTATACAGTGGGTACGGAAAGTATTCAGACCCCTTTAAATTTTTCACTCTTTGTTTCATTGCAACCATTTGCTAAAATCCAAAAAGTTCATTTTATTTCTCATTAATGTACACTCAGCACCCTATCTTGACAGAAAAAAAAAGAATTTTAGAAATGTAGAAATTTTTGCAAATGTATTAAAAAAGAAAAACTGATATCACATGGTCGTAAGCATTCAGATCCTTTGCTCAGTATGGAGTAAAAGCACCCTTTTGAGCTAGTACAGCCATGAGTCTTCTTGGGAATGCAACAAGTTTTTCACACCTGGATTGGGGGATCCTCTGCCATTCTTCCTTGCAGATCCTCTCCAGTTCCGTTAGGTTGGATGGTGAACGTTGGTGGACAGACATTTTCAGGTCTCTCCAGAGATGCTCAATTGGGTTTAGGTCAGGGCTCTAGCTGGGCCAGTCAAGAATGGCCACAGAGTTGTTCCACAGCTACTCTTTTGTTATTTTAGCTGTGTGCTTAGGGTCATTGTCTTGTTGGAAGGTGAACCTTCGGCCCAGTCTGAGGTCCAGAGCACTCTGGAAGAGGTTTTCTTCCAGGATATCTCCGTACTTGGTCGCATTCATCTTTCCTTCAATTGTAACCAATGCAGCTGAGAAACACCCCTATAGCATGATGCTGCCCCACCATGTTTCACTGTTGGAATTGTATTGGGCAGGTGATGAGCAGTGCCTGGTTTTCTCCACACATACCGCTTAGAATTAACGCCAAACAGTTCAATCTTCGTCTCATCTGACCAGAGAATCTTATTTCTCATAGTCTGGGAGTCCTTCATGTGTTTTTTGGCAAACTCTATGCGGGCTTTTATGTCTTGCACTGAGGAGAGGCTTCCGTCGGGCCACTCTGCCATAAAGCCCCGACTGGTGGAGGCTGCAGTGAGAGCTGACTTTATGGAACTTCCTCCCATCTCCCTACTGCATCTCTGGAGCTCAGCCACAGTGATCTTTGGGTTCTTTTTTACTTCTCTCACCAAGGCTCTCCTCCCACGATTACTCAGTTTGGCCTGACGGCCAGGTCTAGGAAGAGTTCTGGTCGTCCCAAACTTCTTCCATTTAAGGATTATGGAGGCCAATGTGCTCTTAGGAACCTTGAGTGCTGCAGAAATTCTTTTGTAACCTTGGCCAGATCTGTGCCTTGACACAATTCTGTCTCTGAGCTCCTTGGGCAGTTCCTTCGACCTCATGATTCTCATTTGCTCTGACCTGCACTGTGAGCTGTGAGGTCTTATATAGACAGGTGTGTGCTTTTTCCTAATCAAGTCCAATCAGTTTAATTAAACAAAGCTGGACTCCAATGAAGGAGTAGAACCATCTCAAGGAGGATCAGATGAAATGGACAGCATGTGAGTTAAATATGAATGTCAGAGCAAATGGTCTGAAAGGGCCATCCTGCTGCAGGTTCTCTTCAGAGTTCAGCTCATTTGAATATGAGTGGTCCAAGAGAGAGTCCATGCTGTTCTTTTTTCTTTTGCTCTGTTTTATTCACCACCTCCGTTTCGCTAGCAAGTCACCCCAGTACGAGCAGCAAGTCAAACTGTTTCAGACCGTTGGTCTTCTTTTATTAATTTTGCAGAGATTGTGGAGAAAACTTCCCCAAACGTTCCTACATTGAACTGCAGGGAAATAAACAAAAATAAGGCAAAATAAGAGGCGAATTAAGACGAGCTAATCAGACATACCTTAGCATCAGCCCTAGTCGCCATCTTGTGCAACCCCCGTTCACCAGCAGTGATTATTCAGCTGAGTCTGTATTGGATCTGCCCGAGTACAGCTACGTTCGTAGATCACTTAAAATCAAGCTAAAAGGGGAGATCTATCGTGCTTCAGTGAGCATCAGATGCAGAACAGAGAAGTGCAGGGAAACGTGTTGATGTTGTTCTGACTGTTCATCTGCCCTCAGTCTGAACACGGAGACATTTACTGCCAAAACCCGCTTAACGAGGCTGACAGTCTAATGACGTGAATTCAGTGCGCGGTACCTTTAGCTCACATGTAGCAATATTCATATTTCAGCTCTTTAACGACCTCGTGATTCAGAGGATCCAGTGATATTCAGGAGAAATGTGCTCACAGGACAAACCGAATCAGGTTCTGAATATCGTTATTTAACACAGGGGGCGACAGAGGAGACTTTTCCAGAACCCTCTTCATTCTGCCTGCCGAGAAACGAAGCTCAGACGTTCCTAATATGGGCATAACAACGTGGCGCCGACTACAGTGGTCTATGAGGGGAACAAGGGGTTCCGTAACACCGGCTCTGGTAATTCTCCTCTACAAGTCCTCTGATTAAACTCGAGTGCATGATCTGGACTAGTTTTAGGTGACAGTGACCCCTGCTGGCGAGGAGGGACAGCAGATGTGACATTAACCTAGTAGCTCTGTGTAAAGGAGATTTAGAATGTATTAATTGCAAAAGAAGTGGATTCAAATCTTAATCCTGTTGTGTTTTACAGGACATTGTCTCCAAAAGACAGTCAAAGAGAAGATGGACACTGAGCACCTTTTATAGCTTGTTGATTTTGATGTTAGGTTTCATTGACTTTACTGAACCCGTTCTTTCAAACTGTCCTTAATTCTCACCTCACCTAATGTTTCACCTCCTCCATGAACAAAAACGTCTGATTATACTTTCCTCCAAATAGTTTCTGTCCGTACATACTCAAATTTTTAAAAGGGTCCTTTTCAAGGAATAATATGGATAAATATCATAATTATTGATCAATGTAGGATTGAGCAATATAATGAGCCTTCAGTGTCCCAACATAGTTTCAATTTCTTACGATTTATATATACAAATGATAACCTTCACTTTAAAGTACATTTTGTACATTTTATAACATTCGTTTTCTTTTATGGGGAGAATTTTGACATGTCTGAGGTGCTCATTGTGAAGTTGTCTTTTTAAAATTTCTAGATTTTCTTGAAGGTTTAAAGATGTTTGTTAATATTTTAGACATTTAGATTATTCATGAAATTATTAAGATGTTCACACATGTTCAAGATTTGCTTTCAAATCTGTCATCTTGGGATATGTGACCCTTTGAGAAAGTGACCTTAGACATTAGTGACATCACACCAGTCATATTGTCTTCAATGGACTGAAGACCTGCTGCACGTTCAGTAAATATAGAAATCAATTCAACTTTATTTCTCACATTTTTTATATAATTAGCTGAGGTCAAACTGAAGATGTCCACCATGTCACGTTGAAATATTGAGTTGATTAAAATAATTTTAGAATATCAAAATTGATCTTTGAAACAAAACAAGGTCGTCTTGAACATTTCAATGGGTCTGCAGCTGTAGGTCAGCCATGTGTTCATCATTTGATTTTTTTTATCTAAAATTGTCCCCCCTTTCATTGTCATTGATAGGGTGGACATATTTGTGACATTTCTTTGTTGTTTTCTTCAATATAAAATAATTAAAATATTTATAAAATAATAAAATATTTAATATTTCTATTAAATGTTAAACTACAGATGTTTAAGAGTCAAACTGTTATTTCAAGGATTTTAAAACAGGTGTTCATCCTGTTACTCATCACACTGTAACAAGAGCACTTAGTCAGCGTGACCAAAACACAGACACACTCAGTCCCTCACTCACCCAGTGAGTAAATATGAAATGTTGTAAATATGTAATATTCGCCTTTGTCACCAGAGGTCAGCCTCACCTGAGAACTGACTTGCTTCCTAGTTACACCTTGAGCTGTCTCACCTGCAGCTCATTTAGCTCCCTTTATAAGGACCTTCACTCACATTAGATCTCTGTGAGGTGATGCCAATTAATCTGCATACCAAGCCTTGTTTCTTCTCTGTTGGTTTACTGAGACCTTTTTCCTGAACTCTCTGACTCTGCTTTTTGATCTCCCCTTGGTTTCACTGCTGTTTTGTGATTTTTTTTTTTTTTTACTTTTTAGACTGTGTCTGACTCTGATTCTGTTTTTTGACCTTTTTATGTGTTTTTGAGTAAACAGGAATTATGGACTCCAATCCGGCTAGAGACTCTACCTTACAGTTCTTTTCCACCTCGCCGTCTTAATGTTTTATTAGAATAAATCAGGAGTTCTTCACAGAAACAAACCATCATGATTGCTTTATTATACAGAACAGTTTGTAATTCAAGTTTTTTTCTTGCATTTTTGTTCAAAGATGTTACTGTTACTATATTTGTTTGGGGGGTGTTGGATGTGGATACGGTGGGGAAAGAAACAAATTTCATTTCCAGGGGCCGTAAGAGTTGCTGTTGAAAATGGGACACCATGTTTTCTCTGAAAAACTCTATAGTTTCTACAACACCTTGTAAACATTTTTATGTTGTCTTTTTCCATGACCGGGTGGAACAACATGTGGCTGCGTCAGAAGATGGTGACTTGTCATTGCAAAATAAAGTGTTTAAGCTTCACACAGACGTTTTCTGTGTCTTTTAGTCTTTTAGCGATGATGAATATTCAAATTAAAACCTTAAATCATGTTTTGAAAGTGCTGAGGTTCTAAAGGCACAGCATATGATGATGACCCTAGGACTGCTAAGCTAACGGTGCTAACAAACACAGCAATTTAATAGTAAATTAAACTGTTTCCACAAATATGCCAAAATCTTCATTTACGTGCTTTGAATTATGTTGATAAACTACCTGAACTCAATAAAAACAGTTTAGTAGAACTGCCTGGATATTCCTTATGTACACTTTCAATCTTAAACCTAAAATTAAGAAAAAGCTGTTTATCCAATTATGATCAAACCTACAAAAATGAGGAGCTGTCATGTAGCAAAAGCAACAGAAGAGGACTTTTATTTTGACGTCCTTAAAAAAAGAGTGGTGACCCAAACAAGATCCAAAGTGACCTTCATGGTGCAATAAAAAGGTTAGCAGCCTTTCCATGAGTAAAAATATAAAAGCTGTAATTTATTGTCAGTTTGTCAGTCAGGTGATTTGACCCCAGGAAACCATCTTTTTTTTTATAATGTTCATATATTAAAAATAAAATGCATGTATAAATGTAAGATCAAGAACAAAGACTACTTTATAAATAGTCATAATTTTGATTAAATATTAATTATTATTATTATTTATGCCTGGTTCCACCACCTGACATCACCTTGGAGGAAAAACTGATCTTGTTTGAAATCAATTTATACCTTTTATAGCAGCTACGAAACAAATATAAATACATTGAACAGATTCTCACCGGCCTAAAAATGCACCTCATCTTTTTATGATGAGAATTTTTCAAATAATTTTGACAGAAGGTAAAAATTAGAACAAGGTTATTTGTTTGTAACATTGAAATAAATTCACACTTCACTGAAAAATATTGTTAGGGTTTGTAAAAATTCTGTAATTACAATTCACAAAACAGAAATAAAGATTATTATATGCTGCTGAAACTTGGAACTATTTTTGATTGTCAATAATTAATTATTAACTTGTTTTTTTTAACTTAAGTGAAAATCCCACTTGAATGATGATTAGTCCGAGCATGGATGCCAAACTGTTAGTTGTAGATAAATAGCAGAGCAGTAAGTACAGCCAACAGTCTAGAACCTAGGCTGGGAAGCCTTTTAGTGGGATCTCAGGAAAGAGTCCATGTTCATTACACAAAGCAGATTCACTGCTTAAACACAAAATCCTATGAGCTGGTTAGTAGCTTGTTGTCTGATGATGAGATGAAGCAACATCTTCTGACTAGGATGATGATGATGATGATGATGATGCTGATAACTGAGATCTTGATGTGTATGATGGGAGCTGTGATCCTGCTTCTGCTGATGAAGACAAAAATTGGATGATGACAATGTCCAGTGGTGATGATGGCACTGATCTTCTCTTCATGAGTCCTGATGTCTCTAATGGGCCTGGGTCTGTGGCCAAGATAATAATGACGATGTCCATAGTGATCCTGCTTCTGATGAAGTTAAATGCTAAAGATAAAGTCCAGTGATGGCGGTTGGTGAAGTCTCTGAAGGTCTTGCTGCACTTCTTGTCAAGGCTTCCTTTGACGTACATCCTCTGATCTGGTCCAGAAACAGAACAGTCCTCTTGTCCAGAGTTTCTTGATGACATGTTGGAGTCACTGCTGTCTAGAGCCTCTAATCCAGGAGGAATGATGCACTGGGACCCTGAATGAAGAACAGTGAGAAAGAATGTAAAAGACAGAGTAAAGCTCTATTCAGACGGGTTTAGTTTTCCATGAGGAGGTGGGGCAATGACCGTTCACCTCAGGACATCTGTAATGTTTATGAGTGATTCACACAGGGCAAGAAATCTCAGGCTAAATCACAGAGATGGGAGTGGAGTTTTCAGAAGATACGATACTGTTTTACCAACATTTCGAGTCACACAGGATTAATATAACCTGAGGTTATTTTTATGGCTCATTTTACAGAAGATAAAAGGCATCAGAATCTTTACTGATGCAGGAGCGAAAAGTTGGTAAAAATCACTGACATGGGACTAAAACCACTGGGAAACGCTAGTAAAAGTCACTTTATCCCACCTATACATGTAAAACTAATCCCAACTGAATAGGGCTTAAGATATTCTAAACATGGTTAAATAAAATGTAATAGATGTAATATTGTCTGAAATCTGTGAATATTAAACAGAGAGGAAAGAACAGATGGGAGAGATCTAAAGTGCTCCAGATAAAGTCATAAATATTGAAGTCAGAGGTGTTTTCGCCTTTTACCCAGTTATTTACACTGAATGGAGTTTATGAATCTCTGTCTTTTAACCTTAAAACACAAATACAGGTTCTACTTCTGAGAGAGGAATTAGATTAGCTCAAAATAACTACAAAATAACTCTCATCTACTGATGTACTGTTTGGTCAGTATTTGAATTAAAATTTCTCTATAATGAAAAAGTTCAGATTTAACCAAAGTGATTCAGAGAGGTTTGATGTGAAATGCACTGTTTTAGACAAACTCTGTTCACAGTGGAACCAGATGTCTGAGTTTAATGCCTCTTAAAGCTCTCTGACAGAAGGTTATTACATGAGTTGTTTATAAATACACTGTACATATACATACATACACAGTAGTTCTGAGATAACGTCATGGACTAAAACAATTTTTTTATGCTTTTGTGGTGGAGGGGCACATGAAGGGAGTTGTAAGGCAATATAGTAATTACTTTTATTCCCCTTTAAAATAAACATTATTTCATACCATGTCTCCAGTCTAGAGATGAGTAGATGTGATGATCCACCGTCATGCTCTCAGAGATAAACATCCAGGGGCTCTCCTAGTTACACAGAAAACTGCATCTAAAAAAGACACACACACACACACACACACACACACACACACACACACAAAATGTTAGAAAAAACAACATAATTGCATTACAAAAACTACAGTTGCTATGATAAAGAAATGTAAAAATATATATGATATTAAAGTGTAGAGTGATTAGAAGCCTGGTGGGGGTCCTCTTGGTTTCCTGGAAACCGTGAACGGTGCAGGCGTCTCAAGGATCCGTGTGTTGCTGGACTGATGACTCCTGCAACAGCCATCTGAACCAATGGATACCATCCTCAGCGTCTTCGACACTTTGGTTTGCTGCAAAACACACATAGAGAAATGCTGAAAATGCTTGAATTTATATTTGACATGATTTTACAGAACTACTATGTTACAATCTATTAACTGAAACTGCAGAAGCGCACAATGAAGTACTAACCAGAGTAACATTCTGCAGTGATGTCTCCACTGATTCAGTGCGAAGGTAGATGGACGCCTCGCTGATCGATGTTCCAATGCGCTGAATGAGCAGATGAGATGTTCATAAAAATTTCTAAATGGGCAATCTGGTGGCAAAAGTCTTGCAGTCCAAATGAGATTATAGCTTTACCTTGATGCAGGCCACAGCAGCCACAGTACCGAAGTGCTGAGGAGGAAGCTGTAAAATCAGTGAACACCATGAAGTTAAAATAAAAAGGCAGTAAAACAGACAGAGACGGCAGAATATATCAAATGATGAACTTGCTCCAAGAACTGAGTCTCACCTCCGGGAACAAATGATAAAATTCGTTGCTGAGCACCCACCAGTGCTCAGACTCCAGGCCCTCACAGATGGTCCTGTGTTGGAGCTTCAACTCCACCAACTGCAGGAATCATGTGAAAACATCTCATTAACTTCACCATCGTCACATTCAGAATCAAACTACAAGTCAGTGAAGTGTTTGTGCTGAAAAGTGTATTATTGGCAAAATAATCGGCTGAAACGAACCTTCGTGCTGTCAAAACGTGGCTGTGAGAAGGTGTAAGCAAACATCCTGTTTGCTCTGTGCAAAACTTGGCAGGGCTGCTACAGGGACAGAGGAGAATCAAGTGTTTAGGGGCGACTGCAGTACTAATCAGATATTAGTGGGAAAAAAAAAATCTTTCTTTGCATTTAATCTGTGAGAAGAGCAGAATTTTACCTCAAATCTCACCAGCGCTACACAAGAAAGGGGTGGAATTAAGACCGCCTGCTGCCAGCTGAGCACAGAAACCTCCTACAGCAGAGACCAATACATGGTTAATACATGGACACTGGTGTAGTCAAGTATGAATGAACTTCATCTTCATGATCTTTAGCCATTTCAAACTGATAAGTAAGAAAGACCACCTGTGGCACGGGGACACAGCCTGAAGGTAAGATGACCAGCTTGTGTTCCTCCGTTCCTGAGGAAAAGAGTTTAAATAGTAACTGGCATGTTCAGGATCCTGAAGGGCTTTACAGTGTAAAGAGTATCTGCAGCACTGCTCAAAAACTCTCCTGAATGAAGGGCAGCTGAAGGGTCACTATGAGCTGACCGTTTGTTACTCTGGGGTCAAATTACAGAAACATCTTAACATTGAAATCTTATCTGTTTAGTATCCATGACAACTTCAGTTAGGACTGACTAGGACAAAACCTATTCCAGGACAACAGTTCATGATCTTATCCTAACTCCAGATCAGAAAACAGTATCACAGAAACATCCTGACTAGACAAATTTTCTTTCCCCCCAAAATACTGTCCCAACTTTAGAACAAAGCCAGTGTTACTCAATAGAGCCCACTGTTGGCCCACTGATGGCAAAACTGGCAGCCCAATGGCTTTTTGCTCAGCGTTTTCCAGATGGCCAAAGAGTGGTTAAACAGAGTAAAATGTTGTTTACTTTACTTTTTCACTCACAGTCCAATTATTTCTTTTCTTTACTCTTTCTTTCATTGTCCTCTGTAAATTAGTAAATCATTTTATTTTGATACAGTATCAGCAACAGTGTTGTCAACAAAATTATTTTATGTCTGGCCTAGTTATTAAAAATTTCCCCTGTAATATTTTCTTGTTTTACCTTAAAAAATAAAAGCCTCCATGCATTTAAAATCAGTTTGTGGAGATAAAAACTAATTAGATGTTGTAAACAGGACAATAATCTGGGTGGTCTGAGGGTGGACCAGCAGTGGCTAACAGTCAACCAGGTGTTGACCATATCAAACCACTGGACCAATACATGCTTAGTATCTGGGCTGTGACAGGCAGCATAGTTCACTACTAATATAATGACGTTACATTAATTCATGCTGCAAAATTGTGATTTGACTTTTGAGATGTTTTTGTTTTTATGAATGTGCATTTAAAAATCCCAGACACTGCAGACTCGATCTACACCGTCTCCTCTTATGGACTTTGTGTGTTAATGTTGATGAAAACTCGCCTAATAAGATATTTCAGTGATGGTGGTGAATAATGAGGAGACAGAGCTGGTCGAGTGTCTGTTTATTAGGAGGAACAACGTTAGCGCTGCAGGTTAAAAACGTCTGGGAAACAGAAACTGACACCGCTCTGATAAACAGCGCCGAGCGCTTTCACTACATTCACAACTTCCAGTTTATCACACTTTAGTTTGGACCTTTTCACACCAGTAACTGCAGCTATCAGACAAACTGACTGACATTTTTCACATTATTGTCACGAAGTCTTTACGTTCCGGCCGCGCACGTGTCGTCCGTTGCTAGGTAACACCAACTGATTAGCTTTAGGCTAAAGTTAGCTAACGTTACTGACACAAAACAAGTCAAATCTGTAAAATAAGTGAATAAGAGAGCAGAAAGCTGCAGTAGTTAGTCAGCTTCTTCGTTAAGTTTTAAATACCGGCTCGGTTCGGGCTGCTGAGTGTGAAAAACGGATATTAGTGAGCTCTTTCACTACTTAAAGTTACGGTGTGAATCAGATCACGTGATCCCTCCGTATCACCCAGTCTCGGCCTGTTAAAGTCTTCAACCAGTAACTTAAATAAAAAGTGCATTTTTTAAAAGCCTTCATCCCCAAAACCCCCTCAGACCTGTTTTATACTGAAACAGGCCGTCAGCTGTAGCTGCTGCAGCTCAGAACTCGCTGTCGGGACCAGCAGCACTAAGTTTCTCTCTCCGGCCGTTTTTCTACATCAGGTGTCTCTCTTAGCGCTCTATGCTAGCAGAAATATCCGCTCGCTAACTCACCGTCGCAGCCGTCCGTCTGGGTCGCTGCATGTTCGTCCCTCGTCGTCCGCTGTCCGTCCTGGATCCGCCGCCACCTGTAAAAAAGAAAAGCAGACGTTACAGCTGCTGCTGAGATGCCAGCGGCACAAAGAACCGCTGGCCGCAGCTGAGCGCCGAAGATGAACGCAGGAAGCTTCATCTTAAAGCAGAGTCCGGTGGTTCGTCGTGAGTGAGAACTCAAGAGAAAGCAGCTTGATCGTTTGGGTGTCGGTGAACGACTGAACGATTTTAGACTTTCAGCCTCTTCGGGGTTCTATGGAACGTTCTTTCACCTTGGTAACGTTCTTTAGTTCAAAACATGTTTATGTTATGTGACAACAGTGTTTGTAACATACAGTCCATTATACCTCACATCTCACCTCAGCTCAGTGAAGTCCCATCAGTGTCTTGATTTGTCACTAATTCAGCAGACACGTAGCACTGATCACGATGCAGTATAAGGCAGATACGTTAACTACTCATTTACTGAGTTGAAGAGCTGTTTGTTGCCTAAACTTTTCACCAGCAGTGCATCTTTCCCAAATAACTGTCCCTATTTTGAGGGTAATCTAAACCAATGAAGCTAATTCTACACATGTAAAAAAAGGTCAGACTGGATAAAAAAAACAGCTTAAACTTCACATGAAACACTAACATATTAAAATGCTTGGACTCCTGTACAATAAAGGGAACCTTGGATGGGTGTCAGTCACAAGCTGAACTTGATCAGGCTTTTTTGTCTTTGACACACTTTCACATCACCTGCAGAACCACCTCTTTGTAAAACACAGTAGCTCTGTGTAAAGGTGTTTTATACTGTATTTACCGTAAAATAGCTCTACAAGTGGAATCAAATCAGAGCAAACATGTTTATAAAACAGTTTAGTGGAACTGCATGGATATACACTGCTAAAAAAAATAAAGCAAACACTCAAATAACACATCCTAGATCTGAATAAATAAAATTCTCATTGAATACTTCTGTACAAAGTTGAATGTGCTGACAACAAAATCACAAAAATCAATGGAAATCAAATTTATTAACCAATGGAGGCCTGGATTTGGAGTCACACAAAATTGAAGTGGGAAAACACTACAGGCTGATCCAACTTTGATGTAATGTCCTTAAAACAAGTCAAAATGAGGCTCAGTATTGTGTGTGGCCTCCATGTGTCTGTATGACCTCCCTACAACGCCCTGGCATGCTCCTGATGAGGTGGTGGGTGGTCTCCTGAGGGATCTCCTCAGACCTGGACTAAAGCATCCGCCATCTCCTGGACAGTCTGTGGTGCAACGTGGCGTTGGTGGATGGAGTGAGACATCATGTCCCAGATGTGCTCAATCAGATTCAGGGCTGGGGAACAGGTGGGCCAGTCCATAGCTTCAATGCCTTCATCTTGCAGGAACTGCTGACACACTCCAGCCACATGAGGTCTAGCATTGTCCTGCGTTAGGAGGAACCCAGGGCCAACCGCACCAGCATATGGTCTCACAAGGGGTCTGAGGATTTCATCTCGGTACCTAATGGCAGTCAGGCTACCTCTGGCGAGCACATGGAGGGCTGTGCGGCCCTCCAAAGAAATGCCACCCCACACCATTACTGACCCACTGCCAAACCGGTCATGCTGAAGGATGTTGCAGGCAGCAGATCGCTCTCCACGGCGTCTCCAGACTCTCACGTCTGTCACATGTGCTCAGTGTGAACCTGCTTTCATCTGTGAAGAGCACAGCGCGCCAGTGGCAAATTTGCCAATCCTGGTGTTCTCTGGAAAATGCCAAACGTCCTGCACGGTGTTGGGCTGTGAGCACAACCCCCATCTGTGGATGTCGGGCCCTCATACCATCCTCATGGAGTCGGTTTCTAACCATTTGTGTAGACACATGCACATTTGTGGCCTGCTGGAGGTCATTTTGCAGGGCTCTGGCAGTGCTCCTCCTGTTCCTCCTTGCACAAAGGCGGATGTAGTGGTCCTGCTGCTGGGTTGTTGCCCTCCTACGGCCTCCTTCACGTCTCCTGGTGGACTGGCCTGTCTCCTGGTAGCGCCTCCAGCCTCTGGACACTACACTGACAGACACAGCAAACCTTCTTGCCACAGCTTGCATTGATGTGCCGTCCTGAATGAGCTGCACTACCTGAGCCACTTGTGTGGGTTGTAGAGTCCGTCTCATGCTACCATGAGTGTGAAAGCACCACCAACATTCAAAAGTGACCAAAACATCAGCCAGAAAGCAGAAAGGTACTGAGAAGTGGTCTTTATTGAGTCTCCTTTATTGAGTGTGTCTTGCTAATTGCCAATAATTTCCACCTGTTGTCTCTTCCATTTGCACAAAAGCATGTGTAATTGATTTCCAATCAGTGTCACTTCCTAAGTGGACAGTTTGATTTCACAGAAGTTTGATTCACTTGGAGTTATATTGTGTTGTTTAAGTGTTCCCTTTATTTTTTTGAGCAGTGTATTTACACATTTAATCTTAAACTGGAATGTAATGCAGTGTTGTAAAACATCACTACACAGCTATGTGGCTTCACCACAGTCATGTCTCATTAGTTAGAAGTTGCATATAAAATTTTGATAAACCTACAAAAATGAGGTGTCATATGATGCAGCAAAATTAAGAGGACTTTTATTCTAACATGTTCTTAAGAAAGAGTTGTGACCCAAAGGAGATCCCAAGTGACCTTTATGTTCAAAGCCAAGGTCAATGGCCCTTTCATGACTACTGAAAAACTTTTTTTGAGATTCAGTTTCTCAGTCAGGTGGCTTGTCCCCAGGAAAACCATAAAAACGCATTATAAGAACAAAGGTTTACATTGGTGTCAGGGATTGAGTACTGGGACAATTCCCGGGGGGCCGCTCTGTGTGTGGGCCGCTCTGTGTGTGGAGAGCTAAAAATTGAACCCGATTTAAGTATTCTAATATCGAACTGTGCATTGGTCCACAGTGCATGGCCATTAGCCAACCACAGACAAGCCGCCAACCCCAGCCTAAAACGTAATCACAACAACTGTGAACGGTTTAAAAAAAAAACGAGAAACGAACCCACGTTAGTAATTAAGGCAAAATGGAGACAACGTCGAAAAAGCACAAAGGAGGTGCTGAAAAGGCATGCGATAAAAAAAAAGAAAAAACTAAAAAGAGACGCAGGAAAATGCATGAAACTAGATTAATTGCTCAGCTGTCGTACTGAGGACGAGCAAAATACAGAGGTAATGTCCAGAGTGCCTTTGCTTCATCAGCTAGCTTGCTAACTATGTTTGCCCGTTCGTGCAGTCACGCATGAGAAGGCCCTGTCTCAAATGACGCCTATACCGTCATTAAATGTTAAATATGGGGTTATATAAACTATTCCTGCATATAAGTGGCTTTTGATCAGACGTATTTTGCACTGTTTGGGTGGAGATTCTGCCATTTCTTGTCCAACATTGTTCATAGGGCAAATGAAGTCATTTGAGACGGTACCATTAGTCTCTGATCCTGAAGGTGGACACCAAGGTGGAGAGTTTAATTTAGGAGATTAATCCATCCATCGTCATCTGCTTATCCGAGTCCGGGTCGTGTGGGCAGCAGCTGAAGCAAAAAGGGCCAGACCTCCCTCTCCCCCGCCACCCCTTCCAGCTCTACTGGAGGTATACAGAGGCATTCCCAAGACAGTCTTGAGATATAATCCCTCCAAAGTGTCCTGGGTCTTCCCTGGGGTCTCCTCCCCATCGGACATGTCTGGAACACCTCCCTAGGGAGGCGTCCAGAGGCCATCCTTACAAGATGCCCGAACCACCTCCACTGGCTTCTCTCAACGTGGAGGAGCAGCGGCTCTACTCTGAGCCTCTCCCGAATCGCCAAGCCTCTCACCCTATCTCTACAGGAGAGCCCGGTGACCCTGTGGAGAAAGCTCATTTAGGAGATTAAGCAGTGCTTACTGTAGTTCAGAAATATTTGTCCATAGTAACTGATGGCAGTCTTATTTGTTTAAGACAATTATGAAAGGTCAGGCTTTATTCCAGCAGTGTTTAGAAGTTTACTGTGACAAGATGGGGAAAACCCTATTAAATAATAATATAAACAGATTTTTTTAAACGCAATAGATTGATATATAGAACTTTATTGATTCCAACATGCAGAAAAAATGTTTTCCTTGTAATAGGATGGTCATTTCAATTAACTTCAGTAGTAAGTTACTTGGAAACTATGAATAGAAAAAATATTTAAATATAATATGTTGACATCTACATTGTCCCTTAGGTTCAGGACAGTTCAGGGGATTCAGCTCTCACAGTCAGGCAAAGTGAAGAGAGAACTGCAGAGAGGAGCCAGTTAGTGAGGTTGAGGAGAAAGATACACAAGAGGAGAGAGCAACAGAAGAGCCAGTCAGTGAGAAGAGAAAAGATGATACACATGACAGTGTACAAGACAATGAAAAAGAGAATAAACTACTATACTCGCCCCACACTGGATAATTTGAATTTGTTCCTTAGGTATCATCCTCAACAAAAAGCAGCTTGCCCACTGGCAAAGAAAGTGTTCTGGTGCAAAGACGGCACCAGTAGAAAGTGGCTTACATACTGCCAGGAGAAGCATGCGCTGTATTGCTTTGTATGCATGGCATTCGGAAAGTCCACTGACAACAGTTCATTCATTACTGGCATGATAGATTGAAAACATGTACATCAGTGCATAGAAGAGCATGAAAAAAGTTTCTTACATGAAACTGTGCTGAAGCATTTTTGTTACAGGCTACCAAATCAAACATACAGAGCTTGATGTGTGGCAGACAGCATCCATCCATTTTCTAAACCGCTTCTCCGTCAGGGTCGCGGGGGGTGCTGGAGCCTATCCCAGCAGTCTTCGGGCGAGAGGCAGGATAAACCCTGGACAGGTCGCCAGTCCATCACAGGGCAGACAGACAGACACAGACAGTCACTCACACATTCACACCTAGGGGCAATGTAACATGTCCAATTGGCCTGATGGCAATTTGGGCTGTCTTTGGACTGTGGGAGGAAACCGGAGAACCTGGAGGAAACCCACGCAGACACGGGGAGAACATGCAAACTCCACACAGAGAGGACCTCAGTCGCCCGGCCGGGGAATCAAACCCAGGCCCTCCTTGCTGTGAGGCGACAGCGCTACCCACCACACCACCGTGCTGCCCTGGCAGCCAGCAAATTGCGAAAAAAGAACAGGTACGAAAGAATTGACAGATTCTGGAGCACATAGTGGATACAGTAAAGGTTATAGACAAGCGGGGGCTTAGTTATAGGGTGGAGAATGATGCAGCATATAACCTAGAAGACAGTAGTGCTGATCATGGTAACTTTCTAGAGCTTGTGCTACTACTGGGAAAGTATGATGTTTGCCTGAAAGAATATTTAACTACCAGTATTGAGAAAAGCAAGAATTGTGCTCGGTCAGGAAGGGGGAGAGGTTCTCTGGTAACATTTCTTTCTACAACAACTGTCAATGAAGTCATTGATACAATTCAACAACTCATCCAGGAATGCATTTCAAATGATGTTCAGAAGGCTGGAATGTATTCAGTTCAAACTGACACAACACAGGACATCACTTCTCAAGACCAATGTTCTGTCATTCTGAGATATGTCACAGACAGAGTTAATGAAGGAGTTGCTGTTGTTAAGTGCCAAGAAGCTACTGGGCAGTATGTTGTCATTCTGCTTCGTGAAGTACTTGAAAAGTTTAAATTGGACGTAAGCAAGTGCATTGGACATGCAACTGATGGTGTATCTAATATGCAAGGCCAGTATAAAGGTTTTTCTCCCCTAATGTCCTCTCTGTCCCCCAATCTACTGCATGTGTGGTGCTATGCCCATGTTCTCAACTTGGTTCTTGCTGACACCACTCAGGTAGTAATTGCAGGTGGATCACTGTTCTCCCTCCTTAATGACATTGCTGTGTTCTTTCGTAAATCATTCCTACGAATGAATGTATGGCAGAAGGAGAGCCAGGGCAAGAGACATAAGCGCCTCTCTCCCATTGGAGCGACATGCTGGTGGGCTAAACATGATGCTCTTAAGAAGGTCAATGGATCATTTGGCCACCCTGAAAAGGGTCTGTATGTTGATCTTCTTCTTGCATTGTCTGTCATCCATGATCGGGCCAGCATGAAGACCACAGTTCAAGTGAGTGCAAGATCATTCATAGAGGCATTGCTGAGGTATGAAACAATAACTGCTCAAATTTACCTCAGGATTTTTGAGCAGACCTCACCATGTTCAAAATACCTGCAAACAGAAAGGATGGACATTCTGTCAGCCCACAGAATGGTTGTGGCAACACGATAAAACCTGCAAGGTCTGGCCAGAGATTTGGCTTCTGTCAAAGCAACTGCAGACAGATTTGTCCAGTGGGCAAATGATAAGATACAAGAGGAGGACAACAAGACTGATGTTGTAGCAGAAATTGCACTGCCTCAGAAGAGAGCAAGAAAGACGACAAAAATGTCTGGAGAAATGACTGACAATGAGAGAGTGAGAGATCCAAACAAAGAGTATGAGGTTACGGTGTATAATCAAATCATGGACACGGTAGTTGAAACAATCCAGAGAAGATTTCTCATATATGGAACGCTTTATGTTGACCTCTCTCTCCTACACCCTAGGAATTTTTCCCAGGTCACTTCCACTCCTCTTCCAGAATCAGCCCTACAGGAACTCAGCAAGTGCTTACTCCCTTTTAACACACAAGCAACTGTTGCAAACCTGCAGAGTGAACAGAAAACCCTGGCTGTTCAGTGGGATAGGTTGAAACTGTCCCCACTGAACGAATACAAGTCCAGAACAGTGGAGGAAGTTGAAGGAGTTGAAGAAGGGGATGCTGAAATTGTGAACAAGAGCTGTTCCTCCTGCAAAAATTGTCCACTTTGTTGTTATTAGGTCCTGAGAAGGTTTAGCTTGCTGACAGATGCCTACCATATTCTTGGCCTGGTATATAAGTTTCTCCTCACACTTTCTATCTCTCAAGTGGCATGTGAAAGCACATTATCAACACTCAAGTTCATCAAGAACAGACTCAGGAGCAAGTTGTCGCAAGATCATTTGGAGGCATTTATGTTGATGGCCACAGAGAGAGACATTTTGATGTCCTTAGACGCAGAAATTCTCATCGATGAGGTTGCAGAAAAAAAGTGGCCTGCTCAGAAAATTGCTCCTCTAGTAAGGTATGTATATGATCATTTGTTGTTTCTTATGTTCTACTTGTTCTAGAGAGTCGTTGTGAAGTGAAACGTGTTTTTTTTTTCTCAATTTGCAGTTGATGTGATTGTAGTGGGCTGGTCTAGAAAAAAGTCCAGGGCTGAATTTGGGTCCCAGTCCAGCCCTGAGCACGTGTATATGATACTCGGCCAGTACAAAGCATAAGTTTACATGCTGCTCTCATGGGACACACTACCTCATGTATGCTCTCCACTCACTCTGTTTATATGTATATTATACTTGCATATTTATATTTTTACCACTATATACCATATTTCTACACTTTTTATGTAAATAATACTGTATTTTGGATGCTAACTGCATTTCATTGGCTCTGTACCTGAACTCTGCACAATGCAAATAAAGCTGTGGAGGAAGTTATAGTCCGCTTAACATGAAAACATGGTGATGAACGCGTATTACCATTAAAGTCAATTTCGTATATTCCACACAGTCCCTCGTCCTCCCTGTGACTCACTGTTGCCTCTTGAGGTGCAAAGTGGTATTACGAGACAGGAAGGGCCCAGAGCTAGCTGGTTAGCATGCTAGACGCCTGGGACATGATGTCAAACGTTATTTCTTCACATTCTGTTAATAATTTTAGTACATTTTGAATGTTTTAAACAAAAAATTTAACAAACTGTTCCTTTAATGATAAAGCTAGTCTTAGGGGTTTTTTTGTGGTGTTAATGTTATACTGTTTGTTTTGGCTTGTAGTTAGCTGGGCAAGAAGTAGCTAGCTAGCTAAAACCTGCCAGCTAATCGAAGCAGGTTTATCTTCTGACTGAGTTTCAGCTTCACAAAACCTAACAAACACAGCTGTGGTTAACTAGTTTAACAAACGCAGTTAACAATTTCGATGATCAGCTAATAGTGTAAAACGTAAAGGTTATTGTGGTTGGTTAGTATAGTGGTTAACACCTCTGCCTTCTACACTGTAGACAAGGGTTCAGTCCCCCACCAGGGCAAGGACCCTACACTATACCAATAAGAGTCCTTGGGCAAGACTCCTAACACCACCTTAGACCTACCTGAGTAAAATGATCAAATTGTAAGTTGCTCTGAATAAGAGAGTCTGCCAAAATGACGTAGAACGTGTGCTGCCGATGAAGGAAAAAAGAAATACTACCTAAATATCTCAAAGAAAAGTAAGGCTGTCACCACTTCAACCAGGGTTAAACCAAACTAAGCTTAAAGTTAGCTGGATAGGCAAGAAATAATCATGGAAATAATCACAGAGGGGGTTTTCTGTAATTTAAATATAACTTATTAGATTGAACATCCAATCATCAGCTATACACAAATACAAATGTATAGGATTTAGACCGTTATTGCCAGTGTTATTCATTAGCCTCTAATTTTGTATTATATCAGCTAACAAGATGGAGGCCCTCAGATTCTTCTAAGGGCACCCAGAAGGTTAGAGCCGGTCTTCTAACAACTTGCCAGTTTATGAACAGAGACCTACAGATCAATACAGTAAAGGAAAACGTATTTGTGATCCTGAGTTTAAAGCCAGTTTTTATTCAACTTGTAACTAATTTACAAAGTAATCTTAAACTGAAACTTTGCTTGTTTGTAAAAGTGATTTCAGAGCCACTCGGTTCTCCCTGATGGAAACTGTTTACCTTCAGTGTTTTTTGCTTATGATCATTTTAATAGACGTCAGCGTCACTAATTAATGACGTTCTATTAAAAGACTGGTTTACCAAGAGAGACACTGGAGGATTTTCACCTAAAATGAGTTCATAAAGCGAGTCTTGTTATAAAAATGATAACAGGACATCAGAGCCATAATTAATCTTTTACTACTTTTACTTTCGATACTTAAGTACATTTGAAGGCAAATACTTCTGTACTTTTACTCAAGTTGAGGTCTAGAGTAAGGACTTCTACTTTTACTGGTGTAATATTTTACCTTGGGTCTCTCTACTTTAACTCAAGTACATGATTTGTGTACTTCATCCACCTCTGCCTATCGAGTGGTCCTACTGAGCACACGTGTATCATTACTGTAGCATAGTAGCTTAATGTTTCAAACGTTTTATTGTTTTTAATGTTAATTCGGTGCAGACTCAGCTGAATATTACTGCTCCATGATAAGGTGATTTAGGCAATATTTTATATATAATATAAAAAATCCTAGTTATTGTTTTAATGCTGGTAACGTTTTCTGATAATGAGTTTTAAGCTATCAAATTTTCCTACCTACACATTTCAGTGCAGGTAGCATTGTCTGATACTGTAATTTAAACTACCAAAATATCATACCTACAGTTTGTAGATCGCTACCTGAAAATGTGTCGTACCGTAGAACATTTTGACAAGGTAGCACAATTCATCAGAACACCAGCCCTAATAGCCAGGTAGCTCCATTGCTAACTTTAGCTTGTTAGCCTGTCAGCTTGTTGTCCTTCTTATCTGATGAGTCATTTCTTTGATTTCTGCAGTTATTCTGCAGATTAGTTTGTATGAAGAAAGCTGCAGTTGTCCTGTCTGTTTTATGTCGACACAGCCATCTTTGAGCTGTTTATTGTTTTCATTTTCTTACAAGAATTTTCCAGGGAGCATGTTTGTTCTTAGTTGTGAGAAATATCCACTTTACTCACAATTCTTTACAGTAAGCAGAAAGAGGCGTTTTTGTCACCCCCTCTGGTGCAAATGGGAACTGCGCTTGACATTCTGAACATTAAACTGTACGATAACTCTGTTCTTCAATATTGTTGATGCAAAATATGAATTTGTCACACACTCCTAACCTTTACACATCTGCTCTGACCCCCAAATGATCGTTCAGTACAGTTTTATTGAAGTCAAAGCAGGCAAGTCTGAAACTTGTAAATCTGTGGAATGTCGCTTAAAATACTCTCAATAAATTATGAATTCTGAAGAAAAAACATCTCAAAAGTTGGTTAAATAAAAATACAGTAAAAGAAATTTTACAAAAATGTGCCTACGTTCACAAACATTCAATGCTGTGTTTTACAGGACATTGTCTCCAAAAGACAGTCAAAGAGAAGATGGAGATGAACAGTGAAAACACTGAGCACTTTTTATAGCTTGTTAATTTTGATGTTAGGTTTCATTGACTTTACTGAACCAGTTCTTTCAAACTGTCCTTAATTCTCACCTCACCTAATGTTTCACCTCCTCCATGAACAAAAACGTCTGATTATGCTTTCCTCCAAATAGTTTCTGTCCGTACATAGTCAGATTTTAAAAAGGGTCCTTTTCAAGGAATAATATGGATAAATATCATAATTATTCATCAATGTAAATGTAATGAGCCTTCAGTGTCCCAGCATAGTTTCAATTTCTTACGATTTCATATATTATGAATATATACGAATGATAACCTTCACTTTAAAGTACATTTTGTACATTTTATAACATTCGTTTTCTTTTATGTGGAGAATTTTGACATGTCTGAGGTGCTCATTGTGAAGTTGTCTTTTTAAAATTTCTAGATTTTCTTGAAGGTTTAAAGATGTTTGTTAATATTTTAGACATTTAGATTATTCATGAAATTAATAAGATGTTCACACATGTTCAAGATTTGCTTTCAAATCTGTCATCTTGGGATATGTGACCCTTTGAGAAAGTGACCTTAGACATTAGTGACATCACACCAGTCATATTGTCTTCAATGGACTGAAGACCTGCTGCACGTTCAGTAAATATAGAAATCAATTCAACTTTATTTCTCACATTTTTTATATAATTAGCTGAGGTCAAACTGAAGATGTCCACCATGTCACGTTGAAATATTGAGTTGATTAAAATAATTTTAGAATATCAAAATTGATCTTTGAAACAAAACAAGGTGGTCTTGAACATTTCAATGGGTCTGCAGCTGTAGGTCAGCCATGTGTTCATCATTTGATAACTTTAGCTAAAATGGTCCCCCCTTTCATTGTCATTGATAGGGTGGACATATTCGTGACATTTCTTGGTTGTTTTCTTCAATATAAAATAATAGTTTCTATTAAATGTTAAACTACAGATGTTTAAGAGTCAAACTGTTATTTCAAGTATTTTAAAACAGGTGTTCATCCTGTCACTCATCACACTGTAACAAGAGCACTTAGTCAGCGTGACCAAAACACAGACACACTCAGTCCCTCACTCACCCAGTGAGTAAATATGAAATGTTGTAAATATGTAATATTCGCCTTTGTCACCAGAGGTCAGCCTCACCTGAGAACTGACTTGCTTCCTAGTTACACCTTGAGCTGTCTCACCTGCAGCTCATTTAGCTCCCTTTATAAGGACCTTCACTCACATTAGATCTCTGTGAGGTGATGCCAATTAATCTGCATACCAAGCCTTGTTTCTTCTCCACTGTTGGTTTACTGAGACCTTTTTCCTGAACTCTCTGACTCTGCTTTTTGATCTCCCCTTGGTTTCACTGCTGTTTTGTGATTTTGATTTTTATTTTGACTTTTTAGACTGTGTCTGACTCTGATTCTGTTTTTTGACCTTTTTATGTGTTTTTGAGTAATTACAGGAATTATGGATTCCAATCCGACTAGAGACTCTACCTTACAGTTCTTTTCCACCTCGCCGTCTTAATGTTTTATTAGAATAAATCAGGAGTTCTTCACAGAAACAAACCATCAGGATTGCTTTATTATGCAGAACAGTTTGTAATTCATTTTTCTTGCATTTTTGTTCAAAGATGTTACTGTTACTATATTTGTTTGGGGGGTGTTGGATGTGGATACGGTGGGGAAAGAAACAAATTTCATTTCCAGGGGCCGTAAGAGTTACTGTTGAAAACAGGACACCATGTTTTCTCTGAAAAACTCTATAGTTTCTACAACACCTTGTAAACATTTTTATGTTGTCTTTTTCCATGACCGGGTGGAACAACATGTGGCTGCGTCAGAAGATGGTGACTTGTCATTGCGAAATAAAGTGTTTAAGCTTCACACAGACGTTTTCTGTGTCTTTTAGTCTTTTAGCGATGATGAATATTCAAAGTAAAACCTTAAATCATGTTTTGAAAGTCCTGAGGTTCTAAAGGCACAGCATATGATGATGACCCTAGGACTGCTAAGCTAACGGTGCTAACAAACACAGCAATTTAATAGTGACTTAAACTGTTTCCACAAATATGCCAAAATCTTCATTTACGTGCTTTGAATTATGTTGATAAACTACCTGAACTCAATAAAAACAGTTTAGTAGAGCTGCCTGGATATTCCTTATGTACACTTTCAATCTTAAACTGGAACTACATTATCATCTGCATAATGTCCTGCTTTTCAGTATTATTCCTTCTTTAAACTCTGGGAGGATTTAATGCAGGAGTGTGCTGTAAAATGTCAACATGCAGGTATGTAGCTTTAGCACAGTTCTATCTAAGGTTTAAGACCTAAAGAAAAAAGAAAAATTAAAATGAAGAAAAAGCTGTATATCCAATTATGATCAAACCTACGAAAATGAGGAGCTGTCATGTAGCAAAACCAACAGAAGAGGACTTTTATTTTGACAGAAGGTAAAAATTAGAACAAGGTTATTTGTTTGTAACATTGAAATAAATTCAGACTTCAGTGAAAAATATTGTTAGGGTTTGTAAAAATTCTGTAATTACAATTCACAAAACAGAAATAAAGATTATTATATGCTGCTGAAACTTGGAACTATTTTTGATTGTCAATAATTAATTATTAACTTATTTTTTTTTTAACTTAATCAAGTGAAAATCCCACTTGAATGATGATTAGTCCGAGCATGGATGCCAAACTGTTAGTTGTAGATAAACTGCAGAACAGTAACTACAGCCAACAATCTAGAACCCAGGCTGGGAAGCCTTTTAGCGGGATCTCAGGAAAGAGTCCATGTTCATTACACAAAGCAGATTCACTGCTTAAACACAAAATCCTCTGAGCTGGTTAGTAGCTTGTTGTCTGATGATGAGATGAAGCAACATCTAACTCAGTCCATGGCTAGGATGATGATGATGATGATGATGATAACTGAGATCTTGATGTGTATGATGGGAGCTGTGATGCTGCTTCTGCTGATGAAGACAAAAATCGGATGATGACAATGTCCAGTGGTGATGATGGCACTGATCTTCTCTTCATGGGTCCTGATATCTCTAATGGTCCTGGGTCTGTGGCCAAGACAATAATGACGATGTCCATAGTGATCCTGCTTCTGATGAAGTTAAATGCTAAAGATAAAGTCCAGTGATGGCTGATGGTGAAGTCTCTGAAGGTCTTGCTGCACTTCTTGTCAAGGCTTCCTTTGACGTACATCCTCTGATCTGGTCCAGAAACAGAACAGTCCTCTTGTCCAGAGTTTCTTGATGACAGTTGGAGTCACTGCTGTCTAGAGCCTCTAATCCAGGAGGAATGATGCACTGGGACCCTGAATGAAGAACATTGAGAAAGAATGTAAAAGACAGAGTAAAGCTCTATTCAGACGGGTTTAGTTTTCCATGAGGAGGTGGGGCAATGACCGTTCACCTCAGGACATCTGTAATGTTTATGAGTGATTCACACAGGACAAGAAATCTCAGGCTAAATCACAAAGATGGGAGTGGAGTTTTCACAAGATACGATACTGTTTTACCAACATTTCGAGTCACACAGGATTAATATAACCTGAGGTGATTTTTATGGCTCATTTTACAGAAGATAAAAGGCATCAGAATCTTTACTGATACAGAAGTGAAAAGCTGGTAAAAATCACTGAAATGGGACTAAAACCACTGGGAAACGCTAGTAAAAGTCACTTTATCCCACCTCCACTAATCCCAACTGAATAGGGCTTAAGATATTCTAAACATGGTTAAATAAAATGTAACAGATGTAATATTGTCTGAAATCTGTGAATATTAAACAGAGAGGAAAGAACAGATGGGAGAGATCTAAAGTGCTCCAGATAAAGTCATAAATATTGAATTCAGAGGTGTTTTCGCCTTTTACCCAGTTATTTACACTGAATGGAGTTTATGAATCTCTGTCTTTTAACCTTAAAACACAAATACAGGTTCTACTTCTGAGAGAGGAATTAGATTAGCTCAAAATAACTACAAAATAACTCTCATCTACTGATGTACTGTTTGGTCAGTATTTGAATTAAAATTTCTCTATAATGAAAAAGTTCAGATTTAACCAAAGTGATTCAGAGAGGTTTGATGTGAAATGCACTGTTTTAGACAAACTCTGTTCACAGTGGAACCAGATGTCTGAGTTTAATGCCTCTTAAAGCTCTCTGACAGAAGGTTATTACATGAGTTGTTTATAAATACACTGTACATATACATACATACACAGTAGTTCTGAGATAACGTCATGGACTAAAACAATTGTTTATGCTTTTGTGGTGGAGGGGCACATGAAGGGAGTTGTAAGGCAATATAGTCCCTAATGAAATCTTATTTTTATAGGTATGCAACTGTTTTACTGTCACAAAGATTAGATATAAAACTTGTGTAGGTTTCCTACTTTGGATGGTAAATAAAATGCCTACATTTGCACTGTAGACATCACAAACCCTGGTGTGTATCAGCAGCGATATAAAGAAATCTAAACCTTCGCATTTCTCTACAATGAACCATTTCACATCACACCACTCTGAATGACTTTGTTTACACTGCAATGATTCAGTCATGCAGAAAATTTGAACAATTACTTTTATTCCCCTTTAAAATAAACATAATTTCATACCATGTCTCCAGTCTAGAGATGAGTAGATGTGATGATCCACCGTCATGCTCTCAGAGATAAACATCCAGGGGCTCTCCTAGTTACACAGAAAACTGCATCTAAAAAAGACACACACACACACACACACACACACACACACACACAAAATGTTAGAAAAAACAACATAATTGCATTACAAAAACTACAGTTACTATGATAAAGAAATGTAAAAATATATATGATATTAAAGTGTAGAGTGATTAGAAGCCTGGTGGGGGTCCTCTTGGTTTCCTGGAAACCGTGAACGGTGCCGGCGTCTCAAGGATCCGTGTGTTGCTGGACTGATGACTCCTGCAACAGCCATCTGAACCAATGGATACCATCCTCAGCGTCTTCGACACTTTGGTTTGCTGCAAAACACACATAGAGAAATGCTGAAAATGCTTAAATTTATATTTGACATGATTTTACAGAACTACTATGTTACAATCTATTAACTGAAACTGCAGAAGCGCACAATGAAGTACTAACCAGAGTAACATTCTGCAGTGATGTCTCCACTGATTCAGTGCGAAGGTAGATGGACGCCTCGTTGATCGATGTTCCAATGCGCTGAATGAGCAGATGAGATGTTCATGAAAATTTCTAAACGGGTAATCTGGTAGCAAAAGTCTTGCAGTCCAAATGAGATTATAGCTTTACCTTGATGCAGGCCACAGCAGCCACAGTACCGAAGTGCTGAGGAGGAAGCTGTAAAATCAGTGAACACCATGAAGTTAAAATAAAAAGGCAGTAAAACAGACAGAGACGGCAGAATATATCAAATGATGAACTTGCTCCAAGAACTGAGTCTCACCTCCGGGAACAAATGATAAAATTCGTTGCTGAGCACCCACCAGTGCTCAGACTCCAGGCCCTCACAGATGGTCCTGTGTTGGAGCTTCAACTCCACCAACTGCAGGAATCATGTGAAAACATCTCATTAACTTCACCATCGTCACATTCAGAATCAAACTACAAGTCAGTGAAGTGTTTGTGCTGAAAAGTGTATTATTGGCAAAATAATCAGCTGAAACGAACCTTCGTGCTGTCAAAACGTGGCTGTGAGAAGGTGTAAGCAAACATCCTGTTTGCTCTGTGCAAAGCTTGGCAGGGCTGCTACAGGGACAGAGGAGAATCAAGTGTTTAGGGGCGACTGCAGTACTAATCAGATATTAGTGGGAAAAAATCTTTCTTTGCATTTAATCTGTGAGAAGAGCAGAATTTTACCTCAAATCTCACCAGCGCTACACAAGAAAGGGGTGGAATTAAGACCGCCTGCTGCCAGCTGAGCACAGAAACCTCCTACAGCAGAGACCAATACATGGTTAATACATGGACACTGGTGTAGTCAAGTATGAATGAACTTCATCTTCATGATCTTTAGCCATTTCAAACTGATAAGTAAGAAAGACCACCTGTGGCACGGGGGCACAGCCTGAAGGTAAGATGACCAGCTTGTGTTCCTCCGTTCCTGAGGAAAAGAGTTTAAATAGTAACTGGCATGTTCAGGATCCTGAAGGGCTTTACAGTGTAAAGAGTATCTGCAGCACTGCTCAAAAACTCTCCTGAATGAAGGGCAGCTGAAGGGTCACTATGAGCTGACCGTTTGTTACTCTGGGGTCAAATTACAGAAACATCTTAACATTGAAATCTTATCTGTTTAGTATCCATGACAACTTCAGTTAGGACTGACTTTAGGACAAAACCTATTCCAGGACAACAGTTCGTGATCTTATCCTAACTCCAGATCAGAAAACAGTATCACAGAAACATCCTGACTAGACAAATTTTCTTTCAGTTTGTGGAGATAAAAACTAATTAGATGTTGTAAACAGGACAATAATCTGGGTGGTCTGAGGGTGGACCAGCAGTGGCTAACAGTCAACCAGGTGTTGACCATATCAAGCCACTGGACCAATACATGCTTAGTATCTGGGCTGTGGCAGGCAGCATAGTTCACTACTAATATAATGACGTTACATTAATTCATGCTGCAAAATTGTGATTTGACTTTTGAGATGTTTTTGTTTTTATGAATGTGCATTTAAAAATCCCAGACACTGCAGACTCGATCTACACCGTCTCCTCTTATGGACTTTGTGTGTTAATGTTGATGAAAACTCGCCTAATAAGATATTTCAGTGATGGTGGTGAATAATGAGGAGACAGAGCTGGTCGAGTGTCTGTTTATTAGGAGGAACAACGTTAGCGCTGCTGGTTAAAAACGTCTGGGAACCAGAAACTGACACCGCTCTGATAAACAGCGCCGAGCGCTTTCACTACATTCACAACTTCCAGTTTATCACACTTTAGTTTGGACCTTTTCACATCAGTAACTGCAGCTATCAGACAAACTGACTGACATTTTTCACATTATTGTCACGAAGTCGTTCCGGCTGCGCACGTGTCGTCTGTTGCTAGGTAACACCAACTGATTAGCTTTAGGCTAAAGTTAGCTAACGTTACTGACACAAAACAAAACTCAAATCTGTAAAATAAGTGAATAAGAGAGCAGAAAGCTGCAGTAGTTAGTCAGCTTCTCCGTTAAGTTTTAAATACCGGCTCGGTTCGGGCTGCTGAGTGTGAAAAACGGACATTAGTGAGCTCTTGGTGTGAATCAGATCACGTGATCCCTCCGTATCACCCAGTCTCGGCCTGTTAAAGTCTTCAACCAGTAACTTAAATAAAAAGTGCATTTTTTAAAAGCCTTCATCCCCAAAACCCCTTCAGACCTGTTTTATACTGAAACAGGCCGTCAGCTGTAGCTGCTGCAGCTCAGAACTCGCTGTCGGGACCAGCAGCACTAAGTTTCTCTCTCCGGCCGTTTTTCTACATCAGGTGTCTCTCTTAGCGCTCTATGCTGGCAGAAATATCCGCTCGCTAACTCACCGTCGCAGCCGTCCGTCTGGGTCGCTGCATGTTCGTCCCTCGTCGTCCGCTGTCCGTCCTGGATCCGCCGCCACCTGTAAAAAAGAAAAGCAGACGTTACAGCTGCTGCTGAGATGCCAGCGGCACAAAGAACCGCTGGCCGCAGCTGAGCGCTGAAGATGAACGCAGGAAGCTTCATCTTAAAGCAGAGTCCGGTGGTTCGTCGTGAGTGAGAACTCAAGAGAAAGCAGCTTGATCGTTTGGGTGTCGGTGAACGACTGAACGATTTTAGACTTTCAGCCTCTTCGGGGTTCTATGGAACGTTCTTTCACCTTGGTAACGTTCTTTAGTTCAAAACATGTTTATGTTATGTGACAACAGTGTTTGTAACATACAGTCCATTATACTTCACATCTCACCTCAGCTCAGTGAAGTCCCATCAGTGTCTTGATTTGTCACTAATTCAGCAGACACGTAGCTCTGATCACGATGCAGTCTAAGGCAGATACGTTAACTACTCATTTACTGAGTTGAAGAGCTGCTTGTTGCCTAAACTTTTCACCAGCAGTGCATCTTTCCCAAATAACTGTCCCCATTTTGAGGGTAATCTAAACCAATGAAACACTAACATATTAAAATGCTTGGACTCTTGTACAATAAAGGGAACCCTGGATGGGTGTCAGTCACAAGCTGAACTTGATCAGGCTTTTTTGTCTTTGACACACTTTCACATCACCTGCAGAACCACCTCTTTGTAAAACACAGTTCTAGATTAACACAGTAGCTCTGTGTAAAGGTGTTTTATACTGTATTTACTGTAAAATAGCTCTACAAGTGGAATCAAATCAGAGCATAAACATGTTTATAAAACAGTTTAGTGGAACTACATGGATATATTTACACATTTAATCTTAAACTGGAACTACATTGTCATCTGGTTAGAAGTTGCATGTAAAATTTTGATAAACCTACAAAAATGAGGTGTCATATGATGCAGCAAAATTAAGAGGACTTTTATTCTAACATGTTCTTAAGAAAGAGTTGTGACCCAAAAGAGACCCCAAGTGAACTTTATGTTCAAAGCCAAGGTCAATGGCCCTTTCATGACTACTGAAAAACCTTTTTTGAGATTCAGTTTGAGATTCAATGTGAACAAAGGTTTACATTGGTGTCAGGGATGAACTGGCCATAGGGAGTACCGGGACAATTCCCGACAATTCCCGGGGGGCCGATCTGTGTGTGTGCCGCTCTGTGTGTGGAGAGCTAAAAATTGAACCCGATTTAAGTATTCTAATATCAAAATGTGAATTGGTCCACAGTGCATGGCCATTAGCCAACCACAGACAAGCCGCCAACCCCAGCCTAAAATGTAATCACAACAACTGTGAGCAGTTTAAAAAAAAAAAAACGAAAAAAGAACCCACGTTAGTAATTAAGGCAAAATGGAGACAACGTCGAAAAAGCACAAAGGAGGGGCTGAAAAGGCATGAGATAAAAAAAAAAAAGAAAAAACTAAAAAGAGACGCAGGAAAATGCATGAAACTGGATGAATTGCTCAGCTGTCGGACTGAGGACGAGCAAAATACAGAGGTAATGTCCAGAGTGCCTTTGCTTCGTCAGCTAGCTTGCTAACTATGTTTGCCCGTTCGTGCAGTCACGCATGAGAAGGCCCTGTCTCAAATGACGCCTATACCCTACCTAGAACACTACTTAAAAATGAAAAACATTTCAATAAACCGTCATTAAATGTTAAATATGGGGTTATATAAACTATTCCTGCATATAAGTGGCTTTTGATCAGACGTATTTTGCACTGTTTGGGTGGAGATTCTGCCATTTCTTGTCCAACATTGTTCATAGGGCAAAGGAAGTTATTTGAGACAGTACCATTAGTCTCTGATCCTCAAGGTGGACACGGAGAGTTTAATTTAGGAGATTAATCCATCCATCATCATCTGCTTATCCGAGTCCGGGTCGTGTGGGCAGCAGTTGAAGCAAAAAGGGCCAGACCTCCTTCTCCTCATCCTTACAAGATGCCCGAACCACCTCCACTGGCTTCTCTCAACATGGAGGAGCAGCGGCTCTACTCTGAGCCTCTCCCGAATCGCCGAGCTTCTCACCCTATCTCTACAGGAGAGCCCTTAAGATTAAGCAGTGCTTATTGTCGTTCAGAAATATTTGTCCATAGTAACTGATGGCAGGCTTATTTGTTTAAGACAATTATAAAAGTTCAGGCTTTATTCCAGCAGTGTTTAGAAGTTTACTGAGACAAGATGTGGAAAACCCAATTAAATAATAAAATAAAACAGATTTTTTTAAACACAATAGATTGATATATAGAACTTTATTGATTCCAAAGTGCAGAAAAGATGTTTTCCTTGTAATAGGATGGTCATTCTAATTAACTTCAGTAGTAAGTTACTTGGAAACTATGAATAGAAAAAATATTTAAATATAATGTGTTGACATCTACATTGTCCCTTAGGTTCAGGACAGTTCAGGGGATTGAGCTCTCACAGTCAGGCAAATTGAAGAGAGAACTGCAGAGAGGAGCCAGTTAGTGAGGTTGAGGAGAAAGATACACAAGAGGAGAGAGCAACAGAAGAGCCAGTCAGTGAGAAGAGAAAAGATGATACACATGACAGTGTACAAGACAAAAAGAGAAAAAGAGAAAAAGAAAAAGAGAAAAAGAGATTAACTACTATACTCGCCCCACACTGGATAATTTGAATTTGTTCCTTAGGTATCATCCTCAACAAAAAGCAGCTTGCCCACTGGCAAAGAAAGTGTTCTGGTGCAAAGACGGCACCAGTAGAAAGTGGCTTACATACTGCCAGGAGAAGCATGCGCTGTATTGCTTTGTATGCATGGCATTCGGAAAGTCCACTGACAACAGTTCATTCATTACTGGCATGACAGATTGAAAACATGTACATCAGCACATAGAAGAGCATGAAAAAGTTTCTTACATGAAACTGTGCATTTTTGTTACAGGCTACCAAATCAAACATACAGAGCTTGATGTGTGGCAGACAGCAAATTGCGAAAAAAGAATAGGTACGAAAGAATTGACAGATTCTGGAGCACATAGTGGATACAGTAAAGGTTATAGACAAGCGGGGGCTTAGTTATAGGGTGGAGAATGATGCAGCATATAACCTAGAAGACAGTAGTCAGGGTATATACAGAGATTCTTAAATTGAATTTAATACCTTTTTAATACCTACAAAATATTTTTATTAAGTTGCCAGGCTATAAAGCCTGCCTTCATGGCATTGTGGAGTGTATGTAGTCCACAGCTCCCAACCATTATCACTTGAGCACCTCCATGAAGCTCAGCATGCTCCTTTTGAGGGAGATCTAAGAACTTAAAATTTACATTGGGGCCATCCATTCCGACCGACAGAAGCTGCCTCATGTTCAACTGTGCAACACATTCCTGTGAATCATCACACAGAAGAAAGATTGGATGAATAAACACTTATTGTCGAAGTAAACTGCATATACAGACAAACAGTAATGTATGTTTCAAATTGAACATTTAGACAACATTAGCCTATACTTACAAGAATAATTATCCTTAAGTAAAACATGAGCCAGGTGTTGGGTAACATTTGACAGAGATGGATATGTCAGGACAAGGCTTGGGCAGTATACATTTTTTCATAGCGCGGTGTACTCTTGACTGCCGGTATTTACGTTTACCATGACTGTCTTATGTTGCAGAATGGCATACTTTGAGGTGAGAGTGCAATATCGACGTATTGCCATCTCTAACACAGCCTTTTTTGTAACAGGAATTAGCTACGGTCTCCTGAATAGGAGTGCTAGATGTCCTAATATTTACTCTAAATAACCAGTGAGATTATATAAATATAATTCTATGAATACGATTCTATGTTTTTTGCGTGGGTGTGACGCCAACAGCTCCCATATTTATACACGAGACAGATAGTTGACACTTAACCGAGATAGCTAGCTTGCTAACGTTAGCACGTCAACCGATTTTGCCTGAGTAACAATGGGAGTATGGCTAGTATGCGAGCTAGCTCGCTAGCACGTCAGGACTTCAACTTGCATATTGTTTCAAACGAACGTGAGATTGAAATGTTCATTTTACATGACAGTAGTAACGTTGTCTAGCAAGGTGACATTTTATTGAGATGGCGATTCATCCATTTAAAAGCATTGCCATGGCCATCGCTAGCGTTTTGGTTACCTTACGATCAGACTGATCGCCCAAGCCTAGTCAGGAATGATTAATAAGAAAATAAACTTACTTTGATGTGCTGCAGCAGGTCATCAGCTGTTGCATGTCCCAGGAATTCTGAGCCAAAATATCTTGACCTGACACAGCCATCCTCCAAAAAACGAATATGTATGTCCATCTGTTTTTTTTTTTAGGATTGGTTGAGGCTCTCGTCAAAAATTAGAACGAACGGCCGAGCTTTGTTTATGGTCTTCACCAGTTGCTTCTTGAAACACGGCGCAATACCAAATTTGATAAAGTAAGCAGTTTTATTCTTGCCTAACGCGGAGGATTTCGCCATGTCGGAGTCTGGAAACATATTGCGAAAAAGCTCTCCAATGCCTTTGTTAGAACTGAAAGAGTGGTGTTTCGTTTGGCCCAAACACCACAGCTCGCAACGTAGCGGCAGTGGTGACTGGGCATTGGGTCTGCTGCTGTCTGGCATCTGAGCACCTGTTGACGATGCTATCGTTTGGAAAACTGCTGGCAGTAGTCCGGGTAGGGAGAGCAGTTGACTGGCGCGTGCGAGAACAAACATCAGGTCACGTCATATCACTGCTAGCAACATAAAAATAAATCTAATTTAAGGAATTTTAGGAGAAAGGCCTGCACTTAACACACATTCAAAAACGTCTAGGCAGTTGGATGAGGGTTCGAAAATTTAATACCTCGTCAGATGAAGCTTATTACTTTTTAAGTAATTTTTAATGGCCTTAATTTTGGCCAACTGAATTTACTACCTTTTAATACTTTTTACAACCCCGCGGACACCCTGGTAGTGCTGATCATGGTAACTTACGTCCTCTAGGGGTAGGACGCACAAAAGTTTTAAGTGAGTGCCCACTCAGCCTCAGACCAAACAAACAATACAAAAACAACTAAGTAGAGCAGATTGTTTTATTTATTCTTAACAGCTCTAAAGATTTACTAAATTCTGGAACAAATGACAAAAAAAAACAAAAAAAAAAAACAGGATTTTAAAAGCTTCAGGATGACCCCAGGCCAAAACAACAAACAAATCACCTAAAAAAAAAAAAGATGTCTAACTTACCCTGAAAAAAAAAACCCAAAGAATATAAAATACAAAGAAACTACCCTGCCTACTCTTTTCCAAAAACAGAGGCAAAAGTCCCAACAAAAAAAGGCAGGTCACCCCTACTAAACATCATAATTTTACAACAAGAAATTTGGTCTGTGCTGGTGGGCATCCACTGGAGTAGCACATGTCAGCTCAAACAGGAAAAAGAAAGGTGCAGCTCCCGACTGCCAGACAAAGGGCCCTTTTGAAATTTCACGCCATCAGATCTAACCAATAGAAACTGCACAACTGGGCGGAGCAACAAGCAGCCAACTCAGCAGAGCAGCCAATCACCACCAAAACACCTGACCTGAAAACAGACCAGAAACAAAACAGATCAGACCTACAAAACACAGAACGTAACACCCCCACCACCAAAATCAACATACCATGTGATTCAAACACATTAAGCTCGAGAAAGCTCTAGACCCCACGTACACCTCAAAATGCTGTAATGCCAGCGGTAAGGCCAGGGCTTCCCTCTCAATTGTGCTATAATTAAGCTGATGTTTTAAAAACTTCTTTGAATAATAGCACACGGGATGGTCAATACCGCTCGAATCCTCTTGTAGTAGGACCGCACCAGCACCCGTCGCACTGGCATCCACTTCCAACTTGAAAGGATGTGAGAAATCTGGAGCAGAAAGCACAGGAGCATTACAGAGCAACATTTTCACAGATTCAAATGAGGTATGACAGGACGTGGACCATACAAATTCACAGGAGGAACGAAGTAAGTTTGTCAAGGGTAAAACTACATCCAAAAAATTTCTGCAGAAGCCACGATAGTACCCCACTACCCCAAGGAACCTCCTGAGTTCCCGCTTGGTGCGTGGCACAGGAAAATCCAGGAAAATCATTTGATAACTTTAGCTAAAATTGTCCCCCCTTTCACTGTCATTGATAGGGTGGACATATTCGTGACATTTCTTTGTTGTTTTCTTCAATATAAAATAATAGTTTCTATTAAATGTTAAACTACAGATGTTTAAGAGTCAAACTGTTATTTCAAGGATTTTAAAACAGGTGTTCGTCCTGTCACTCATCACACTGTAACAAGAGCACTTAGTCAGCGTGACCAAAACACAGACACACTCAGTCCCTCACTCACCCAGTGAGTAAATATGAAATGTTGTAAATATGTAATATTCGCCTTTGTCACCAGAGGTCAGCCTCACCTGAGAACTGACTTGCTTCCTAGTTACACCTTGAGCTGTCTCACCTGCAGCTCATTTAGCTCCCTTTATAAGGACCTTCACTCACATTAGATCTCTGTGAGGTGATGCCAGTTAATCTGCATACCAAGCCTTGTTTCTTCTCGCCTGTTGTTTTACTGAGACCTTTTTCCTGAACTCTCTGACTCTGCTTTTTGATCTCCCCTTGGTTTCACTGCTGTTTTGTGATTTTGTTTTTTATTTTGACTTTTTAGACTGTGTCTGACTCTGATTCTGTTTTTTGACCTTTTTATGTGTTTTTGAGTAAACAGGAATTATGGACTCCAATCCGGCTAGAGACTCTACCTTACAGTTCTTTTCCACCTCGCCGTCTTAATGTTTTATTAGAATAAATCAGGAGTTCTTCACAGAAACAAACCATCATGATTGCTTTATTATGCAGAACAGCTTGTAATTCAAGTTTTTTTCTTGCATTTTTGTTCAAAGATGTTACTGTTACTATATTTGTTTGGGGGGTGTTGGATGTGGATACGGTGGGGAAAGAAACAAATTTCATTTCCAGGGGCCGTAAGAGTTGCTGTTGAAAACAGGACACCATGTTTTCTCTGAAAAACTCTATAGTTTCTACAACACCTTGTAAACATTTTTATGTTGTCTTTTTCCATGACCGGGTGGAACAACATGTGGCTACGTCAGAAGATGGTGACTTGTCATTGCAAAATAAAGTGTTTAAGCTTCACACAGACGTTTTCTGTGTCTTTTAGTCTTTTAGCGATGATGAATATTCAAAGTAAAACCTTAAATCATGTTTTGAAAGTCCTGAGGTTCTAAAGGCACAGCATATGATGATGACCCTAGGACTGCTAAGCTAACGGTGTTAACAAACACAGCAATTTAATAGTAAATTAAACTGTTTCCACAAATATGCCAAAATCTTCATTTACGTGCTTTGAATTATGTTGATAAACTACCTGAACTCAATAAAAACAGTTTAGTAGAACTGCCTGGATATTCCTTATGTACACTTTCAATCTTAAACCTAAAATTAAGAAAAAGCTGTTTATCCAATTATGATCAAACTTACGAAAATGAGGAGCTGTCATGTAGCAAAACCAACAGAAGAGGACTTTTATTTTGACGTCCTTAAAAAAAGAGTGGTGACCCAAACAAGATCCAAAGTGACCTTCATGGTGCAATAAAAAGGTTAGTAGCCTTTCCATGAGTAAAAATATAAAAGCTGTAATTTGTCAGTTTGTCAGTCAGGTGATTTGACCCCAGGAAACCATCAATTTTTTTTATAATGTTCATATATTTAAAATAAAATGCATGTATAAATGTAAGTTCAAGAACAAAGACTACTTTATAATTAGTCATAATTTTGATTCAATATTAATTATTATTATTATTTATGCCTGGTTCCACCACCTGACATCACCTTGGAGGAAAAACTGATCTTGTTTAAAATCAATTTATACCTTTTATAGCAGCTACGAAACAAATATAAATACATTGAACAGATTCTCACAGGCATAAAAATGCACCTCATCTTTTTATGATGAGAATTTTTCAAATAATTTTGACAGTAGGTAAAAATTAGAACAAGGTTATTTGTAACATTGAAATAAATTCAGACTTCAGTGAAAAATATTGTTAGGGTTTGTAAAAATTCTGTAATTACAATTCACAAAACAGAAATAAAGATTATTATATGCTGCTGAAACTTTGAACTATTCTTGATTGTCAATAATTAATTATTAGCTTATTTTTTTAACTTAATCAAGTGAAAATCCCACTTGAATGATGATTAGTCCGAGCATGGATGCCAAACTGTTAGTTGTAGATAAACAGCAGAGCAGTAAGTACAGCCAACAGTCTAGAACCCAGGCTGGGAAGCCTTTTAGTGGGATCTCAGGAAAGAGTCCATGTTCATTACACAAAGCAGATTCACTGCTTAAACACAAAATCCTCTGAGCTGGTTAGTAGCTTGTTGTCTGATGATGAGATGAAGCAACATCTTCTGACTCAGTCCATGGCTAGGATGATGATGATGATGATAACTGAGATCTTGATGTGTATGATGGGAGCTGTGATGCTGCTTCTACTGATGAAGACAAAAATCGGATGATGACAATGTCCAGTGGTGATGATGGCACTGATTTTCTCTTCATGGGTCCTGATGTCTCTAATGGTCCTGGGTCTGTGGCCAAGATAATAATGACGATGTCCATAGTGATCCTGCTTCTGATGAAGTTAAATGCTGAAGATAAAGTCCAGTGATGGCTGATGGTGAAGTCTCTGAAGGCCGCTTGCTGCACTTCTTGTCAAGGCTTCCTTTGACGTACATCCTCTGATCTGGTCCAGAAACCGAACAGTCCTCTTGTCCAGAGTTTCTTGATGACATGTTCGAGTCACTGCTGTCTAGAGCCTCTAATCCAGGAGGAATGATGCACTGGGACCCTGAATGAAGAACACTGAGAAAGAATGTAAAAGACAGAGTAAAGCTCTATTCAGACGGGTTTAGTTTTCCATGAGGAGGTGGGGCAATGACCGTTCACCTCAGGACATCTGTAATGTTTATGAGTGATTCACACAGGACAAGAAATCTCAGGCTAAATCACAAAGATGGGAGTGGAGTTTTCAGAAGATACGATACTGTTTTACCAACATTTCGAGTCACAAAGGATTAATATAACCTGAGGTGATTTTTATGGCTCATTTTACAGAAGATAAAAGGCATCAGAATCTTTACTGATGCAGGAGCGAAAAGTTGGTAAAAATCACTGACATGGGACTAAAACCACTGGGAAACGCTAGTAAAAGTCACTTTATCCCACCTATACATGTAAAACTAATCCCAACTGAATAGGGCATAAGATATTCTAAACATGGTTCAATAAAATGTAATAGATGTAATATTGTCTCTGTGAATCTGTGAATATTAAACAGAGAGGAAAGAACAGATGGGAGAGATCTAAAGTGCTCCAGATAAAGTCATAAATATTGAATTCAGAGGTGTTTTCGCCTTTTACCCAGTTATTTACACTGAATGGAGTTTATGAATCTCTGTCTTTTAACCTTAAAACACAAATACAGGTTCTACTTCTGAGAGAGGAATTAGATTAGCTCAAAATAACTACAAAATAACTCTCATCTACTGATGTACTGTTTGGTCAGTATTTGAATTAAAATTTCTCTATAATGAAAAAGTTCAGATTTAACCAAAGTGATTCAGAGAGGTTTGATGTGAAATGCACTGTTTTAGACAAACTGTTCACAGTGGAACCAGATGTCTGAGTTTAATGCCTCTTAAAGCTCTCTGACAGAAGGTTATTACATGAGTTGTTTATAAATACACTGTACATATACATACATACACAGTAGTTCTGAGATAACGTCATGGACTAAAACAATTGTTTATGCTTTTGTGGTGGAGGGGCACATGAAGGGAGTTGTAAGGCAATATAGTAATTACTTTTATTCCCTTTTAAAATAAACATAATTTCATACCATGTCTCCAGTCTAGAGATGAGTAGATGTGATGATCCACCGTCATGCTCTCAGAGATAAACATCCAGGGGCTCTCCTAGTTATGCAGAAAACTGCATCTAAAAAACACACACACACACACACACACACACACAAAATGTTAGAAAAAACAACATAATTGCATTACAAAAACTACAGTTACTATGATAAAGAAATGTAAAAATATATATGATATTAAAGTGTAGAGTGATTAGAAGCCTGGTGGGGGTCCTCTTGGTTTCCTGGAAACCGTGAACGGTGCCGGCGTCTCAAGAATCCGTGTGTTGCTGGACTGATGACTCCTGCAACAGCCATCTGAACCAATGGATACCATCCTCAGCGTCTTCGACACTTTGGTTTGCTGCAAAACACACATAGAGAAATGCTGAAAATGCTTAAATTTATATTTGACATGATTTTACAGAACTACTATGTTACAATCTATTAACTGAAACTGCAGAAGCGCACAATGAAGTACTAACCAGAGTAACATTCTGCAGTGATGTCTCCACTGATTCAGTGCGAAGGTAGATGGACGCCTCGCTGATCGATGTTCCAATGCGCTGAATGAGCAGATGAGATGTTCATGAAAATTTCTAAATGGGCAATCTGGTGGCAAAAGTCTTGCAGTCCAAATGAGATTATAGCTTTACCTTGATGCAGGCCACAGCAGCCACAGTACCGAAGTGCTGAGGAGGAAGCTGTAAAATCAGTGAACACCATGAAGTTAAAATAAAAAGGCAGTAAAACAGACAGAGACGGCAGAATATATCAAATGATGAACTTGCTCCAAGAACTGAGTCTCACCTCCGGGAACAAATGATAAAATTCGTTGCTGAGCACCCACCAGTGCTCAGACTCCAGGCCCTCACAGATGGTCTTGTGTTGGAGCTTCAACTCCACCAACTGCAGGAATCACGTGAAAACATCTCATTAACTTCACCATCGTCACATTCAGAATCAAACTACAAGTCAGTGAAGTGTTTGTGCTGAAAAGTGTATTATTGGCAAAATAATCAGCTGAAACGAACCTTCGTGCTGTCAAAACGTGGCTGTGAGAAGGTGTAAGCAAACATCCTGTTTGCTCTGTGCAAAGCTTGGCAGGGCTGCTACAGGGACAGAGGAGAATCAAGTGTTTAGGGGCGACTGCAGTACTAATCAGATATTAGTGGGAAAAAATCTTTCTTTGCATTTAATCTGTGAGAAGAGCAGAATTTTACCTCAAATCTCACCAGCGCTACACAAGAAAGGGGTGGAATTAAGACCTCCTGCTGCCAGCTGAGCACAGAAACCTCCTACAGCAGAGACCAATACATGGTTAATACATGGACACTGGTGTAGTCAAGTATGAATGAACTTCATCTTCATGATCTTTAGCCATTTCAAACTGATAAGTAAGAAAGACCACCTGTGGCACGGGGGCACAGCCTGAAGGTAAGATGACCAGCTTGTGTTCCTCCGTTCCTGAGGAAAAGAGTTTAAATAGTAACTGGCATGTTCAGGATCCTGAAGGGCTTTACAGTGTAAAGAGTATCTGCAGCACTGCTCAAAAACTCTCCTGAATGAAGGGCAGCTGAAGGGTCACTATGAGCTGACCGTTTGTTACTCTGGGGTCAAATTACAGAAACATCTTAACATTGAAATCTTATGTGTTTAGTATCCATGACAACTTCAGTTAGGACTGACATTAGGACAAAACCTATTCCAGGACAACAGTTCATGATCTTATCCTAACTCCAGATCAGAAAACAGTATTACAGAAACATCCTGACTAGACAAATTTTCTTTCCCCCCAAAAATACTGTCCCAACTTTAGGACAAAGCCAGTGTTACTCAATAGAGCCCACTGTTGGCCCACTGATGGCAAAACTAGCAGCCCAATGGCTTTTTGCTCAGCGTTTTCCAGGTGGCCAAAGAGTGGTTAAACAGAGTAAAATGTTGTTTACTTTACTTTTTCACTCACAGTCCAATTATTTCTTTTCTTTACTCTTTCTTTCATTGTCCTCTGTAAATTAGTAAATCATTTTATTGTAATACAGTATCAGCAACCGTGTTGTCAACAAAATTATTTTATGTCCGGTCTAGTTATTAAAAATTTCCCCTGTAATATTTTTCTTGTTTTACTTTCAAAAATAAAAGCCTCCATGCATTTAAAATCAGTTTGTGGAGATAAAAACTAATTAGATGTTGTAAACAGGACAATAATCTGGGTGGTCTGAGGGTGGACCAGCAGTGGCTAACAGTCAACCAGGTGTTGACCATATCAAGCCACTGGACCAATACATGCTTAGTATCTGGGCTGTGACAGGCAGCATAGTTCACTACTAATATAATGACGTTACATTAATTCATGCTGCAAAATTGTGATTTGACTTTTGAGATGTTTTTGTTTTCATGAATGTGCGTTTAAAAATCCCAGACACTGCAGACTCGATCTACACCGTCTCCTCTTATGGACTTTGTGTGTTAATGTTGATGAAAACTCGCCTAATAAGATATTTCAGTGATGGTGGTGAATAATGAGGAGACAGAGCTGGTCGAGTGTCTGTTTATTAGGAGGAACAACGTTAGCGCTGCTGGTTAAAAACGTCTGGGAAACAGAAACTGACACCGCTCTGATAAACAGCGCCGAGCGCTTTCACTACATTCACAACTTCCAGTTTATCACACTTTAGTTTGGACCTTTTCACACCAGTAACTGCAGCTATCAGACAAACTGACTGACATTTTTCACATTATTGTCACGAAGTCTTTACGTTCCGGCCGCGCACGTGTCGTCCGTTGCTAGGTAACACCAACTGATTAGCTTTAGGCTAAAGTTAGCTAACGTTACTGACACAAAACAAGTCAAATCTGTAAAATAAGTGAATAAGAGAGCAGAAAGCTGCAGTAGTTAGTCAGCTTCTTCGTTAAGTTTTAAATACCGGCTCGGTTCGGGCTGCTGAGTGTGAAAAACGGATATTAGTGAGCTCTTTCACTACTTAAAGTTACAGTGTGAATCAGATCACGTGATCCCTCCGTATCACCCAGTCTCGGCCTGTTAAAGTCTTCAACCAGTAACTTAAATAAAAAGTGCATTTTTTAAAAGCCTTCATCCCCAAAACCCCCTCAGACCTGTTTTATACTGAAACAGGCCGTCAGCTGTAGCTGCTGCAGCTCAGAACTCGCTGTCGGGACCAGCAGCACTAAGTTTCTCTCTCCGGCCGTTTTTCTACATCAGGTGTCTCTCTTAGCGCTCTATGCTAGCAGAAATATCCGCTCGCTAACTCACCGTCGCAGCCGTCCGTCTGGGTCGCTGCATGTTCGTCCCTCGTCGTCCGCTGTCCGTCCTGGATCCGCCGCCACCTGTAAAAAAGAAAAGCAGACGTTACAGCTGCTGCTGAGATGCCAGCGGCACAAAGAACCGCTGGCCGCAGCTGAGCGCCGAAGATGAACGCAGGAAGCTTCATCTTAAAGCAGAGTCCGGTGGTTCGTCGTGAGTGAGAACTCAAGAGAAAGCAGCTTGATCGTTTGGGTGTCGGTGAACGACTGAACGATTTTAGACTTTCAGCCTCTTCGGGGTTCTATGGAACGTTCTTTCACCTTGGTAACGTTCTTTAGTTCAAAACATGTTTATGTTATGTGACAACAGTGTTTGTAACATACAGTCCATTATACCTCACATCTCACCTCAGCTCAGTGAAGTCCCATCAGTGTCTTGATTTGTCACTAATTCAGCAGACACGTAGCACTGATCACGATGCAGTATAAGGCAGATACGTTAACTACTCATTTACTGAGTTGAAGAGCTGTTTGTTGCCTAAACTTTTCACCAGCAGTGCATCTTTCCCAAATAACTGTCCCTATTTTGAGGGTAATCTAAACCAATGAAGCTAATTCTACACATGTAAAAAAAGGTCAGACTGGATAAAAAAAACAGCTTAAACTTCACATGAAACACTAACATATTAAAATGCTTGGACTCCTGTACAATAAAGGGAACCTTGGATGGGTGTCAGTCACAAGCTGAACTTGATCAGGCTTTTTTGTCTTTGACACACTTTCACATCACCTGCAGAACCACCTCTTTGTAAAACACAGTAGCTCTGTGTAAAGGTGTTTTATACTGTATTTACCGTAAAATAGCTCTACAAGTGGAATCAAATCAGAGCAAACATGTTTATAAAACAGTTTAGTGGAACTGCATGGATATACACTGCTAAAAAAAATAAAGCAAACACTCAAATAACACATCCTAGATCTGAATAAATAAAATTCTCATTGAATACTTCTGTACAAAGTTGAATGTGCTGACAACAAAATCACAAAAATCAATGGAAATCAAATTTATTAACCAATGGAGGCCTGGATTTGGAGTCACACAAAATTGAAGTGGGAAAACACACTACAGGCTGATCCAACTTTGATGTAATGTCCTTAAAACAAGTCAAAATGAGGCTCAGTATTGTGTGTGGCCTCCATGTGTCTGTATGACCTCCCTACAACGCCCTGGCATGCTCCTGATGAGGTGGTGGGTGGTCTCCTGAGGGATCTCCTCAGACCTGGACTAAAGCATCCGCCATCTCCTGGACAGTCTGTGGTGCAACGTGGCGTTGGTGGATGGAGTGAGACATCATGTCCCAGATGTGCTCAATCAGATTCAGGGCTGGGGAACAGGTGGGCCAGTCCATAGCTTCAATGCCTTCATCTTGCAGGAACTGCTGACACACTCCAGCCACATGAGGTCTAGCATTGTCCTGCGTTAGGAGGAACCCAGGGCCAACCGCACCAGCATATGGTCTCACAAGGGGTCTGAGGATTTCATCTCGGTACCTAATGGCAGTCAGGCTACCTCTGGCGAGCACATGGAGGGCTGTGCGGCCCTCCAAAGAAATGCCACCCCACACCATTACTGACCCACTGCCAAACCGGTCATGCTGAAGGATGTTGCAGGCAGCAGATCGCTCTCCACGGCGTCTCCAGACTCTCACGTCTGTCACATGTGCTCAGTGTGAACCTGCTTTCATCTGTGAAGAGCACAGCGCGCCAGTGGCGAATTTGCCAATCCTGGTGTTCTCTGGAAAATGCCAAACGTCCTGCACGGTGTTGGGCTGTGAGCACAACCCCCATCTGTGGATGTCGGGCCCTCATACCATCCTCATGGAGTCGGTTTCTAACCATTTGTGTAGACACATGCACATTTGTGGCCTGCTGGAGGTCATTTTGCAGGGCTCTGGCAGTGCTCCTCCTGTTCCTCCTTGCACAAAGGCGGATGTAGTGGTCCTGCTGCTGGGTTGTTGCCCTCCTACGGCCTCCTTCACGTCTCCTGGTGGACTGGCCTGTCTCCTGGTAGCGCCTCCAGCCTCTGGACACTACACTGACAGACACAGCAAACCTTCTTGCCACAGCTTGCATTGATGTGCCGTCCTGAATGAGCTGCACTACCTGAGCCACTTGTGTGGGTTGTAGAGTCCGTCTCATGCTACCATGAGTGTGAAAGCACCACCAACATTCAAAAGTGACCAAAACATCAGCCAGAAAGCAGAAAAGTACTGAGAAGTAGTCTGTGGTCCCCACCTGCAGAACCACTCCTTTATTGAGTGTGTCTTGCTAATTGCCAATAATTTCCACCTGTTGTCTCTTCCATTTGCACAAAAGCATGTGTAATTGATTTCCAATCAGTGTCACTTCCTAAGTGGACAGTTTGATTTCACAGAAGTTTGATTCACTTGGAGTTATATTGTGTTGTTTAAGTGTTCCCTTTATTTTTTTGAGCAGTGTATTTACACATTTAATCTTAAACTGGAATGTAATGCAGTGTTGTAAAACATCACTACACAGCTATGTGGCTTCACCACAGTCATGTCTCATTAGTTAGAAGTTGCATATAAAATTTTGATAAACCTACAAAAATGAGGTGTCATATGATGTAGCAAAATTAAGAGGACTTTTATTCTAACATGTTCTTAAGAAAGAGTTGTGACCCAAAGGAGATCCCAAGTGACCTTTATGTTCAAAGCCAAGGTCAATGGCCCTTTCATGACTACTGAAAAACTTTTTTTGAGATTCAGTTTCTCAGTCAGGTGGCTTGTCCCCAGGAAAACCATAAAAACGCATTATAAGAACAAAGGTTTACATTGGTGTCAGGGATTGAGTACTGGTTCAATTCCCGGGGGGCCGCTCTGTGTGTGGGCCGCTCTGTGTGTGGAGAGCTAAAAATTGAACCCGATTTAAGTATTCTAATATCGAACTGTGCATTGGTCCACAGTGCATGGCCATTAGCCAACCACAGACAAGCCGCCAACCCCAGCCTAAAACGTAATCACAACAACTGTGAACGGTTTAAAAAAAAAAACGAGAAACGAACCCACGTTAGTAATTAAGGCAAAATGGAGACAACGTCGAAAAAGCACAAAGGAGGTGCTGAAAAGGCATGCGATAAAAAAAAAGAAAAAACTAAAAAGAGACGCAGGAAAATGCATGAAACTAGATTAATTGCTCAGCTGTCGGACTGAGGACGAGCAAAATACAGAGGTAATGTCCAGAGTGCCTTTGCTTCATCAGCTAGCTTGCTAACTATGTTTGCCCGTTCGTGCAGTCACGCATGAGAAGGCCCTGTCTCAAATGACGCCTATACCGTCATTAAATGTTAAATATGGGGTTATATAAACTATTCCTGCATATAAGTGGCTTTTGATCAGACGTATTTTGCACTGTTTGGGTGGAGATTCTGCCATTTCTTGTCCAACATTGTTCATAGGGCAAATGAAGTCATTTGAGACGGTACCATTAGTCTCTGATCCTGAAGGTGGACACCAAGGTGGAGAGTTTAATTTAGGAGATTAATCCATCCATCGTCATCTGCTTATCCGAGTCCGGGTCGTGTGGGCAGCAGCTGAAGCAAAAAGGGCCAGACCTCCCTCTCCCCCGCCACCCCTTCCAGCTCTACTGGAGGTATACAGAGGCATTCCCAAGACAGTCTTGAGATATAATCCCTCCAAAGTGTCCTGGGTCTTCCCTGGGGTCTCCTCCCCATCGGACATGACTGGAACACCTCCCTAGGGAGGCGTCCAGAGGCCATCCTTACAAGATGCCCGAACCACCTCCACTGGCTTCTCTCAACGTGGAGGAGCAGCGGCTCTACTCTGAGCCTCTCCCGAATCGCCAAGCCTCTCACCCTATCTCTACAGGAGAGCCCGGTGACCCTGTGGAGAAAGCTCATTTAGGAGATTAAGCAGTGCTTACTGTAGTTCAGAAATATTTGTCCATAGTAACTGATGGCAGTCTTATTTGTTTAAGACAATTATGAAAGGTCAGGCTTTATTCCAGCAGTGTTTAGAAGTTTACTGTGACAAGATGGGGAAAACCCAATTAAATAATAATATAAACAGATTTTTTTTAACGCAATAGATTGATATATAGAACTTTATTGATTCCAACATGCAGAAAAGATGTTTTCCTTGTAATAGGATGGTCATTCTAATTAACTTCAGTAGTAAGTTACTTGGAAACTATGAATAGAAAAAATATTTAAATATAATATGTTGACATCTACATTGTCCCTTAGGTTCAGGACAGTTCAGGGGATTCAGCTCTCACAGTCAGGCAAAGTGAAGAGAGAACTGCAGAGAGGAGCCAGTTAGTGAGGTTGAGGAGAAAGATACACAAGAGGAGAGAGCAACAGAAGAGCCAGTCAGTGAGAAGAGAAAAGATGATACACATGACAGTGTACAAGACAATGAAAAAGAGATTAACTACTATACTCGCCCCACACTGGATAATTTGAATTTGTTCCTTAGGTATCATCCTCAACAAAAAGCAGCTTGCCCACTGGCAAAGAAAGTGTTCTGGTGCAAAGACGGCACCAGTAGAAAGTGGCTTACATACTGCCAGGAGAAGCATGCGCTGTATTGCTTTGTATGCATGGCATTCGGAAAGTCCACTGACAACAGTTCATTCATTACTGGCATGATAGATTGAAAACATGTACATCAGTGCATAGAAGAGCATGAAAAAAGTTTCTTACATGAAACTGTGCTGAAGCATTTTTGTTACAGGCTACCAAATCAAACATACAGAGCTTGATGTGTGGCAGACAGCATCCATCCATCCATTTTCTAAACCGCTTCTCCGTCAGGGTCGCGGGGGGTGCTGGAGCCTATCCCAGCAGTCTTCAGGCGAGAGGCAGGATAAACCCTGGACAGGTCGCCAGTCCATCACAGGGCAGACAGACAGACACAGACAGTCACTCACACATTCACACCTAGGGGCAATGTAACATGTCCAATTGGCCTGACGGCATGTCTTTGGACTGTGGGAGGAAACCGGAGAACCTGGAGGAAACCCACGCAGACACGGGGAGAACATGCAAACTCCACACAGAGAGGACCTCAGTCGCCCGGCCGGGGAATCGAACCCAGGCCCTCCTTGCTGTGAGGCGACAGCGCTACCCACCACACCACCGTGCTGCCCTGGCAGCCAGCAAATTGCGAAAAAAGAACAGGTACGAAAGAATTGACAGATTCTGGAGCACATAGTGGATACAGTAAAGGTTATAGACAAGCGGGGGCTTAGTTATAGGGTGGAGAATGATGCAGCATATAACCTAGAAGACAGTAGTGCTGATCATGGTAACTTTCTAGAGCTTGTGCTACTACTGGGAAAGTATGATGTTTGCCTGAAAGAATATTTAACTACCAGTATTGAGAAAAGCAAGAATTGTGCTCGGTCAGGAAGGGGGAGAGGTTCTCTGGTAACATTTCTTTCTACAACAACTGTCAATGAAGTCATTGATACAATTCAACAACTCATCCAGGAATGCATTTCAAATGATGTTCAGAAGGCTGGAATGTATTCAGTTCAAACTGACACAACACAGGACATCACTTCTCAAGACCAATGTTCTGTCATTCTGAGATATGTCACAGACAGAGTTAATGAAGGAGTTGCTGTTGTTAAGTGCCAAGAAGCTACTGGGCAGTATGTTGTCATTCTGCTTCGTGAAGTACTTGAAAAGTTGAAATTGGACGTAAGCAAGTGCATTGGACATGCAACTGATGGTGTATCTAATATGCAAGGCCAGTATAAAGGTTTTTCTCCCCTAATGTCCTCTCTGTCCCCCAATCTACTGCATGTGTGGTGCTATGCCCATGTTCTCAACTTGGTTCTTGCTGACACCACTCAGGTAGTAATTGCAGGTGGATCACTGTTCTCCCTCCTTAATGACATTGCTGTGTTCTTTCGTAAATCATTCCTACGAATGAATGTATGGCAGAAGGAGAGCCAGGGCAAGAGACATAAGCGCCTCTCTCCCATTGGAGCGACATGCTGGTGGGCTAAACATGATGATCTTAAGAAGGTCAATGGATCATTTGGCCACCCTGAAAAGGGTCTGTATGTTGATCTTCTTCTTGCATTGTCTGTCATCCATGATCGGGCCAGCATGAAGACCACAGTTCAAGTGAGTGCAAGATCATTCATAGAGGCATTGCTGAGGTATGAAACAATAACTGCTCAAATTTACCTCAGGATTTTTGAGCAGACCTCACCATGTTCAAAATACCTGCAAACAGAAAGGATGGACATTCTGTCAGCCCACAGAATGGTTGTGGCAACACGATAAAACCTGCAAGGTCTGGCCAGAGATTTGGCTTCTGTCAAAGCAACTGCAGACAGATTTGTCCAGTGGGCAAATGATAAGATACAAGAGGAGGACAACAAGACTGATGTTGTAGCAGAAATTGCACTGCCTCAGAAGAGAGCAAGAAAGACGACAAAAATGTCTGGAGAAATGACTGACAATGAGAGAGTGAGAGATCCAAACAAAGAGTATGAGGTTACGGTGTATAATCAAATCATGGACACGGTAGTTGAAACAATCCAGAGAAGATTTCTCATATATGGAACGCTTTATGTTGACCTCTCTCTCCTACACCCTAGGAATTTTTCCCAGGTCACTTCCACTCCTCTTCCAGAATCAGCCCTACAGGAACTCAGCAAGTGCTTACTCCCTTTTAACACACAAGCAACTGTTGCAAACCTGCAGAGTGAACAGAAAACCCTGGCTGTTCAGTGGGATAGGTTGAAACTGTCCCCACTGAACGAATACAAGTCCAGAACAGTGGAGGAAGTTGAAGGAGTTGAAGAAGGGGATGCTGAAATTGTGAACAAGAGCTGTTCCTCCTGCAAAAATTGTCCACTTTGTTGTTATTAGGTCCTGAGAAGGTTTAGCTTGCTGACAGATGCCTACCATATTCTTGGCCTGGTATATAAGTTTCTCCTCACACTTTCTATCTCTCAAGTGGCATGTGAAAGCACATTATCAACACTCAAGTTCATCAAGAACAGACTCAGGAGCAAGTTGTCGCAAGATCATTTGGAGGCATTTATGTTGATGGCCACAGAGAGAGACATTTTGATGTCCTTAGACGCAGAAATTCTCATCGATGAGGTTGCAGAAAAAAAGTGGCCTGCTCAGAAAATTGCTCCTCTAGTAAGGTATGTATATGATCATTTGTTGTTTCTTATGTTCTACTTGTTCTAGAGAGTCGTTGTGAAGTGAAACGTGTTTTTTTTTTCTCAATTTGCAGTTGATGTGATTGTAGTGGGCTGGTCTAGAAAAAAGTCCAGGGCTGAATTTGGGTCCCAGTCCAGCCCTGAGCACGTGTATATGATACTCGGCCAGTACAAAGCATAAGTTTACATGCTGCTCTCATGGGACACACTACCTCATGTATGCTCTCCACTCACTCTGTTTATATGTATATTATACTTGCATATTTATATTTTTACCACTATATACCATATTTCTACACTTTTTATGTAAATAATACTGTATTTTGGATGCTAACTGCATTTCATTGGCTCTGTACCTGAACTCTGCACAATGCAAATAAAGCTGTGGAGGAAGTTATAGTCCGCTTAACATGAAAACATGGTGATGAACGCGTATTACCATTAAAGTCAATTTCGTATATTCCACACAGTCCCTCGTCCTCCCTGTGACTCACTGTTGCCTCTTGAGGTGCAAAATGGTATTACGAGACAGGAAGGGCCCAGAGCTAGCTGGTTAGCATGCTAGACGCCTGGGACATGATGTCAAACGTTATTTCTTCACATTCTGTTAATAATTTTAGTACATTTTGAATGTTTTAAACAAAAAATTTAACAAACTGTTCCTTTAATGATAAAGCTAGTCTTAGGGGTTTTTTTGTGGTGTTAATGTTATACTGTTTGTTTTGGCTTGTAGTTAGCTGGGCAAGAAGTAGCTAGCTAGCTAAAACCTGCCAGCTAATCGAAGCAGGTTTATCTTCTGACTGAGTTTCAGCTTCACAAAACCTAACAAACACAGCTGTGGTTAACTAGTTTAACAAACGCAGTTAACAATTTCGATGATCAGCTAATAGTGTAAAACGTAAAGGTTATTGTGGTTGGTTAGTATAGTGGTTAACACCTCTGCCTTCTACACTGTAGACAAGGGTTCAGTCCCCCACCAGGGCAAGGACCCTACACTATACCAATAAGAGTCCTTGGGCAAGACTCCTAACACCACCTTAGACCTACCTGAGTAAAATGATCAAATTGTAAGTTGCTCTGAATAAGAGAGTCTGCCAAAATGACGTAGAACGTGTGCTGCCGATGAAGGAAAAAAGAAATACTACCTAAATATCTCAAAGAAAAGTAAGGCTGTCACCACTTCAACCAGGGTTAAACCAAACTAAGCTTAAAGTTAGCTGGATAGGCAAGAAATAATCATGGAAATAATCACAGAGGGGGTTTTCTGTAATTTAAATATAACTTATTAGATTGAACATCCAATCATCAGCTATACACAAATACAAATGTATAGGATTTAGACCGTTATTGCCAGTGTTATTCATTAGCCTCTAATTTTGTATTATATCAGCTAACAAGATGGAGGCCCTCAGATTCTTCTAAGGGCACCCAGAAGGTTAGAGCCGGTCTTCTAACAACTTGCCAGTTTATGAACAGAGACCTACAGATCAATACAGTAAAGGAAAACGTATTTGTGATCCTGAGTTTAAAGCCAGTTTTTATTCAACTTGTAACTAATTTACAAAGTAATCTTAAACTGAAACTTTGCTTGTTTGTAAAAGTGATTTCAGAGCCACTCGGTTCTCCCTGATGGAAACTGTTTACCTTCAGTGTTTTTTGCTTATGATCATTTTAATAGACGTCAGCGTCACTAATTAATGACGTTCTATTAAAAGACTGGTTTACCAAGAGAGACACTGGAGGATTTTCACCTAAAATGAGTTCATAAAGCGAGTCTTGTTATAAAAATGATAACAGGACATCAGAGCCATAATTAATCTTTTACTACTTTTACTTTCGATACTTAAGTACATTTGAAGGCAAATACTTCTGTACTTTTACTCAAGTTGAGGTCTAGAGTAAGGACTTCTACTTTTACTGGTGTAATATTTTACCTTGGGTCTCTCTACTTTAACTCAAGTACATGATTTGTGTACTTCATCCACCTCTGCCTATCGAGTGGTCCTACTGAGCACACGCGTATCATTACTGTAGCATAGTAGCTTAATGTTTCAAACGTTTTATTGTTTTTAATGTTAATTCGGTGCAGACTCAGCTGAATATTACTGCTCCATGATAAGGTGATTTAGGCAATATTTTATATATAATATAAAAAATCCTAGTTATTGTTTTAATGCTGGTAACGTTTTCTGATAATGAGTTTTAAGCTATCAAATTTTCCTACCTACACATTTCAGTGCAGGTAGCATTGTCTGATACTGTAATTTAAACTACCAAAATATCATACCTACAGTTTGTAGATCGCTACCTGAAAATGTGTCGTACCGTAGAACATTTTGACAAGGTAGCACAATTCATCAGAACACCAGCCCTAATAGCCAGGTAGCTCCATTGCTAACTTTAGCTTGTTAGCCTGTCAGCTTGTTGTCCTTCTTATCTGATGAGTCATTTCTTTGATTTCTGCAGTTATTCTGCAGATTGGTATGTATGAAGAAAGCTGCAGTTGTCCTGTCTGTTTTATGTCGACACAGCCATCTTTGAGCTGTTTATTGTTTTCATTTTCTTACAAGAATTTTCCAGGGAGCATGTTTGTTCTTAGTTGTGAGAAATATCCACTTTACTCACAATTCTTTACAGTAAGCAGAAAGAGGCGTTTTTGTCACCCCCTCTGGTGCAAATGGGAACTGCGCTTGACATTCTGAACATTAAACTGTACGATAACTCTGTTCTTCAATATTGTTGATGCAAAATATGAATTTGTCACACACTCCTAACCTTTACACATCTGCTCTGACCCCCAAATGATCGTTCAGTACAGTTTTATTGAAGTCAAAGCAGGCAAGTCTGAAACTTGTAAATCTGTGGAATGTCGCTTAAAATACTCTCAATAAATTATGAATTCTGAAGAAAAAACATCTCAAAAGTTGGTTAAATAAAAATACAGTAAAAGAAATTTTACAAAAATGTGCCTACGTTCACAAACATTCAATGCTGTGTTTTACAGGACATTGTCTCCAAAAGACAGTCAAAGAGAAGATGGAGATGAACAGTGAAAACACTGAGCACTTTTTATAGCTTGTTAATTTTGATGTTAGGTTTCATTGACTTTACTGAACCAGTTCTTTCAAACTGTCCTTAATTCTCACCTCACCTAATGTTTCACCTCCTCCATGAACAAAAACGTCTGATTATGCTTTCCTCCAAATAGTTTCTGTCCGTACATAGTCAGATTTTAAAAAGGGTCCTTTTCAAGGAATAATATGGATAAATATCATAATTATTCATCAATGTAAATGTAATGAGCCTTCAGTGTCCCAGCATAGTTTCAATTTCTTACGATTTCATATATTATGAATATATACGAATGATAACCTTCACTTTAAAGTACATTTTGTACATTTTATAACATTCGTTTTCATTTATGTGGAGAATTTTGACATGTCTGAGGTGCTCATTGTGAAGTTGTCTTTTTAAAATTTCTACATTTTCTTGAAGGTTTAAAGATGTTTGTTAATATTTTAGACATTTAGATTATTCATGAAATTATTAAGATGTTCACACATGTTCAAGATTTGCTTTCAAATCTGTCATCTTGGGATATGTGACCCTTTGAGAAAGTGACCTTAGACATTAGTGACATCACACCAGTCATATTGTCTTCAATGGACTGAAGACCTGCTGCACGTTCAGTAAATATAGAAATCAATTCAACTTTATTTCTCACATTTTTTATATAATTAGCTGAGGTCAAACTGAAGATGTCCACCTGGTCACGTTGATATATTGAGTTGATTAAAATAATTTTAGAATATCAAAATTGATCTTTGAAACAAAACAAGGTGGTCTTGAACATTTCAATGAGTCTGCAGCTGTAGGTCAGCCATGTGTTCATCATTTGATGACTTTAGCTAAAATGGTCCCCCCTTTCACTGTCATTGATAGGGTCCACATATTCGTGACATTTCTTTGTTGTTTTCTTCAATATAAAATAATAGTTTCTATTAAATGTTAAACTACAGATGTTTAAGAGTCAAACTGTTATTTCAAGGATTTTAAAACAGGTGTTCATCCTGTCACTCATCACACTGTAACAAGAGCACTTAGTCAGCGTGACCAAAACACAGACACACTCAGTCCCTCACTCACCCAGTGAGTAAATATGAAATGTTGTAAATATGTAATATTCGCCTTTGTCACCAGATGTCAGCCTCACCTGAGAACTGACTTGCTTCCTAGTTACACCTTGAGCTGTCTCACCTGCAGCTCATTTAGCTCCCTTTATAAGGACCTTCACTCACATTAGATCTCTGTGAGGTGATGCCAGTTAATCTGCATACCAAGCCTTGTTTCTTCTCGCCTGTTGGTTTACTGAGACCTTTTTCCTGAACTCTCTGACTCTGCTTTTTGATCTCCCCTTGGTTTCACTGCTGTTTTGTGATTTTGTTTTTTATTTTGACTTTTTAGACTGTGTCTGACTCTGATTCTGTTTTTTGACCTTTTTATGTGTTTTTGAGTAAACAGGAATTATGGATTCCAATCCGGCTAGAGACTCTACCTTACAGTTCTTTTCCACCTCGCCGTCTTAATGTTTTATTAGAATAAATCAGGAGTTCTTCACAGAAACAAACCATCAGGATTGCTTTATTATACAGAACAGTTTGTAATTCAAGTTTTTTTCTTGCATTTTTGTTCAAAGATGTTACTGTTACTATATTTGTTTGGGGGGTGTTGGATGTGGATACGGTGGGGAAAGAAACAAATTTCATTTCCAGGGGCCGTAAGAGTTACTGTTGAAAACAGGACACCATGTTTTCTCTGAAAAACTCTATAGTTTCTACAACACCTTGTAAACATTTTTATGTTGTCTTTTTCCATGACCGGGTGGAACAACATGTGGCTGCGTCAGAAGATGGTGACTTGTCATTGCAAAATAAAGTGTTTAAGCTTCACACAGATGTTTTCTGTGTCTTTTAGTCTTTTAGCGATGATGAATATTCAAAGTAAAACCTTAAATCATGTTTTGAAAGTCCTGAGGTTCTAAAGGCACAGCATATGATGATGACCCTAGGACTGCTAAGCTAACGGTGCTAACAAACACAGCAATTTAATAGTGACTTAAACTGTTTCCACAAATATGCCAAAATCTTCATTTACTTGCTTTGAATTATGTTGATAAACTACCTGAACTCAATAAAAACAGTTTAGTAGAGCTGCCTGGATATTCCTTATGTACACTTTCAATCTTAAACTGGAACTACATTATCATCTGCATAATGTCTTGCTTTTCAGTATTATTCCTTCTATAACTCTGGGAGGATTTAATGCAGGAGTGTGCTGTAAAATGTCAACATGCAGGTATGTAGCTTTAGCACAGTTCTATCTAAGGTTTAAGACATAAAGAAAAAAGAAAAATTAAAATTAAGAAAAAGCTGTATATCCAATTATGATCAAACCTATGAAAATGAGGAGCTGTCATGTAGCAAAACCAACAGAAGAGGACTTTTATTTTGACAGAAGGTAAAAATTAGAACAAGGTTATTTGTTTGTAACATTGAAATAAATTCAGACTTCAGTGAAAAATATTGTTAGGGTTTGTAAAAATTCTGTAATTACAATTCACAAAACAGAAATAAAGATTATTATATGCTGCTGAAACTTGGAACTATTTTTGATTGTCAATAATTAATTATTAACTTATTTTTTTTTAACTTAATCAAGTGAAAATCCCACTTGAATGATGATTAGTCCGAGCATGGATGCCAAACTGTTAGTTGTAGATAAACAGCAGAGCAGTAACTACAGCCAACAGTCTAGAACCCAGGCTGGGAAGCCTTTTAGCGGGATCTCAGGAAAGAGTCCATGTTCATTACACAAAGCAGATTCACTGCTTAAACACAAAATCCTCTGAGCTGGTTAGTAGCTTGTTGTCTGATGATGAGATGAAGCAACATCTTCTAACTTAGTCCATGGCTAGGATGATGATGATGATGATGATGATGATGATGATAACTGAGATCTTGATGTGTATGATGGGAGCTGTGATGCTGCTTCTGCTGATGAAGACAAAAATCGGATGATGACAATGTCCAGTGGTGATGATGGCACTTCTCTTCATGGGTCCTGATGTCTCTAATGGTCCTGGGTCTGTGGCCAAGATAATAATGACGATGTCCATAGTGATCCTGCTTCTGATGAAGTTAAATGCTGAAGATAAAGTCCAGTGATGGCTGATGGTGAAGTCTCTGAAGGCCCCTTGCTGCACTTCTTGTCAAGGCTTCTTTGACGTACATCCTCTGATCTGGTCCAGAAACCGAACAGTCCTCTTGTCCAGAGTTTCTTGATGACATGTTGGAGTCACTGCTGTCTAGCGCCTCTAATCCAGGAGGAATGATGCACTGGGACCCTGAATGAAGAACATTGAGAAAGAATGTAAAAGACAGAGTAAAGCTCTATTCAGACGGGTTTAGTTTTCCATGAGGAGGTGGGGCAATGACCGTTCACCTCAGGACATCTGTAATGTTTATGAGTGATTCACACAGGACAAGAAATCTCAGGCTAAATCACAAAGATGGGAGTGGAGTTTTCACAAGATACGATACTGTTTTACCAACATTTCGAGTCACACAGGTTTGACTGAGGTTATTTTATGGCTCATTTTACAGAAGATAAAAGGCATCAGAATCTTTACTGATACAGAAGTGAAAAGCTGGTAAAAATCACTGAAATGGGACTAAAACCACTGGGAAACGCTAGTAAAAGTCACTTTATCCCACCTCCACTAATCCCAACTGAATAGGGCTTAAGATATTCTAAACATGGTTAAATAAAATGTAACAGATGTAATATTGTCTGAAATCTGTGAATATTAAACAGAGAGGAAAGAACAGATGGGAGAGATCTAAAGTGCTCCAGATAAAGTCATAAATATTGAATTCAGAGGTGTTTTCGCCTTTTACCCAGTTATTTACACTGAATGGAGTTTATGAATCTCTGTCTTTTAACCTTAAAACACAAATACAGGTTCTACTTCTGAGAGAGGAATTAGATTAGCTCAAAATAACTACAAAATAACTCTCATCTACTGATGTACTGTTTGGTCAGTATTTGAATTAAAATTTCTCTATAATGAAAAAGTTCAGATTTAACCAAAGTGATTCAGAGAGGTTTGATGTGAAATGCACTGTTTTAGACAAACTCTGTTCACAGTGGAACCAGATGTCTGAGTTTAATGCCTCTTAAAGCTCTCTGACAGAAGGTTATTACATGAGTTGTTTATAAATACACTGTACATATACATACATACACAGTAGTTCTGAGATAACGTCATGGACTAAAACAATTTTTTTATGCTTTTGTGGTGGAGGGGCACATGAAGGGAGTTGTAAGGCAATATAGTCCCTAATGAAATCTTATTTTTTCAGGTGTACAACTATTTTACTGTCACAAAGATTAGATATAAAACTTGTGTAGGTTTCCTACTTTGGATGGTAAATAAAATGCCTTCATTTGCACTGTAGACATCACAAACCCTGGTGTGTATCAGCAGCGATATAAAGAAATCGAAACCTTCGCATTTCTCTACAATGAACCATTTCACATCACACCACTCTGAATGACTTTGTTTACACTGCAATGATTCAGTCATGCAGAAAATTTGAACAATTACTTTTATTCCCCTTTAAAATAAACATTATTTCATACCATGTCTCCAGTCTAGAGATGAGTAGATGTGATGATCCACCGTCATGCTCTCAGAGATAAACATCCAGGGGCTCTCCTAGTTACACAGAAAACTGCATCTAAAAAAGACACACACACACACACACACACACACACACACACACACACACACACACACACACACACAAAATGTTAGAAAAAACAACATAATTGCATTACAAAAACTACAGTTACTATGATAAAGAAATGTAAAAATATATATGATATTAAAGTGTAGAGTGATTAGAAGCCTGGTGGGGGTCCTCTTGGTTTCCTGGAAACCGTGAACGGTGCTGGTGTCTCAAGGATCCGTGTGTTGCTGGACTGATGACTCCTGCAACAGCCATCTGAACCAATGGATACCATCCTCAGCGTCTTCGACACTTTGGTTTGCTGCAAAACACACATAGAGAAATGCTGAAAATGCTTGAATTTATATTTGACATGATTTTACAGAACTACTATGTTACAATCTATTAACTGAAACTGCAGAAGCGCACAATGAAGTACTAACCAGAGTAACATTCTGCAGTGATGTCTCCACTGATTCAGTGCGAAGGTAGATGGACGCCTCGTTGATCGATGTTCCAATGCGCTGAATGAGCAGATGAGATGTTCATGAAAATTTCTAAACGGGTAATCTGGTAGCAAAAGTCTTGCAGTCCAAATGAGATTATAGCTTTACCTTGATGCAGGCCACAGCAGCCACAGTACCGAAGTGCTGAGGAGGAAGCTGTAAAATCAGTGAACAACATGAAGTTAAAATAAAAAGGCAGTAAAACAGACAGAGATGGCAGAATATATCAAATGATGAACTTGCTCCAAGAACTGAGTCTCACCTCCGGGAACAAATGATAAAATTCGTTGCTGAGCACCCACCAGTGCTCAGACTCCAGGCCCTCACAGATGGTCCTGTGTTGGAGCTTCAACTCCACCAACTGCAGGAATCATGTGAAAACATCTCATTAACTTCACCATCGTCACATTCAGAATCAAACTACAAGTCAGTGAAGTGTTTGTGCTGAAAAGTGTATTATTGGCAAAATAATCGGCTGAAACGAACCTTCGTGCTGTCAAAACGTGGCTGTGAGAAGGTGTAAGCAAACATCCTGTTTGCTCTGTGCAAAGCTTGGCAGGGCTGCTACAGGGACAGAGGAGAATCAAGTGTTTAGGGGCGACTGCAGTACTAATCAGATATTAGTGGGAAAAAATCTTTCTTTGCATTTAATCTGTGAGAAGAGCAGAATTTTACCTCAAATCTCACCAGCGCTACACAAGAAAGGGGTGGAATTAAGACCTCCTGCTGCCAGCTGAGCACAGAAACCTCCTACAGCAGAGACCAATACATGGTTAATACAGGGACACTGGTGTAGTCAAGTATGAATGAACTTCATCTTCATGATCTTTAGCCATTTCAAACTGATAAGTAAGAAAGACCACCTGTGGCACGGGGGCACAGCCTGAAGGTAAGATGGCCAGCTTGTGTTCCTCCGTTCCTGAGGAAAAGAGTTTAAATAGTAACTGGCATGTTCAGGATCCTGAAGGGCTTTACAGTGTAAAGAGTATCTGCAGCACTGCTCAAAAACTCTCCTGAATGAAGGGCAGCTGAAGGGTCACTATGAGCTGACCGTTTGTTACTCTGGGGTCAAATTACAGAAACATCTTAACATTGAAATCTTATCTGTTTAGTATCCATGACAACTTCAGTTAGGACTGACTTTAGGACAAAACCTATTCCAGGACAACAGTTCATGATCTTATCCTAACTCCAGATCAGAAAACAGTATCACAGAAACATCCTGACTAGACAAATTTTCTTTCCCCCAAAAATACTGTCCCAACTTTAGGACAAAGCCAGTGTTACTCAATAGAGCCCACTGTTGGCCCACTGATGGCAAAACTGGCAGCCCAATGGCTTTTTGCTCAGCGTTTTCCAGGTGGCCAAAGAGTGGTTAAACAGAGTAAAATGTTGTTTACTTTACTTTTTCACTCACAGTCCAATTATTTCTTTTCTTTACTCTTTCTTTCATTGTCCTCTGTAAATTAGTAAATCATTTTATTTTGATACAGTATCAGCAACAGTGTTGTCAACAAAATTATTTTATGTCTGGCCTAGTTATTAAAAATTTCCCCTGTAATATTTTTCTTGTTTTACCTTAAAAAATAAAAGCCTCCATGCATTTAAAATCAGTTTGTGGAGATAAAAACTAATTAGATGTTGTAAACAGGACAATAATCTGGGTGGTCTGAGGGTGGACCAGCAGTGGCTAACAGTCAACCAGGTGTTGACCATATCAAACCACTGGACCAATACATGCTTAGTATCTGGGCTGTGACAGGCAGCATAGTTCACTACTAATTACATTAATTCATTACATTTAATTCATGCTGCAAAATTGTGATTTGACTTTTGAGATGTTTTTGTTTTCATGAATGTGCGTGAATCCCAGACACTGCAGACTCGATCTACACCGTCTCCTCTTATGGACTTTGTGTGTTAATGTTGATGAAAACTCGCCTAATAAGATATTTCAGTGATGGTGGTGAATAATGAGGAGACAGAGCTGGTCGAGTGTCTGTTTATTAGGAGGAACAACGTTAGCGCTGCTGGTTAAAAACGTCTGGGAAACAGAAACTGACACCGCTCTGATAAACAGCGCCAAGCGCTTTCACTACATTCACAACTTCCAGTTTATCACACTTTAGTTTGGACCTTTTCACACCAGTAACTGCAGCTATCAGACAAACTGACTGACATTTTTCACATTATTGTCACGAAGTCTTTACGTTCCGGCTGCGCACGTGTCGTCTGTTGCTAGGTAACACCAACTGATTAGCTTTAGGCTAAAGTTAGCTAACGTTACTGACACAAAACAAAAGTCAAATCTGTAAAATAAGTGAATAAGAGAGCAGAAAGCTGCAGTAGTTTGTCAGCTTCTCCGTTAAGTTTTAAATACCGGCTCGGTTCGGGCTGCTGAGTGTGAAAAACGGACATTAGTGAGCTCTTTCACTACTTAAGGTTACGGTGTGAATCAGATCACGTGATCCCTCCGAATCACCCAGTCTCGGCCTGTTAAAGTCTTCAACCAGTAACTTAAATAAAAAGTGCATTTTTTAAAAGTCTTCATCCCCAAAACCCCCTCAGACCTGTTTTACACTGAAACAGGCCGTCAGCTGTAGCTGCTGCAGCTCAGAACTCGCTGTCGGGACCAGCAGCACTAAGTTTCTCTCTCCGGCCGTTTTTCTACATCAGGTGTCTCTCTTAGCGCTCTATGCTAGCAGAAATATCCGCTCGCTAACTCACCGTCGCAGCCGTCCGTCTGGGTCGCTGCATGTTCGTCCCTCGTCGTCCGCTGTCCGTCCTGGATCCGCCGCCACCTGTAAAAAAGAAGAGCAGACGTTACAGCTGCTGCTGAGATGCCAGCGGCACAAAGAACCGCTGGCCGCAGCTGAGCGCCGAAGATGAACGCAGGAAGCTTCATCTTAAAGCAGAGTCCGGTGGTTCGTCGTGAGTGAGAGCTCAAGAGAAAGCAGCTTGATCGTTTGGGTGTCGGTGAACGACTTAACGATTTTAGACTTTCAGCCTCTTCGGGGTTCTATGGAACGTTCTTTCACCTTGGTAACGTTCTTTAGTTCAAAACATGTTTATGTTATGTGACAACAGTGTTTGTAACATACAGTCCATTATACTTCACATCTCAGCTCAGCTCAGTGAAGTCCCATCAGTGTCTTGATTTGTCACTAATTCAGCAGACACGTAGCACTGATCACGATGCAGTCTAAGGCAGATACGTTAACTACTCATTTACTGAGTTGAAGAGCTGCTTGTTGCCTAAACTTTTCACCAGCAGTGCATCTTTCTTAAATAACTGTCCCTATTTGAGGGTAATCTAAACCAATGAAGCTCATTCTACACATGTAAAAAAGGTCAGACTGGATAAAAAGAACAGTTTAAACTTCACATGAAACACTAACATATTAAAATGCTTGGACTCTTGTACAATAAAGGGAAACCCTGGATGGGTGTCAGTCACAAGCTGAACTTGATCAGGCTTTTTTGTCTTTGACACACTTTAACATCACCTGCAGAACCACCTCTTTGTAAAACACAGTTCTAGATTAATACAGTAGCTCTGTGTAAAGGTGTTTTATACTGCATTTACCGTAAAATAGCTCTACAAGTGGAATCAAATCAGAGCATAAACATGTTTATAAAACAGTTTAGTGGAACTGCATGGATATACACTGCTCAAAAAAATAAAGCAAACACTCAAATAACACATCCTAGATCTGAATAAATAAAATATTCTCATTGAATACTTTGTTCTGTACAAAGTTGAATGTGCTGACAACAAAATCATAAAAATCAATGGAAATCAAATTTATTAACCAATGGAGGCCTGGATTTGGAGTCACACAAAATTAAAGTGGGAAAACACTACAGGCTGATCCAACTTTGATGTAATGTTCTTAAAACAAGTCAAAATGAGGCTCAGTATTGTGTGTGGCCTCTACGTGTCTGTATGACCTCCCTACAACGCCCGGGCATGCTCCTGATTAGGTGGCGGATGGTCTCCTGAGGGATCTCCTCCCAGACCTGGACTAAAGCATCCGCCAACTCCTGGACAGTCTGTGGTGCAACGTGGCGTTGGTGGATGGAGTGAGACATGATGTCCCAGATGTGCTCAATCAGATTCAGGGCTGGGGAACGGGCAGGCCAGTCCATAGCTTCAATGCCTTCATCTTTCAGGAACTGCTGACACACTCCAGCCACATGCGGTCTAACATTGTCCTGCGTTAGGAGGAACCCAGGGCCAACCGCACCAGCATATGGTCTCACAAGGTGTCTGAGGATTTCATCTTGGTACCTAATGGCAGTCAGGCTACCTCTGGCGAGCACATGGAGGGCTGTGCAGCGCTCCAAAGAAATGCCACCCCACACCATTACTGACCCAATGCCAAACCAGTCATGCTGAAGGATGTTGCAGGCATCAGATCGCTCTCCACGGCGTCTCCAGACTCTCACATCTGTCACACGTGCTCAGTGTGAACCTGCTTTCATCTGTGAAGAGCACAGGGCGCCAGTGGCCAATTTGCCAATCCTGGTGTTTTCTGGAAAATGCCATGCGTCCTGCACGGTGTTGGGCTGTGAGCACAATCCCCATCTGTGGACGTCAGGCCCTCATACCATCCTCATGGAGTCGGTTTCTAACCATTTGTACAGACACATGCACATTTGTGGCCTGCTGGAGGTCATTTTGCAGGGCTCTGGCAGTGCTCCTCCTGTTCCTCCTTGCACAAAGGCGGACGTAGCGGTCCTGCTGCTGGGTTGTTGCCCTCCTACGACCTCCTTCACGTCTCCTGGTGTCCTGGCCTGTCTCCTGGTAGCGCCTCCAGCCTCTGAACACTACACTGACAGACACAGCAAACCTTCTTGCCACAGCTTGCATTGATGTGCCGTCCTGAATGAGCTGCACTACCTGAGCCACTTGTGTGAGTTGAATAGTCTCATGCTACCATGAGTGTGAATGCGCCACCAACATTCAAAAGTGACCAAAACATCAGCCAGAAAGCATAGGTACTGAGAAGTGGTCTGTGGTCCTGACCTGCAGAACCACTCCTTTATTGAGTGTGTCTTGCTAATTGCCAATCATTTCCACCTGTTGTCTATTCCTTCTGCACAACAGCTGTTTGTCAATCAGTGTTGCTTCCAAAGTGGACAGTTTGATTTCACAGAAGTTTGATTCACTTGGAGTTATATTGTGTTTTTTAAGTGTTCCCTTTATTTTTTTTGAGCAGTGTATTTACACATTTAATCTTAAACTGGAACTACATTGTCATCTGGATAATGTCCTCCTTTTCTGTACTATTCCTTCCTCAAACTCTGGGAGAATGTAATGCAGTGTTGTAAAACATCACTACACAGCTATGTAGCTTCACCACAGTCATGTCTCATCAGTTAGAAGTTGCATATAAAATTTTGATAAACCTACAAAAATGAGGTGTCATATGATGTAGAAAAATTAAGAAGACTTTTATTCTAACATGTTATTAAGAAAGAGTTGTGACCCAAAGGAGATCTCAAGTGACGTTTATGTTCAAAGCCAAGGTCAATGGCCCTTTCATGAGTACTGAAAAAACTTTTTTTGAGATTCAGTTTCTCAGTCAGGTGTTTTGTCCCCAGGAAAACCATAAAAATGCATTATAAGAACAAAGGTTTACATTGGTGTCAGGGATGGAGTACCGGGACAATTCCCGGTGGGCCACTCTGTGTGTGGGCCGGTCTGTGTGTGGAGAGCTAAAAATTGAACCAGATTTAAGTATTCTAATATCAAAATGTGAATTGGTCCACAGTGCATGGCCATTAGCCAACCACAGACAAGCCGCCAACCCCAGCCTAAAACGTAATCACAACAACTGTGAGCAGTTAAAAAAAAAACGAAAATCGAACCCATGTTAGTAATTAAGGCAAAATGGAGACAACGTCGAAAAAGCACAAAGGAGGGGCCGAAAAGGCATGAGATAAAAAAAAAAAAAGAAAAAACTAAAAAGAGACGCAGGAAAATGCATGAAACTGGATGAATTGCTCAGCTGTCGGACTGAGGACGAGCAAAATACAGAGGTAATGTCCAGAGTGCCTTTGCTTCGTCAGCTAGCTTGCTAACTATGTTTGCCCGTTCGTGCAGTCACGCATGAGAAGGCCCTGTCTCAAATGACGCCTATACCCTACCTAGAACACTACTTAAAAATGAAAAACATTTCAATAAACCGTCATTAGATGTTAAATATGGGGTTATATAAACTATTCCTGCATATAAGTGGCTTTTGATCAGACGTAATTTGCACTGTTTGGGTGGAGATTCTGCCATTTCTTGTCCAACATTGTTCATAGGGCAAAGGAAGTCATTTGAGACAGTACCATTAGTCTCTGATCCTCAAGGTGGACACGGAGAGTTTAATTTAGGAGATTAATCCATCCATCGTCATCTGCTTATCCGAGCCCGGGTCGTGTGGGCAGCAGCTGAAGCAAAAAGGCCCAGACCTCCCTCTCCCCCGCCACCCCTTCCTGCAGAAAAGATGTTTTCCTTGTAATAGGATGGTCATTCTAATTAACTTCAGTAGTTAGTTACATGGAAACTATGAATAGAAAAAATATTTAAATATAATGTGTTGACATCTACATTGTCCCTTAGGTTCAGGACAGTTCAGGGGATTCAGCTCTCACAGTCAGGCAAAGTGAAGAGAGAACTGCAGGAGAGGAGCCAGTTAGTGAGGTTGAGGAGAAAGATACACAAGAGGAGAGAGCAACAGAAGAGTCAGTCAGTGAGAAAAGAAAAGATGACACACATGACAGTGTACAAGAGAGTGAAAAAGAGATTAACTACTATACTCGCCCCACACTGGATAATTTGAATTTGTTCCTGGTATCATCCTCAACAAAAAGCAGCTTGCCCACTGGCAAAGAAAGTGTTCTGGTGCAAAGACGGCACCAGTTGAAAGTGGCTTACATACTGCCAGGAGAAGCATGCGCTGTATTGCTTTGTATGCATGGCATTCGGAAAGTCCACTGACAACAGCTGATTCATTACTGGCATGACAGATTGAAAGCATTTACATCAGCGCATAGAAGAGCATGAAAAAAGTTTCTTACATAAAACTGTGCTGAAGCATTTTTGTTACAGGCTACCAAATCAAACATACAGAGCTTGATGTGTGGCAGACAGCAAATTGTGAAAAAAGAACAGGTACGAAAGAATCGACAGATTCTGGAGCACATAGTGGATACAGTAAAGGTTATAGACAAGCAGGGGCTTAGTTATAGGGTGGAGAATGATGCAGCATATAACCTAGAAGACAGTAGTGCTGATCATGGTAACTTTCTAGAGCTTGTGCTACTACTGGGAAAGTATGATGTTTGCCTGAAAGAATATTTAACTACCAGTATTGAGAAAAGCAAGAATTGTGCTCGGTCAGGAAGGGGGAGAGGTTCTCTGGTAACATTTCTTTCTACAACAACTGTCAATGAAGTCATTGGTACAATTCAACAACTCATCCAGGAATGCATTTCAAATGCTGTTCAGAAGGCTGGAATATATTCAGTTCAAATTGACACAACACAGGACATCACTTCTCAAGACCAATGTTCTGTCATTCTGAGATATGTCACAGACACAGTTAATGAAGGAGTTGCTGTTGTTAAGTGCCAAGAAGCTACTGGGCAATATGTTGTCATTCTGCTTCGTGAAGTACTTCCATCCATCCATCCATCCATTATCTCCCGCTTCTCCGGGGTTCGGGTCGCGGGGGCAGCATCCTAAGCAATGAAGCCCAGACCTCCCTTTCCCCAGCCACTTCCACCAGCTCTCTAAGGGGGATTCCGAGGCGTTCCCAGGCCAGCTGGGCGATATAGTCACGCCAGCGTGTCCTGGGTCTTCCCCGGGGTCTCCTCCCAGGTGGACTTGCCTGTGACACCTTCCGAGCCTTATGGCTCAGCTCTTTCTTTACCACAACAGACCGGTAAAGAGCCCGCATCACTGCTGACCCAGCACTAATCCGCCTGTCAATCTCCCGCTCCCTTGTACCATCACTCGTGAACAAGACCCCGAGATACTTGAACTCCTCCACTTGAGGCAAGAGCCTATCCCCGACCCAGAGAGGGCTCTCCACCCTTTTCCGCCTGAGAACCATGGTCTCGGATTTAGAGGTACTGATTCTCATCCCAGCCGCTTCACACTCGGCTGCAAACCGATCCAGCGAAAGCTGAAGTTCCCCAATAGGACCACATCATCTGCAAACAGCAGCGATGTGACCCTGAGGTCACCAAACCGGACACCCTCCATCCCTTGACTGCGCCTAAAAATTATGAATAGAATCGGTGACAAAGGGCAGCCCTGACGGAGTCCAACTCTCACTGGGAACGAGCATGATTTACTTCCGGCTATGCGAACCAAACTCCAGCTTTGTTTGTACAGGGCCTGAATGGCTCGTAGCAAAGAGCTATGTACCCCGTACTCCCGAAGCACCTCCCACAGAATACCCCGGGGAACACAGTCGAATGCCTTCTCCAGATCCACAAAGCACATGTGGACTGGTTGGGCAAACTCCCATGAACCCACCATCCTGGAGAGGGTGAAGAGTTGGTCCAGTGTTCCACGACCAGGACGGAACCCGCACTGCTCCTCCTGGATCCGAGGTTCGACTATAAGCCGGACTCTCTTTTCCAGTACCCCTGCATAGACCTTGCCAGGGAGGCTGAGGAATGTGATTCCCCTGTAGTTGGAACACACCCTCCGGTCCCCTTTTTTTAAAAAGATGCACCACCACCCCAGTCTGCCAATCCAGTGGCACTGCCCCCGATGTCCACGCAATGTTGAAAAGGCGTGTCAGCCAAGACAGCCCCACAACATCCAGAGCCTTGAGGAACTCAGGGCGGATCTCATCCACCCCTGGAGCCTTGCCACCAAGGAGCTTCTTAACTACCTTAGCGACTTCGGCCTCAGTAATGGACAAGCCTATTCCCATGTCCCCAGACTCTGCCTCCTCACTGGAGAACGTGTCGGTGGGATTGAGAAGGTCCTCAAAGTATTCCTTCCACCGCCCAATGACGTCTTCAGTCGAAGTCAGCAGCACACCATCTCCATTATATACAGTGCTAGTGGCACACTGCTTTCCCCTTCTGAGTCACCTGACGGTTTGCCAGAATCTTTTCGGAGCTGACTTAAAGTCACTTTCCAAGGCCTCACCAAACTCCTCCCATACACGGGTTTTTGCCTTGGCGACAACTGAAGCCGCAGATCGCTTGGTCTGTCGATACCTGCCAGCTGCCTCTGGTGTCCCACAGGCCAACCATGCCCGGTAGGACTCCTTCTTCAGCTTGACGGCATCTCTCACCTGGGGTGTCCACCACCGGGTTCGAGGATTACCGCCCCGACAGGCACCAACTACCTTACGGCCACAGCTACAGTCAGCCGTTTCAGCAATGGAGGAACGGAACATGGCCCATTCTGAGTCAATGTCCCCCACCTCCCCCGATATCTGGTCAAAGTTCTGACGGAGGTGTGAGTTGAAGATCAATCTGACAGGTTCTTCTGCCAGACGTTCCCAGCAAACCCTCACTATACGTTTGGGCTTGCCTGGTCTGACTGGCATCTTCCCCCACCACCTGATCCAACTCACCACCAGGTGGTGATCAGTTGACAGCTCAGCTCCTCTCTTTACCCGAGTGTCCAAAACACATGGCCACAAGTCCGATGACACGACTACAAAGTCAATCATTGAACTGCGGCCTAGGGTGTCCTGGTGCCATGTGCACTTATGGACATCCTTGTGTTCAAACATGGTGTTCATGATGGACAAACTGTGGTTTGCACAGAAGTCCAAAAACTGAACACCACTCGGGTTCAGATCAGAGAGGCCATTCCTCCCAATCATTGCCCATGTGAGCGTTGAAGTCCCCCAGCAGGACAATAGAGTCTCCAGGAGGAGCACTTTCAAGTACCCTTCCCAAGGACTCTAAGAAGGCTGGGTACTCTGAACTGCTGTTCGGTGCATAAGCACAGACAGCAGTCAGGACCCGTTCCCCAACCCGAAAGCGTGGGGAAGCTACCCTCTCATCCAGCGGAGAAAACCCCAACATACAGGCACCAAGTCGAGGGGCTATGAGAAAGCCCACACCTGCCCGCCGCCTCTCACCATGGGCAACTCCAGAAAAGAATAAGGTCCAGCCCCTCTCAAGGAGATTGGACCCAGAGCCCAAGCTGTGTGTTGAGGTGAGCCCGACTATATCTAGCCGGCATCTCTCAACCTTGCGCACCAACTCAGGCTCCTTCCCCGCCAGTGAGGTAACGTTCCAAGTTCCAAAAGCCAGTTTCAGCAACCGAGGATCAGAACGCCAAGGCCCACGCCTTCAGACACTGCCCGATCCACAACGCACCGAACCCCTACTACTGCCCCTCCCATTGGTGGTGGGTCGATGGGAGGGGGGACTCATGTAAATCCTTCGGGCTGGGCCCGGCCGAGCACCATGAGTAAATGCCCGGCCACCAGACGCTCGCTGGCGAGCCCCTCCCCCAGGCCTGGCTCCAGGGTGGGGCCCCGGCAACCCTGTTCCGGGCAGGGTACACAAGTCCCGTTTTTGTGTCTTCATAGGGGTTATTATGGATCACACTTTGTCTGACCTGTCACCTAGGACCAGTTTGCCATGGGAGACCCTACCAGGAGCTTTTGCTCCAGACAATATAGCTCCTAGGATCATTCAAGCATGCAAACCCCTCCACCACGATAAGGTGGTGACCCATGGAGAGGAAAAGTTGAAAAGTTGAAATTGGACGTGAGCAAGTGCATTGGACATGCAACAGATGGTGTATCTAATATGCAAGGCCAGTATAAAGGTTTTTCTGCCCTAATGTCCTCTGTGTCTCCCAATCAAGTGCATGTGTGGTGCTATGCCCATGTTCTCAACTTGGTTCTTGCTGACACCACTCAGGTAGTAATTGCAGGTGGATCACTGTTCTCCCTCCTTAATGACATTGCTGTGTTCTTTCGTAAATCATTCCTATGGAGAGCCAGGGCAAGAGACATAAGCGCCTCTCTCCCATTGGAGCGACATGCTGGTGGGCTAAACATGATGCTCTTAAGAAGGTCAATGGATCATTTGGCCACCCTGAAAAGGGTCTCTATGTTGATCTTCTTCTTGCATTGTCTGTCATCCAAGATCAGGCCAGCATGAAGACCACAGTTCAAGTGAGAGCAAGATCACTCATAGAGGCATTGCTGAGATATGAAACAATAAAAATTACCTCAGGATTTTTGAGCAGACCTCACCATTGTCAAAATACCTGCAAACAGGAAGGATGGACATTCTGTCAGCCCACAGAATGGTTGTGGCAACACAATAAAACCTGCAAGGTATGGCCAGAGATTTGGCTCCTGTCAAAGCAGCTGCAGACAGATTTGTCCAGTGGGCAAATGATAAGATACAAGAGGAGGACAACAAGACTGATGTTGTAGCAGAAATTGCACTGCCACAGAAGAGAGCAAGAAAGAGGACAAAAATGTCTGGAGAAATGACTGAGGTTGAGAGAGTGAGAGATCCACACAAAGAGTATGAGGTTACGGTGTATAATCAAATCATGGACACGGTAGTTGAAACAATCCAGAGAAGATTTCTCACACATGGAACGCTTTATGTTGACCTCTCTCTCCTACACCCTAGGAATTTTTCCCAGGTCACTTCCACTCCTCTTCCAGAATCAGCCCTACAGGAACTCAGCAAGTGTTTACTCCCTTTTAACACACAAGCAACTGTTGAAAACCTGCAGAGTGAACAGAAAACTCTGGCTGTTCAGTGGGATAGGTTGAAACTGTCCCCACTGAACGAATACAAGTCCAGAACAGTGGAGGAAGTAGAACTAGTTGAAGAAGGGGATGCTGAAATTGTGAACAAGAGCTGTTCCTCCTGCAAAAATTGTCCACTTTTTTGTTATTAGGTCCTGAGAAGGTTTAGCTTGCTGACAGATGCCTACCATATTCTTGGCCTGGTATATAAGTTTCTCCTCACACTTATCTCTCAAGTGGCATGTGAACGCACATTTTCAACACTCAAGTTCATCAAGAACAGACTCAGGAGCAAGTCGTCGCAAGATTATTTGGAGGCATTTATGTTGATGGCCACAGAGAGAGACATTTTGATGTCCTTAGACGCACAAACTATCATCGATGAGGTTGCAGAAAAAAAGTGGCCTGCTCAGAACATTGCTCCTCTAGTAAGGTATGTATATGATCATTTGTTTTTTCTTGTGTTCTACTTGTTCTAGAGAGTCGTTGTGAAGTGAAACATGATGGGGATTTTTTCTCAATTTGGAGTTGATGTGATTGTAGTGGGCTGGTCTAGAAAAAAGTCCAGGGCTGAATTTGGGTCCCAGTCCAGCCCTGAGCATGTGTATATGATACTTGGCAAGTACAAAGCATATGTTTACATGCTGCTCTCATGGGACACATTTCCTCATGTATGCTCTCCACTCTGTTTATATGTATATTATACTTGCATATTTATATTTTTACCACTATATACCGTATTTGTACACTTTTTATGTAAATAATACTGTATTTTGGATGCTAACTGCATTTCATTGGCTCTGTACCTGAACTCTGCACAATGCAAATAAAGCTGAGGAGGAAGTTATAGTCCGCTTAACATAAAAACATGGTGATGAACACGTATTACCATTAAAGTCAATTTCGTATGAGGTTCCACACAGTCCCTCCTCCTCCCTCTTCACTCCTCCCTCTGTTTACTTACCAGGCTAGAAGAAACGTTGTGAGTTCATCGTCAAACTTCATCCCTTCATACTCTGAGAGCTCCAGCGGTGGAGAGAAGCGCCATTGCTAACTCTTATTTTGCTTCTTTTTGTGTCACTTATTTTCTTTGTGGTTTCTTGTTGTCTTCTCATGTATGATTGATGGCAGACTTGACTCTACAGTGACTCACTGTTGCCTCTTGAGGTGTAAAGTGGTATTATGAGACAGGAAGGGCCCAGAGCTAGCTGGTTAGCATGCTAGACGCCTGGGACATGATGTCAAACGTTATTTCTTCACATTCTGTTGATAATTTTAGTACATTTTGTAATGTTTTAAACTAAAAATCTAACAAACTGTTCCTTTAAAGATAAAGGTAGCCTCATGTTTTTTTGTGGTGTTAATGTTATACTGTTTGTTTTGGCTTGTAGTTAGCTGGGCAAGAAGTAGCTAGCTATCTAAAACCTGCCAGCTAATCGAAGCAGGTTCAACTTCTGCCTGAGTTTCAGCTTCACAAAACCTAACAAACACAGTTGTGGTTAACTAGTTTAACAAATGCAGTTAACAATCTACATTAATCCAGGTTTAGATACTCTGTTTTTGATGATCAGCTAATAGTGTAAAACGTAAAGTTTTAGTTTTAGTGTAAAACATAAAAGTTTATGTGGTTGGTTAGTGTAGTGGTTAACACCTCTGCCTTCTACGCTGCAGACTGGGGTTCAGTCCCCCACCAGGGCAAGGACCCTACACTATACCAAAAAGAGTCCTTGGGCAAGACTCCTAACACCACCTTAGCCGACCTGAGTAAAATGATCAAATTGTAAGTTGCTCTGAATAAGAGCGTCTGCCAAAATGCCATAGAACATGTGCTGCTGAAGAAGGAAAAAAGAAATACTACCGAAATATCTCAAAGTAAAAGTATTTATAATGGGGGGAAAAAGTAAGGCTGTCACCACTTCAACCAGGGTTAAACCAAACTATGCTTAAAGTTAGCTGGATAGGCAAGAAATAATCATGGAAATAATCACAGAGGGGGTTTTCTGTAATTTAAATATAACTTATTAGATTGAACATCCAATCATCAGCTATACACAAATTAGCCAGTTATAAATGTATAGGATTTAGACCGTTATTGCCAGTGTTATTTATTAGCCTCTAATTTTGTAGTATATCAGCTAACAAGATGGAGGCCCTCAAATTCTGCTAAGGGCAGCCAGAAGGTTAGAACAACCGTTCTAACAACTTGCCCGACCCATCGACAGTGGTGGACAGTAACTAAGTAAATGTAATTCGTTACTGTACTTAAGTAGTTTTTTTTCTGTATCTGTAATTTACTTAAGTATTTCCATTTGGGCGACTTTTTACTTTTACTCCACTACATTTCAAAGTCTAATATCTTACATTTTACTCCACTACATTTTGAGAAACCTGCCGTTCCTTTTGGTTTTTGTGTGTATTAAAACGTAACATGTCAAAACAAAAGAAGTGCAAAGCAAGAACACCAATGGTGGAACTAACCTAACCTGTAAATTGTCCACAATATAGAAATATGTACACATATGCAGTTTGACTGGCACGTTTCTTTTTTTCTGAATTCATACAAACACTTTCATGTTATAGTAACTTAGTTTCAGTTAGTTTATGTTTATGAGCAGAGACCTACAGATCAACACAGTAATGGAAAACTTATTTGTGATCCTGAGTTTAAAGCCAGTTTTTATTCAACTTGTAACTAATTTACAAAGTAATTTTAAACGGAAACTTTGCTTGTTTGTAAAAGTGATTTCAGAGCCACTCGGTTCTCCCTGATGGAAACTGTTTACCTTCAGTGTTTTGCGCTTATGATCATTTTAATAGACGTCAGCGTCACTAATTAATGATGTTCTATTAAAAGACTGGTTTACCAAGAGAGACACTGGAGGATTTTCACCTAAAATGAGTTTAGGAGGCAAATCTTGTTACAAAAATGATAACAGGACATCAGAGCCACAATTAATCTTTTACTACTTTTACTTTCAATACTTAAGTACATTTGAAGGCAAATACTGTACTTATATATATATATTCTGTACTTTTACTCAAGTTGAGGTCTAGAGTAAGGACTTCTACTTTTACTGGAGTAATATTTTACCTTGGGTCTCTCTACTTTAACTCAAGTACATGATTTGTGTACTTCATCCATCTCTGCCCCTTCGAGTGGTCCTACTGAGCACACGCGTATCATTACTGTAGCATAGCAGCTTAATGTTTCAAACGTTTTATTGTTTTTGATGTTAATTCAGTGCAGACTCAGCTTAATAATACTGCTCCCTGATGAGGTGATTTAGGCAATATTTTATATATAATATTAAAAAAATCCTAGTTATTCTTTTAATGCTGGTAACGTTTTCTGATGAGTTATAAGCTATCAAATTTTCCTACCTACACATTTCAGTAATTTACTGAATGATACTGTAATTTAAACTACCAAAATATCATACCTACAGTTTGTAGATCGCTACCTGAAAATGTGTCGTACCGTAGAACATTTTGACAAGGTAGCACAATTCATCAGAACACCAGCCCTAATAGCCAGGTAGCTCCATTGCTAACTTTAGCTTGTTAGCTTGTTGTCCTCCTTATCTGATGAGTCATTTCTTTGATTTCTCCAGTTATTCTGCAGATTGGTTTGTATGAAGAAAGCTGCAGTTGTGCTGTCTGTTTTATGTCGGCACAGCCATCTTTGAGCTGTTTATTGTTTTCATTTTCTTACAAGAATTTTCCAGGGAGCATGTTTGTTCTTAGTTGTGAGAAATATCCACTTCACTCTCAATTCTTTACAGTAAGCAGAAAGAGGCGTTTTTGTCACCCCCTCTGGTGCAAATGGGAACTGCGCTTGACATTCTGAACATTAAACTGTACGATAACTCTGTTCTTCAATATTGATGCAAAATATGAATTTGTCACACACTCCTAACCTTTACACATCTGCTCTGACCCCACAAATGAACATTCAGTACAGTTTTATTGAAGTCAAACCAGGCAAGTCTGAAACCGAGTAAATCTGTGGAATGTCGCTTAAAATACTCTCAATAAATTATGAATTCTGAAGAAAAAACATCTCAAAAGTTGGTCAAATAAAAATACAGTAAAAGAAATTTTACAAAAATGTGCCTACGTTCACAAACATTCAGAATTTTACAGGCATTCTTGAGACACTACAATATAATGACAAGTCGAGTTCTTTGCCTTCTACTATGTACAGGTTGGACAAGCATCATTCTCGTACATAAATGCAACAACACGGGCTAGTTTACATAGCCGAAAAATCTCTATTCATGAGTATATCGTTATAAAACTCGGAGAGGACGTTCATTCTACCCAAGTAATATCATTTATGGTACTTTTATTCAGTTGGAGTGTACACTTTGATGGTGAAAACTTTACATTAACACTTAAGCTTTACACGAAACAGAAGTCCAGTAGCAAGATTTTTAGCAAAACAGTCTATTTTTTCCCCAAGGAATGTGAGATCAATGTAACATCAACACAAATGAGCTTTTATGTAGCTGGTGAGATCATTAAAATGCAATTTTGCAACATAAAGAACAGGCACCACCATACGTGAATAAGCACAAGATGTTTATGACACTTTAAATCACATATTTATATAAAAATAGCAAAAAGAAATGATGAAGTACAGTGCACTAACACTCTCAACAGCTTTAAGGAGGTAATACAAAAATTTTAAACAGTTGATATGAACACAAAAAGGGCTCCTGAAATGAATAACGACCAATTGAATAATAACAGAGCCGCTGCACGAATAAATGTAAGAAATTTTTGTTAAAGTGACCGTCATACAAATCCTACGACTATTTGTCGAATCAAAACAAGGCATTTGTGCATCCAAAAATAAACAACAAATCGGGACGTAAATGTCCAGTGGAACAGCTGAAACAAGCCAAAAAATTAAAAATAAAAGGAGTAATTCATGCGGGGATACTGAAGCAGAACTAGAAAGGAAGAAAAAAAAAAAGAAAAAAAAAAAAAAAAAACACACTCTCAAAACAACACACGTCCTTCATCTAGGCATGAACACCACATGTGTCATTTTAATACAAAATGTGTTAAAGTAGATAATAATATGACACAAAGTGTTTTTTTTTTGGAGAGCGCACTTCTTACAACTGCTTCACTCTGACTCTTTTACGGCAAAGCCGTTTACCACACATGAAATTCAACATACATGAGGAATACATTGGTCTTTTGAGGAGAAAAGTGCTAAATGATAATAAAAAAAGGTAAAAAAAGATGTGAAAAAAATCTAGTATTTTGTAGCATCTGAGCATTGTAAGGCCAAAAACAAAGCAAAACCAACACAAAAGTGCATTATGAGACAGCGCTCCGAGTTTAAAATGTAACGCAATGCAGATCCGGACTAAACATCAGGAAAAGGGAAAGAAAAAATGATTCAAGTAAACTGGAACTGGCAACACTTCCGACTCCCACAGATACAGTGAAGAACACTGATGCCGTACAGTCTTAAAAATAAAGGCTTCATATTGGCTGTGCGGTTCTAAGAAAAAGCTTCAGTTGGCTTAATATGGAGATTCTTTAAGTTTCACACTCATGTTACTCATTTACAAAACTAAAGCTGGGACCACTTATCTATTTATCAATAATTATTGATATATCCAATAAAGGTGACCGGTACATTTTTAATTTTGGGCATGCTTTTCTATCTTCAGTTGAGTGTTTAGTTAGTCACACCCCTTTGGTGGAAATGACTATGCTGAATAATGAGTGTGGTTCTGAATTAAATTTTGATATTTATTGATGTTTTTGTTATTATTAACTATTGATAAATTCAGTAGAATCACTGGGTAAAATGTATTGTATGAATGTAAGTACTTTTCTTTCTCAATTTTAGTTCCTTTGAAGGCGTTGACGCCCCCTCTGGTGGCATTGGGTACTGCCTGTGATATACTGAACACTAAACCTTGAAATATCTGCAGTTTTAAAAATAATGATATTTATTGATAATTTTGACTTTTATTATTCCCACTTACATCTCATTTACTAAATACAAAGCTGGGGCCACTTCATGCTTTATCAGTACTAATTTATCCATAATTACTGATAAATTAATAATAGCGCTACATGAGTTCAATCGTCCTTATACTTTTCTTTCTTAATTGTAGTTAAATGTTTAGTTGTTTTGACGAAAGCTTTGTCACCCCCTCTGGTAAAAATAGGAACTGCCCTTGATATACTGATCACTACACAGTGAAATACCTGTTTTTTAATAATATGACAATATTTATTTATAATTTTGTCCTGATTTATTGATCTATCTAAAACAACATAACAGACAGTGGTTCTTCTGCAGCAACCTTCTTTTCTCGCCTTTACTTTTAAGACTGAATTTGAGTTGGACATTGTGGACTAGCAATTCATGATTAGGAAAATACGTGAACGTTGTGATGAAGCAGAGCTGCGAGGGTATAAATACAGCACATACAACACTGCACATGATCCTGCAGGAAAGAGACGAGGGTCAAACAGGTCAAAAGGTTAGCGAGTGTATCTACTGCCGTTCGGTAAATGCGGCCTAAAAAGACAGGAATGAGTTCTCAAGCACGGTACTTCACATCACAGGAGCTACTGAGCGAGGAATTAATCACGATATCATTACACCGAGCCATGGTGGAGGTCTGCCATGATTAAAAGCTATCGAGCTTTTCACTCAGATTTACATCGAGAAGTAGAAGTTATGCAAAACGTTTATGCTACACTCGGCTGTAGGCTGCACAGCACGTTCGTTTTTCTGTTCGACCGATTAATCCACGTTTTTCATCTTCTATCGTAACCGTCTGCGTTGAGTCATTAAGACAAAATGTGGTACAAAAGATCTGTTCAAACATCGATGACTTAAAAAAATGAATTCTGGGTAAAGGTACACCTTGAAAGTGACACCTTCAGAATTTGTCACTATTGTATTTTTTTTAAATGCATGATACAGACAAAGTGACTACATTGGCAACAGCACTGAAAAGAAAAAAAAAAACAAACAAACAAAAAAAAAAACTGTATTTACATATACCAAACAAAAATGAAAAGAAACAGCCGCAACTCTAGCAACAATGCTGAAACTAAACCAAACAATATCCTACTTGATATTCGTATTGGCACACTAACGATGGCAAAATCTGAAGATGGCAGTGTTAGGATTATTAACGATGGCCAAATTTGAGACAACAGCAAGGTACGGTTTCGAGACACCTTAGAAAGTACCACAAGCTGGTAATAACACTGAGGAAACCTCGCGTCTCAGGCAAAAAGGTGAAAATGCTAAGTGCTAGCTGTGATTTTCTACACATCTGAAGTTGCCGTAGCTCCTAATTCCTGGCGTCTGAATTTACAGTCCTGTATGAAAAAGAGTGAGGCAAAAAGACAACAAAAAGGCCAAGCAATGGAGTAGGGTTAATCATAGGGCACATATACAACATTAAGAATAGTGATATCAAAGTCACTAATACCAATGAACAATACTGTACACTTGTGAGTGGATGTAAACATAGTCATAAATATATTAATAATGATATATATCTTACAAATCACAAACACACAGGTATGAAGTGGCAGCACGTAACCAAACCTCAGTCACAGTCTGTCCAGTAACAGCTTGTTTTGTTTTTCCACTGTGTTTCTTTTCTTTAAGGTACCACCAATAGTCGATATTATGCAGCAAAATCCTTCCGATGACCAACATGTCTCATAGGAATCCTTTCTATTTACATGAGGTACATAAAATCAAGTTCTGGAGTGTGTTGCGGGTACCGTACAGAGAATGAAACACGTTAAAAAGCCTCCGCGGCTTCCAGAACGAGTTGAAAACATCAGTAAAGTGACGGTTTGCTGTGACTGTTTTCCTCCCATAGTGACTGCTGTACTGTTTCTGAAGAAGTGAAGTGACTTTTTGTGGCTCAAAAAGCTCACCAGCTGCTGCAGACCTGGAATGAACGAATAACACTTTCTCAACGCCACAGCGCCCCCTCCTGGCTGCTCTGGAGGACCTCTTATTTCAGTTCCAGTCACCAGGTTTGGTTTTCAGTTTTGCCTTCCCCTCCCCCCCAGTCACTCGCCCTCTGCCTCTCCACCTCGCTCTCCATTTTTTCCTCCGCCTCCCGCCACTCCCTCTTCCTCCTCCTCCTCCTCCTCCTCCTCCCCCTCCCCTTCTCCATCCTCCTCCCCTGGCTCCGGTTGCTCCTTCTTCACTCTGGCCCGGCTGGTCTGAGCTGGATCGTGTTTTGGGCAGCAGGGTCGGCTGTCCTGAGCCGAAAGCGCCAGCTGCCCAGCCTCGTGCTCACGGCAAAAGGAGGTGGGGCAGAAGTGGCAAAAGGCGGAAGCGGGGCGCTGGCACAAGTTGCACTGGTGCCATGGGCACTCCCAACGACCTGAAACACAGCCATAACACTTTTATTGTTTTTTTTTTTGTTGTTTTTGGTCTGCTTTCTGAACACACACACACACACACACACACACACACACACACACACATACATTTTCTAAGCCGCTTCTCCCTAAGGGTCGCCGGTGGGTGCTGGAGCCTATCCCAGCGGTCATCTGGCTTTCTGAATACTGAAACGTAAACTAACTCTGACCTCAAACATTGTTCATGCAGAAGGTTCTTCTTACTAACATCTTACATACAAATTATGAAGTTAGGATTGCTTATAGATTTATCAATAATTTATTGACAATTAAAGACAAACCTATAAAATTGCTAGACTAAATATCTATAATTTTCAATTCAACTGTAATCAATTGCATCAATTGTATTTTTTGTGATGAAGGCTTTGTCGCCCTCTCTGGTGGAAATGGGAACTTCAAGTAAAATGCTGAATACTAAACAGTAAAATTTCTGTGGTTTTGAACTAATATTTCACAATTACTGATAATCTCAAACAATATGCACAACGACTGGAGCTGGACAATCTTATATTTACTTTTACCATGAAAAATTATGCCACATTATTAAACAATATACTTTTCTGAATATATAGTGAATATCATCACTGACCAACCACATTTTATTTCACATAGAGCATATTTGTTTTATTCAATGTAGTGTAGTGCAGTGTTTGAAATGCTGCACAAAAATCACTGCACTTTAATTTTTTATTGAATTTAAAATGTTGGACTACTGTTTCTTTATTGTCTGTTTTAACTTATCAGGTGTCATGCATCATGATATTGCATTTTTGGCATATCACCTACCTCTAATCATGATATTTTACACTTAGAATTTCAGTGAAGGGGCGATATGGCTTCTACGGTTTCATTTAAAAAGCACTCTATAATGTTTATATGATCCACACACTTATTCTGACAGACTGTAACACACTACAGGAAGTGTAGGGGGCGATATCTACTGTTTCATTTAAAAAGTGCTTTATAATGCTCTATAACGTGTTGTGCTAAAGTCTGCAGTGTTTTGGCCCATGAGGACTGGAGCCTACTGTCTCGAACACACCTGACTTAGCTAATTAGCAAGACCTTCATGAGTTGAAGTCAGAGCATTAGATATAAGTAAACGCTGATCTCCACAGCACAGGCCTAGAAGGTCACCAGTTTGACATGTCTGTTCTATAATGTTCATGTGATCCACAAAGTCATCTATTTTCATGATGAAAGCATCACAATAAGCAGCGTAACTAAAGAACATTCAATTGAAAGCTGTGGTAGAAGTAGTTCCTCAGTTTCTGGTGTAGCGTTAGCATACCGTATGGAGGCTTGGTGAGGTTGAGGCAGAGCAGGTGATAGGCTTTAGGACAGTCCTTCTTGTCACACATGACCAGCTCTCCACCCTCACCACAGCAGTAGCAGTAATACTCGTGGGTCTGCCTGCTCTCCAGTTTCAGCTTACGCTTCTTAGCCTTCAGCTTTGAATTCTTCACCTTCTCCTCCTTCTCCATCACTACTGCACTCTGCACAACAGCCACAACAGAACAATACACATCTGAGACAACGACCAAAGATAAATAAAGAAGCAGTGGTGCACCAAATTGACCATTGACCAAAATCTGAAAACAAAAAGCTTTAATTTGCCTTTTTACACAAATTTCATTTATTCATTTTTGTTTGACATGCTGTCAGCAGTGACCAGTGAAGGAAAAAAACAGTTTAATTCTCAAGTCTCACGACAGAAATGTTTTGTAAGGGGACATATTTTGGCATATTTGGTCATTCAAGAAATTAAAATTTCCCCCTAAAACTTTCTGCATTTACACTATTTCAAGCAAAAACTTAAGTGCCAGTTTTTTCATGTTTTGGACAAAAACTTTCAATGGATATACTTTTGCTGCATCCCCAGGACAGAGAACAAGGGCAAGAGATAAGTTTGTGCTTCGTGCATCAACAGTGATTAGGTTAACACACTTTGTAATGACAAACACAGAGCGTGAATGTACCTTGGGCCGAACTCCGAGGAAACCACTGCAGTTCTCTGCTCCACAGTGACATGATGTTCTCCCGTTCCCCAGACAGTCCAGATTATAATTAAACGTCAGCTCAGTGTCTGCAGAAAACACACAAACCTACTGCTCTAATTCACAGTTGAGATAAAGGCTATATTAAAATCTAAATTGTACACACAAACTCTTAAAAAGGTGGTTCTACAAGGGTTCTTTAGTAAAGACTATGGTTCTATATAGTACCATAAACACCCAAAGAACATTTTGCTCGCTCAAATGGCCCTTCGCAATGTGAAACGGTTCTTCAGGGCAGGATTCTGCTATTGATACAAGCTTAGTGGGATCAGTTTCTCACCTGCTGCGATGTCACACAGCGTGAAGAGTCCAATGCGAATGTCCCCATTCACTGTCCACTTCTGTGTCTCGCAGTTTGGGCTGCAGCTGTGGTTCATGAAGCGAGAGAGATTCCCTTTGGGTCCAGCATCAATCACACGGTCCTGTAAAAACAACACAAAACAGAAACGGGTTAATCAGCATACACCAAAATGTGTTTAAATGTGAACAGATTAGCATTTCTGACCATTACATTACATAAAATGAAAATGTTTCTCTGGCATTGACATATAAAACACTGAATGCCATGCATACAATATTTAAACGATCGGGTGGATGAACAAAAACCAGCTATTGAATTATTAGTTCACATTTTGACATACAGATTGCCAGAAAAGTGTCAAGTTACTCTTATGTTACTCTTCTTCTGGTATTTCTGAGCAAAACATAAAAATACACAACAAATACAATAAAAACAGACTTGTATTAAAAGAAATCCTATAAAATACCTTGGTGAGGGTCAGCATGTAAAAGTTGGTCACATGATTCTTATTTGCATGGCTTATCCGCTGACGACACTCTTCCAAATCAATCAGTTCTCCAACGTACTCCATCACAAAATCTCCCTTTAAAGTGAAAAACACACACACATAATCAAATTCAGCTCACTTCAAAATCTAGCAATATAATTAAAAACTACCAACTGTTAAGAGAAAGAAATACTGACATGACTATCCCCCACAGGTTCTCAGTGTTTATCTAAGTGCAGTCTGTGCCTTTTACCTTTTACTACATAATGTATTACTGAGGGACCACAAATAACTAGCCGTCAATGACAATTAGTGATCCATGATGTCATTTATGGGGAAAAAAGTCAATATACTGTTGGTAAACAAATTGTAATACACTACAGGAAGGGGGTAACATGGCTTCTAACATTTTATGATAATGATTGGTTAATGTAGTGGTTAACACCTATGCCTTCTACGCTGCAGACTGGGGTTCAATCCCCGCCTGGACAAGCACCCTACACTATACCAATAAGAGTCCTTGGGCAAGACTCCTAACACCACCTTGGCCTACCTGTGTAAAAATGATCAAATTGTAAGTCGCTCTGAATAAAAGCATCAGCCAAATGCTATAAATGTAAACTTTTTTTAAAAAGTGCTCTATAATGTTTATATGACCCACACAGTCATTCTGACAGACTGTAATACACTACAGGAAGTGTAGGGGGTCATATGATCCACACAGCCTGTTAGTCAATTAATCAAATAGACAAGCTGACAGACTAATCAATTGTAGAAAGAACTGAAAATAAATCTGGCTGACCTTCTTCAGGTCCTGTTTGGTTTTGAGACCCCAGCCACGGGCACTGGTCTTGATGACCTCAGTGTCGGCGTAGATGCGCTTGGAGAAGCTCTGGTTGAGGCATCGTTCTCCAGCCGGACACACCTGCGGGTGGCACTCGTACTGAAGCATGCGGTTCAAACACTGAGAGTCCTGACTGCATGGCCGTTCATCCGTTGGCCGGCAGTTACAGCGCGGGATCTCCGAAAGATCTGCCACGTGCACTTGCACCTTTCCCACAGGCTTGTTGAACTGCAGAGGGACGAAGCAGAAAGCATAAAACAGAATGAACAGCTTCAACTTTTAAAGCATTCATTCAGCCAAATATCAGGTTACTCAGTTTTCTTGGTTTGTTTCTTTAGTTTTAGTACTGGAGCTCTGAGGCTAATGCAGCTAACAAGTAATAGAACTAATTAGCATGGTGCTAGCTGCAAGCTTAAATCATCAAATCATTAAATCATGTTTGCCTCAAACCACGTGTAGATGTTTAGTAGTTTCTAACAGACTTAACTGTGTGGTTTCTGACACTGTATGGCAAAAGCAGGGACAGAAATTCAGGATGATACTACTGTATGTAGCCATGCAAACCTTAGACACCAAAGATGTCGACTACATTTGTGCTAAAAATAAATATTGTGTCAATTTTGCTGAACTAATCCTTTAACAGCATACACTGATTAGGCATAACATTATGACCACCTCCTTGTTTCTACGCTCATTGTCCATTTTATGTGCTCCACTTACTATATAGTTGCACTTTGTAGTTCTACAATTACAGACTGTAGTCCATCTGTTTCTCTGATACTTTGTTAGCCCTCTTTTACCCTGTTCTTCAGTGGTCGTGACTCCCATGGACCCTCACTGAACAGGTACTATTTGGGTGGTGGATCATTTTCAGCACTGTGGTATCACTGACGTTGTGTTGGTGTGTTAATGTGTGTTGTGCTGGTGCGAGTGAATCAGACACAGCAGTATCACAAGCAATGCCTGGGATCTTTAAAAAGTGTTAAAAAATGTTTTTATGCTAACCACCAACATTGTTTTCTTTTTGTAGCATCATTACATTAGCATTACAGTATCAGACTAAGCAAACGATTTACCTGGATAATGTGTATGTTTTGTCTGTAAAAATACAATATATCACTGTGAGCTGGATAGAAGAATTATATTTGGCTCCTGATTTCTGGCTGCACTCCAGCCATCGCATCGATTTGTCATAATTCATTTTTGTGAAAATTTGAAAGGACAAATTAAGCATTTTTTTTAAAACTGCAATTAATACCAGGCTGCCACAAAAAGAGGGCTGGAAATGGTTAAAATATATATATATATATATATATATATATATATATATATATATATATATATATATATATATATATAAAATCACTGCTTAATGTCTTCATATCGTTTTAATTTATCCTAATATTAGTGTAATAAACACTTTCAGGTCAAAAACTTTACATTTTATCAGGTGTCTAATTAGGGGAATTAGAAGAATTAGAATTGTGGAAAAATTAAAGTTACTGCTAACAGAGGTTGTATGGTAAAGTATGTCTTGTACCTTGATGAGTTTATATGGTGGGGGCCTGCGGGAGTTGCGCTCCTGTTCTAAAGCCTCTTTTGTCTCGCGCTGAGCCTTCAGCTCCTGGAATCTCCTTGCTGCCTCCTCCAGAGCTACACACAAAATCATACACAGGCTTAAAACTCAGAGCAGCAAAAAGCTTAGACATGATCTAAACACTTAATGTATAATATTTAGTATAAATTATGTTTATACATTAACCTGCAAATGTCTATCTACAGATGAAACAATTAGTTGTCAAAGTCAAATACAATGATTAGGAAAAAAATATTTATTTTATTAACGCTCTATAATATTCACGTGATTCACACAGTCATTCGGACAGACTGTAATACACTATGGTAAGTGTAGGGGGCAATACAGCATTAACAGTTAACTGAAACCTGGTCAACTGACTAATCAATAATAAAAATCATTAGTTACATCTCTAATTAAATGATGATTCCTTTTTATGTTTCTTATTCGTACCTTTCTTAAAAGTCTTGTTAATCCCGACTTGTCCCTCAGCAAAGTTCTTGTCACTCTCTACATAAGGGAACACCCTGCCCTGGTGGATCCAGTAGTAGTCGTGGGAACCGAAGAAGAAAACAGGGAAATCTCCAATGTCGTGCTTCAGACTCTGGATGTTGGACGGAACCAGGCGAGGGTTACAGATTTCAGCAGGCCACCACCTGCAACCGAGAAAATGCACAACACCACATACAGGATATCAACATAACAGCACAATCCAACATCTGTGAACTGTTTTTCAACAGTTTTTCTTAAACTTTTAATCTGTACTCATTTCCTTTCAATTTTATTATTTTAAGCTGCTGTAATCTTGCAGATCTTGTTTTTTTCCCTTTCCTTACAAATGTAGCTTTATTTGGTAGTTTCTATTTTCATTTCTGATACGTTCTGGCTTGTGTTATTTTTTTCTGTGAAAAGCTCTGTACACTGTTTTTTAAAAGGTGGTACATGAAGGTTACAATAAAAATAAATAAATAAGCAAGTATGTAAACATAACAATGTATTACTATAGACTATAAATGTTTATTTCTATAGTAATAAAAGTAATAACAATCATTATTATTAGTAGTAACAATAACAGTAAAGTATGTGAATAATAAACATTATTACTGACATGTTTTAATTGAACTTTGTATATAAACAAGTTTGCCCCCCCGAAACTTCACTCAGAAAATCTACAAATCAACATGGAATTTAAACAGAGTGTTCAAGCTAGAAGTTAGCGATATGGAAAAAGATCTAATACTGTGTTACTTCGATAAATCTTCATAATATGTCACAATATGACAACTTCATTAGCTTCCTTGCTGTCCATCTTACAGAGTTGACCAGTGCATAGACACCCCCTACTGTGAGCTCCGCTTCATGAGCTGTTGGACTGGTTTAGAAATTTTACTCTCACGTTGTTTCCACTCCAATAGATCAACATTCCCCTCCAACATTTAGCCCAAAAACATTTCCTGATCATTACCATATGTTCTTGTTATGCATGACTATCTCAAGGCTGGCTGAGCTAGAGGTGGACAATATGGGAAAAGATCTAATATTGTGATACTTCAAGAAATTTTCAGGATACAATATATGTCATTATATTTATTTTTTCAGACATATCAGTTTTTTGGTATACTGTATGCACTAAATCTAGTTAAACGGGACTTATTTGTAAGTATGTAATAATGAAACATGCAGTCAGTCAATCTCAAAAGGTAAGTACTGTAAAATAATTTGTGATAATATATATTGTCATATTGCCCAGACGTTGTGTAAGCTTACAACTGTGTATGTGAGGTGCAGGTTTACCTGTAGTTGCCCAGTTTGACCCAGACGATCTGTTTATAATGAGGTTTCTTTCCTGATCTGCACTCACTGCACAGCCAAACTCCCTCCGGCATCTCGATGTTCAGGCATGAGGGGTGAAAGGAGGCGGGACACGCTTCACAGCACAGCAGCCTTCCTCCTACACACATACACACACACAGACACACACACACAAACACACAGGCATACGCAAGAGACACATACACAGAGGAGCACATCCCGTTACTGTGCGCCACTCTGCTAACAAACACTAGAGGGCGCTATTCTCCAAACCTCACCCGACAACATGCCTGTCTTGAACACCGAGGAATAAGTGCAGACCGCGGAGGAGCGGACTGCGGATAATGAGGGGGGTCAGAGGTTTCAAGGATCTAACACCTCCAAATTACTTTAAATAGTATACACTTAATCAGAACTGGCTAGTCTGACTGAAGCCATTCGGAATAAAGTTTCTATCCATTTGAATGAGGTGGGTAATCCTGTAAATAATCAAATAGAAGAAGAATAAGCACGTAAACGCCTATATCTGATTACATTCCCAATCGGAAAGTTTATTCTAATGTTCTGCGCATGTGCGTCGTGTCATAGTGAAAATTTATAACGTTCAGTATGGCAGGAGCAGAAATTGGTCTGCAGAGGAGACGAGGTTTATGCCGTGAACTTTAAAAGACAGCGGTGGCTCTTGGCTTTCTTTAAAAAGTACATGTGAAGTATGTTTTCCTGAGTCTGACATTTCAAAGTAATTAAAAACACAAGCACTGCTCACTGCTGCTCGCCTCACGTGATGCTCGCTGTCATGGTAACATCGACACTAAGTCGTTCTCTATGCACGCGCATAATTTTGGATCAGGATAGTTCTGTGAGGATTTTGGTCTAAAATGTAGTTCTTAAATTCCAGTCATGGTGGAGAGTAACATCATGGTGCTGTGAGGCCAAAGAAAGCTCACCGTTTTCCCATCCATTCCATATAAAATTCAGAAGACGTGTAGGTTCACTGATGGTTTTGGATAGTAAATAAAATGTCTATATTTGTGTTGTAATGGTGACCCCTGGTTCCTATCACCACCACTGTAAAGAAATCTGAACCAGTTCACATCTCAAATAAAAAAAATTGCTTTAATTTATCATCGTGTTCATACAAAAACTTTTGTCTGTTTGACTTTTTTTTGCAAAATTTGAAAATTCCAGTTACTCTTTATATTTGGTTCAAAACATATTACACTGACTTCCATTACAAGTAATGTTTTTTCCTTCTCAACCATTTTAAAAATGAAAGGTTTTACTCAGACAGTAACGATAATGATATGCTTGCCATGAGCTAATGTTAGTGGGTCAATCTATCTTGCTAATTCATTTGCAGTTAGGCTACTTTAATGCATCTGCTGCAACGATTAATAAATACAAGGCTTCTTTATATATAATACATTTGGGACAACTTGTTAAATACTTGGTCTTGGAATGCTAAGAAATCCGATGCTACAAGCCTCTAAGCCCTGTCCCCAAATTGCTTAGTCCATCGTCTATTAACAAGAAATTTGCACGGGCGCTCGAGTACTTCACCATTTGTTTAGCCTTGTTGTCCGTCTGATGGTGTTGACAAGAGCTCCAGCGCCCCCTGCAGTGAGCTCTGCCTTCACAAGCCATTGGGATTAGTTTCAAATTTTCCCTCTCACTTTATTTCCACCCTAATGCGTCTACGCTCCCCAACATTTAGCCCAAAACATTTCATGGTCGTCCCCAGACGTTCTCGTTACACAGGACTATCTCAGCATTCGCTGGCAGATGAGTACCTGAAGAGAATAAAGCTTTCAAACTTTTAAAAAAGCTGAGGATGAAAAGCTCTTTCCACTGATTTTCATTCTATAATCTGCAACTCTAATGAGAAGACTTAGTGAGCATCCTGAATGGTCCAGGCATGCATGCTTCAGGGTGAGGTTTGAGGAATATAAAATTTGAACACCTTTGAGCTGTTTGATTTACACTGCAGCCACAGCAAAGGGATCAGACACAGAGCGATGAGGCACATGCCTGCATTTAAAATACTCAAACTAACAGCAAAAGAGGCTAAAAAGCCATTATTTTGGATGGCAAAAACTCAAATGTGTGCAACAAAAATGTCAACAAGGACAAAAAAAGAAAAAGAAAAAGAAAAAAAACACAAATAATTTGCATGCTGCCATCCAAAATATGTTTGGATTCTGGATACAGAAGGGTGTGCTCAAGCAAACACGAGGAGATTTGAAGCAAGCTTACAGCCGAGCAGCTCTAGGACTCAAAATAACCTCCCTTACACCTGCAGAGTTAGGAATTTTGGGAATTTAAGACTTTACTACTGAGTCTGGTATTATGCCCACCTTCCCTGTGCTTTCATTAACTGGCCCTATTAAGAAACATCTACTTTGTACCTCCACTAACTGGCCACTTCAGTAGAAACGCCTACCTTGTGCTTCCACTGACTGGCCATTTTGTCAGAAACGCCTACCTTGTGCTTCCACAGACTGGCCACTTTATTAGAAACATCTACCTTGTGCTTCCACAGACTGGCCACTTTATTAGAAACACCTACCTTGTGCTTCCACAGACTGGCCACTTTATTAGAAACATCTACCTTGTGCTTCCACAGACTGGCCACTTTATTAGAAACACCTACCTTGTGCTTCCACAGACTGGCCACTTTATTAGAAACATCTACCTTGTGCTTCCACAGACTGGCCACTTTATTAGAAACACCTACCTTGTGCTTCCACAGATTGGCCATTTTGTCAGAAACCCCTACTTTGTGCTTCCACTAACTGGCCACTTTATTAGAAACACCCACCTTGTGCTTCCACTAACTGGTCATTTTATTAGAAACCCCTACTTTGTGCTTCCACCAACTGGCCACTTCAGTAGAAACGCCTACCTTGTGCTTCCACAGACTGGCCACTTTATTAGAAACACCTACCTTGTGCTTCCACAGACTGGCCATTTTGTCAGAAACACCTACCTTGTGCTTCCACTGACTGGCCATTTTATTAGAAACCCCTACTTTGTGCTTCCACTAACTGGTCACTTTATTAGAAACACCCACCTTGTGCTTCCACAGACTGGCCACTTTATTAGAAACACCTACCTTGTGCTTCCACTGACTGGCCATTTTGTCAGAAACGCCTACCTTGTGCTTCCACAGACTGGCCACTTTATTAGAAACACCTACCTTGTGCTTCCACAGACTGGCCATTTTGTCAGAAACACCTACCTTGTGCTTCCACTGACTGGCCATTTTATTAGAAACCCCTACTTTGTGCTTCCACTAACTGGTCACTTTATTAGAAACACCCACCTTGTGCTTCCACAGACTGGCCATTTTATTAGAAACACTTACCTTGCACTTCCACAGATTGGCCACTTTATTAGAAACACCTACCTTGTGCTTCCACTAACTGGGCACTTTAGTAGGAACACCTTCCTTGTGCTTCCACTGGCTGGCCACTTTAGTAGGAACACCTTCCTTGTGTTTCCACTAACTGGCCACTTTAATAGAAACACCCACCTTGTGCTTCCACTGACTGGTCACTTTATTAGGAATATACACTTTGTGCTTCCACTAACTGACCACTTTAATAGAAACACCCACCTTGTGCTTCTACTTTATAAAATGACCACTGATCGTAGCTCCAAGGTAGGTGGATTAAATTCAATGCACACCAAGTGTACGATAAAACTGAAGCTCTAAGGTGTGATTTGATGCGGTGAGTTATTTCAAGTCCATCATTTGCATTAGTAACTGCAAAATTATGGGAAACTTGAACTGAAACAAAATAAAACAAAACAGAAAAGGGTGCCAACACTAAGATTGAAAACAAACGAAGCACACAAACGATTAACACTAAAAATGGCAAGAAAACGTGATGTTACCTTTTCCAATATTCTTTTTGGTAGCTGACGAAGAAGAAGGAATCATAGGTAATTTCATCAACTCAGCACGATTTGACTCAGTCAGAAGGTAGTGAGACTTAAAGGTATAAGAACTTAAAACGGTGTCAGTGTGGTCGTGCACTAAGAGCCCTACACGAGACAAACAGGAAAATCCATGAGCAATCACACACTACCCACCATCCCCGAGAACACACACAGAGAACACACAGCACGGTGAAACACACACACAAACAGGCACACGCGCGCACAGACTCACGCTGTTAAAGAGGGTGAACGAGTCCTGGAAAGAGAAAACAGAAATCTGATGTCTGGGGGGAGTTCAGTGTTGGTCTGGGAGTTTCAGTGATCTTAAACTTAAACAACTACAGAAGTCTGGAGAGGCCATGAGGTAGTAACAATTTTCTCGATTTTTATCCTGAGATCAGTACATAACTAAGTCATGATGTCAAGATAACAACGTAACTGTCTTGTGATCTCAACATAACAAAGCTGTCTTGAGATCACAACTTAATTGTTTTGTAATATCAAGATAATAAAAGTTGTTATATTGAGATCACAATATAACTAAACTGTGATCTCAAGATAACAGCTTAAATGTCTTGTGATCTTAAGATAACAAAGCTACCTTAAGATCGCAACTTAACTGTCTTGTGATTGAGATAAACGTTATCTTGAAATCACAACAAAGTTAAGTTGTTATCTTGATCTCAAGATAGCAATCCAGAAAATTACAGCCACAGCTAATGGCCTCTACAAACTTCCGTGAATAACAGATGCACTGAAAATTTCAGAATTAAACTTTTTTTTGTTCAATAACTGAAAGTGCCATTTTTGAGGACTGAAAATAAGAGAAAAATGTCTAAAAACTTTGACTAAAATAGAGAGTACAATCACTTCATAGCCCTTTTCAGATTAAATTATTTACTGAATTATTATGTTTTCATTATGACTATGTGCTGTCTTTTACTAAACATTATGATTTTATGACTGTATCGAGTTTATATCTTTGTAGCATCTTAAGATCCTTTAAAATGCATTATTATTCTTATTATTAGGGGACATATGTTTAACAGAGTACGTGTCTCTTCAGTAATAAAAATCATCTGGAAAATAAAATTACTACAGGACGCGCCAGTTTTGGGCTGTAATTATACAAACCCGGACATTTGTGTCACATAAGTGAAAATAAAGTAATATGTGAATATAAAGTGCTTTATAATTGTAGCTGCAATTCTAATCACCACTTTAATTATGTTAGTGATTTAGTTTAATCTGTTAGTGTGAAATAACTTTCAAATGCTAAAATACAGTATCTTTTAACTTTTGGTCAATTTTAACTTCTTCCAAACAGTTTGGCAGGTGAGAGCTGTAGGTGTTTTTGTTTTTCTTGATCTACATGTTTATTGCTCTAGATATTTATGCTTATTACTTCTTTTTACTATATTATTCTAATGTATTTTATGGGGTGCCACAGAAAGTGTTTGGTCTCTGTGGGCTAACCCATTCCAGCATAAATATAAAAAACAAAAATATTTTTAAAAAGTGAACAGACTGATGGAGAATGTGCTGCATATGGTTCTATATAGCACCAAAAAGGTTGACATTGTAACAACAAAAGAACCCTTCTGGGTGCCATATAGACCATTTGCTTTACTTAGGAACCCTTGAAGAACCATCATTTTTAAGAGTGTACTGTAAGAGATTCACTTTTTTTCTGCAATCACTTTTTTCTGCCATTCTTCTCAGCTTGATTTGAGTTGGTGGAAATAAATTTGGAGCAGGTGACATCAGATTTGCCAGAGTGCCAGTCAGAGTAATCGCTGTGTACATGCCAGCTACTCGCCCTGATCTCCTGCTGCTCCGAGACAAAACTCCAGAAAAAAGTGATGTCAAAAATGTCTTCTATAGAAAAGAGCAACAGCATTCTCATTTCTATACCAGTTGGGTCAAAAACATCACAAAAAAAGTATACACTCTTAAAAAAGTTGCTTCTTTATAGAACCATGAACACTAAGAACCTTTTGCATGATTAAAGGGTTCTCTAAATAGTAAAGGGATCTTCAGATGAAAAAGTGAACATGGCAAGGAGCAGTGCCCAAAAAAAAAAAAAAAAAAAAAAAAAAATATGCCACATATGCCTGGAAAATACTCCAAAATCACAGAGATGACGACTGCTGAGTTTGGTTTAAAACAGTCTGTAATTTTGCCTGTAGTTTTCTCAGGGGACAAGACACATGCCTGCTCCAGACATAAAAGTCACAGAGTAGTACTTGTAAAACAGGAAATTATTCAGGAAACCACATGTACACTGAATCCCATCCGACCAGGGCTTTTCTAAGTTTTGGGGATTTGGGATTTGGGATTTGACCTCTCTGGTAGAAATGTGTAACTGCACACAATGCAGCAGTATTTACTTATCATATCTGAAAAAAAATATCCAGAAATTATGAGCTGTGCAAAAAATATATATATATATATTACAAATATTATTTTATACTTAATCTTTTCCCAATACGATAAACAAATAAAAAAGTAAACTACACTAAAATGAGCAGAAAAGTGCTATATTCAAGTTTTCACCTAAGCAAATTGTTATATGACTGGGGTTGTTCAAAAGCTTGCACTCAACTGTACAGTAAGAATTTCAGTATATTCATTTCATAGAAATCGTTTTTATTAACTGATTTTTTGGGAGTGTGCACTAAGTTTTGTTTTCAGTTTCAGCCAAAAAATGTTATTTCTGTGCATCATTAACCCTGACACATATTCAGTCCAGATTATGACTCATGTTTTTGCTCAAAATAATCCACCAGATTATGGCTTTTTTCTTTTCTGGTACAGAATAAGAGAATGAGAGAGAAAATCTGTTCCCATGCCAACAGCCCCCCACCATCAGGACTACAGACAATACAGAAGAATTATCAACACTCATCTTCTATTCATAACTAGTTCCTAACCTATTAATCAGAAGAAAAGAGAACACAAGGGAGTAGAGTATGAACACTAAAGGCTGAAGGTGTCATCAGTGATGCTTCAGCATGTTCACAGAACTGTACGGGTGGACGAAACAATTATAATATCACAATAATGCCTTCACAATACATGATATGAATCACAACATATTGTCATTTCTGAAGTAGAAACAAACAAAATGCACCAGCAAAACGGCAGTGCTACATTTAAAAAAAGCTATAAGAACAATGTGTATGTATTTTGTAGCATATTGTTAAACTGTAATCTCTACTATAATGTTCCTTTTGGACTTTTCTGGCACATTTCTGCCCAGATTTGCACTTCTTCCCCCCCAAAATACACAACTTGTTCTTTGTCTGCAAACATTAAAGAACAAGCCAAAAGTGGTCATGATTAGCTGTCTTGCTTCCTGCTTCCTGGCAATGTTTTCATCAGCTAACATTATACTGTGGAAATGATCCACCACACACTGATGCAGCTCTGTCAAGGCCAACTGACATCCAGTATCTGACAGCCTGTTCACAAATGCATTATTCTCCGCTGAAATAGCAGTGAGTAACTTCACCAAACACCGTTTATTCCCAGTAAACACAGAGCAGGAATTAAACCACAGGCGATTTGCTGGGCATTTAGACTGTTCAATAATTTGCGGGATTTCTCTTACTTCATCCCACTCCCGCCTGCAGTGGGCTGGTTGCCAACTCGCTCTCACACACAGCACTGAAAATTAGTCCAACCCCGCAAGATATTGTGGCTGTCGGGTCCAGAGGGAGTGCAGAGTCCTCTACTGTCGTCTACAGTTAAGCAGAGGCAAATCAAGCATAGCTACACTTTTATTCTTGAGAGTGAAAACATTCATTTTGCTAGCGTACAATTTAAAATGTTCAATTGTATGTAGTACCTACATAGCTAAGACAGCTATTTTAAGCCCGTTATCATGGTATCAAATGTTTAAGTTTTTGGTTTAATAGTAAAGATGTACTATGGAAATGTTTACCAGTGTCATATTAAAGACAAATAAATGAACATAATTTATTAGTTAATGAACAATTGTTGGCATGTCAGAACGCAAAATGATTGACAGTGGTGTTTCCAAGGCAGAGTACCAATCAGAGTAAAAACCTGGCTCCAGTGACGGTGGCTAACGACACCGTGTATTGGTCTGATTCAGCCTGCACAATTGAGCCCACCGCAGAAAAACAGACCACTTCAATGAGCTGTTTGTTGTGAGTCGACCCGGCCAGATTTTCAAACACAGCAGAGAAATTTCCGATCTGCACTTAAAAAAGATGTTTTTTTTCTTTAGTAAAGAAAATTGTTTACAAAGAACACTTTAAAAAAAAGAACAGAACACTTTTAAAAAAAAAAAAACCTTTCGCTGCTGTCGGAAGAAAACCTCGTATCTCCAAAATAGTAACTTTACAGGAGAAGGAAAAAACATACTTCACTTTCAATGTAAGTCAATGGAACCAGAATTTTTCCCATGTCATTTTGGGTAATTTCTTTTAGGCCACTCATCACAAAATTTACAAACAATGTAAAGAGTAACAGATACTTTCAAATTATGTCAAAAACTGAAAAATGCCAAAAATGGAGATACAAGGTTTTCTTCCGACAGCAACGCTTTGCATGATTCAGAGGTTCTTTGCAAGGGGAAATGCATTCTTCAGACTGATGGAGAATGTGCTGCATATGGTTCTATATAGCACCAAAAAGGTTGACATTGTAACAACAAAAGAACCCTTCTGGGTGCCATATAGACCATTTGCTTTACTTAGGAACCCTTGAAGAACCATCATTTTTAAGAGTGTACTGTAAGAGATTCACTTTTTTTCTGCAATCACTTTTTTCTGCCATTCTTCTCAGCTTGATTTGAGTTGGTGGAAATAAATTTGGAGCAGGTGACATCAGATTTGCCAGAGTGCCAGTCAGAGTAATCGCTGTGTACATGCCAGCTACTCGCCCTGATCTCCTGCTGCTCCGAGACAAAACTCCAGAAAAAAGTGATGTCAAAAATGTCTTCTATAGAAAAGAGCAACAGCATTCTCATTTCTATACCAGTTGGGTCAAAAACATCACAAAAAAAGTATACACTCTTAAAAAAGTTGCTTCTTTATAGAACCATGAACACTAAGAACCTTTTGCATGATTAAAGGGTTCTCTAAATAGTAAAGGGATCTTCAGATGGCAAATGTACAGCACATTCTCCATCAATCTTCAAGCATGCAAATGGTTCCATGAGTGTTCATGGTTCTATATAGAACCATTTTCTTTACTAAAGAACCCTTGAAGAATTATCTTTCTTAATTATGTTGTTAATATGGGCCTCTTAGCATGTTGGAGCCACAGGTTAGAAGTTAGAACCTGAGAACTTTTCTCAGGTGTTTGACTATTTCCTCAAAAAATTTATGCTTTATACTGTTTTAAATGTGGCTCTACTATTTTACTGGTGAATTTTCTCCCTTCCAACTTTTCTAAACCCAAAAACCCAATGCCATTTCTTATTTTTACTCCTACCCCTTGCTTTCGTGTGTTGCCCCTTGGAACGGAGTTACAAGGGGTAGTGGTTGAAATCTTCCCTAGGAAATGAGACCCTCAAATAAAAAGCATTACTTCCATAACAGCTACTAGCAGTGCTCTGTAGGCAATCCTGTCAGTCTGCAGTGAAAGCAGAGGAGGGTAAAGTTCAGTAACCTCACTGCTGGGCTTTAGTTACATTTAGGGAACGATATGCCTTCAAAAGGGGGCAATTATTACTTATCACTCACCCCTAATATTTCAGCGATATAAAGCTGAAATCAAATATTCAGCAGCTTCTTGTTTGAATTTTCTTGTTTCACCTTAAATAGTGCTGCAATAATGTGATTACTGCACCATTTAATGTCGAACGGGAAACTAGCTAGCTACCAAGATATCAGCACTATTAGCGACTTTTTCTGCTTGTTATGAAGACAAGGTCCATAATACACTAAAACGACATCCAACTAAGATAATACAATGCTTATTGGAATTTTTAAGAGAAAATACTCACATTTGTGGGTTTCTTTGGTCTCTTGTTCAGCCATCTTGCTGTTCTTTACTGTTTTATTCTCATAACTCTCTGCTTGTTGCCTGAAAACCTCCATTTGAAGGGTCATGTACCCTTCAAACACTTCACCCTACCCCTCTATCTCAACAAGAACTGAGACACGCAACCCCTAGACGAGACCACTAAAAACATAGTGGTAAGTGTGAGTGAAATGGAATTGGGCCTAAACATCATGATACTGTGTCCTGTAAAAAAACGTCTCTAAATTTTATGTTGTAATATTACTGCAATATCGTCCACCTTGAACTCACAATCACTGGTTTTACAGCCAAAACTATGTTGTAAGTTGCCCTGAGAAGGCAGCCTACAGAAATCTGAGCCATGCAGGAGCTCAACATCACTGATAACACCTTTAAAGGACACAAGAGAGAGGAAACGAACTGTTTCATTTGAAAGGGAAACGTCTGTTTGAGTCCACTTTAACCCCAGCCACACTTCTGAAGGATCACAGACAGAATTAATCTTTTACAGATTATAAAGAAACAAACACGCTCCGATGGTTTACGGACACACAGTACATCTAAAAGGAAAAAGATTAGGTGAAAAAAGGAAAGATAGGTTAGAAACTGCATTCAAAAAGTGTCCCTACAGTTAGAAAAGGAACATTTACATGGACAAAGACAACACAGGACCAGCAGTCATTAAGTTATTCATACTGTATGAGAAGTATTAATAACATTCTGCTATGGCTATGTTAATACTAATGAGGAAAAGCATGCGTTCCGCATGTTTCGCTGTGAAAGAACCAGACATATGAACACAGCCTGGCTGCTCTCTGGTGATTGACTCTCTGTATAAAAGGGTGAAGGGACCAGGCTTACCTCGGGCACAAATGAAACACCAGCCTACGTTTACAGGCGAGGACAAGTGGCCATTTCTCCGAGCGCTCGAGTGATTGCTGCAGATGATGACGTGAGGTGTGATGACCACGCTGCCTGCTGCGATGCAGCCGTCTCCAGTGTGGTATGCCACAGGACAGCGGATACAGCGCATCATTCGGCCTGCAAAACAAACACTGCCCAGTTACCAGTGAGCTCTGTTGAAGAGTTCTTTTGTAAAGAAAAGAATTCTAGATAGAACCATGAACACATAAAGACCCCTTGGCATGATTAAAGGGTTCTTTGCATTGTGAATGTGTTCGTCAGCAAATTCACCAGCAAAATAGTTATAAAACATAATATTTAAGAGGAACAAGAATGAAACAACTGGCAAAAATATGTACTAAAATTGTCTTGACAAGAAAGTTTGAACTGCCGACCAATTGCTCCAACACTAACAGCTCCTATCCACTCATTTTCATGATGTTGTTCTAACAGTTGTCTGCACACTTAAGAAAGATGGTTCTTTAAGCGCTCTTCAGTATAGAAAATGGTTCTATATAGGACCATAAACACTCAAATAACCCTTCACATAATTAAAGGGTTCTTTGCATCATGAAATTGTTCTTCAGACTGATGTAAAATGTGTTGTAGATGTTTCTATACAGAACCATTTTCTTTACTAAGAAACCTCTGAAGAACCATCTTTTTTAAGTGTGTACGTAGCAATGGAGGTACTGTTTATGGATCATATTATACTATACTACTATATATTATAAAATTAAACTAAAAACATTTAGTTATAACGTCTGTTAGCTTCATTAGCATTGTTTTTTCTATCTTTTATTTCTGACTATGGATTTATAAACATGTTATAAATCTATAACCAGACATTGACGTGTTTTCTGATTGTGTATGTATGTGCCTGACCTTTGTTGGCCTTGTGCAGGTCTCGCTCCAGACAGCAGGTGGCGCAGCTGTGCTGAGGGCAGCGCAGTCCTCTGGGCTCAGCGGTGCTGCCCGTATATTTACGAGCACATGTCTCGTGGTAGTAGCGACCACATCCATTCACTGAACAGCGCTTTATATCTCCTTCAGCGACTTTACAGGAGAAACAGGGGTGGGAACCTGGAGGGAGGGGGGGAGAGAGAGAGAGAGAGAGAGAGAGAGAGAGAGAGAGAGAGAGAGAGAGAGAGAGAGAGAGAGAGAGAGAGAGAGAGAGAGAGAGAGAGAGAGAGAGAGAGAGAGTTAAAGAAAGAAAGAGAAAGAAAAAAAGCATCAGCATTATCCATCATTTTATTACTTTATTGATAATTTATTCAACGTATACTGTCAGTAGCCATAACAACTGTAGTAGACATAATACTACTACTACTGCTACTACTAATAATAATACTAATATTACATTAATGTCTAGAATTACAGTGCACTACGGTTTATATTTATATTTGCACTATTTATACCCACAGTCCTTTATATGTATGTGCCTTATGTCACTTTAGTGGACCTTCTTATATTTATATATTTTTTTATTATTCTATTTTTCTAAAATTAATGTTTATTTTTTCAATTAGTGTTTTTAGTGTCTATTTAAATTCATGTTTTTACTGTTTACCGTCTATTTAATGTTACCTCTACACCATGGGGTCTGACAGTAACACAATTTCAATACTCTATGTCCTGTACTTATTGTAGTATTGACAATAAAAGCTGACGTGACTTGATCTGAATACTTTTCAGCCACGTAACACCTACCTTCTGACCTGACTTAAAGGCAGATTCCTAGAATAATGATTGCCCATTCTTAGTTTGCGCTGTGTATTATTATTATTTTCACCATTATCTCACTTAATGTTTGACCTGACCAAGTTAGATTATCCATCACCACATTATTTTATGTATTGGGGGGAAAATATAAATTATATTTCTGACCAATTTTGCAACTATAATTTTAAACTGCAATTATTTTCTATAACTTGGGCCTTTTTTTAAGGCCTGAGGCTTGAACACTGAAACACAGTGTGCTAAAAGGCTTGTTAGTTGTGATTGTGATGTCACAGCACATGGGTGTTCGATTGCTTCTGACTGGTTGAACTCTTAGATTTTCCTACTTAAAACAGCACTGCTGATAATGCAGGACAGTAAAAAAAAGAAAAGGAAGAAGTAATTGAAGAAGATTAGAAGAAGTAATTGATCTTACCTGTCCTGCACTCAGTGCAGATGGCCTCTCCCTCCATCCCTCCAGCAGAGGCCAGACACTCGGGGTGAAACAATCTGTTACAGTCGCCCTCACAGCTCAGCAGGGAATCCCCAAATGTCTCACACACCTGCAGAGGCACCACACACAGCTCTCCTGAACACCTATCCAGAGCTTTTATTTGGGTTTTTGTGTTAGACCACACTCTCGCTTTCTCACCTGACACACCAGATCCTTCTTAGAGGAGCTGCTGCCCTGCCGTGAGACGTTAGAATCGACTGACTGAGCATCAGAGCCATCAGCGTCCACTGTAGCAGGACTGTCTGAGCGCTTCCCAAAGCCACTCTGTTCAAAACACAATACACATAATACAAACTTTCAGTGACTGGTTAAAAATTCTGAAACAATGAATTTCACTCTGATGTGGCACAGCTAACAAATCATGCTACCTTTATCTAATTTACGCCATCAACTTCGGTTTCTTCAAAAAGAAGCCTTATGGGTTGGGGTTTAACAATTCTAGAATCACAGCACATTCGCATGCTGTGATTCTGCTTCGATATCCCCTTCGCCCTCCCAACACCAACCTGCTGCTCATGCAGCCTGTTGAGCTCTCATTACGTTACTAATGTAACAAGACTCATTTTTCATTTCACAATTAACATTACATAATACATGTAAATGCCAAAATTATTTTAATTAATGTTAGGGTAAGTGGTATACCATGCTATCTAGAGTTCTTCTCTTTAGTGTTTCAAATTATTGAAGACTTAATAAAACACAGAAAAATATTTATCTTGTTCACCCCTCATCCCACCTGAGAAACAAAGCAACAATATTACATACACACACACACACACACACATATATACATACATACATATATATATATATATATATATATATATATAAAAATAAAGGGAACACTCAAATAACACATCCTAGATCTGAATGAATGAAATATTCTCATTGAATACTTTGTTCTGTACAACGTTGAATGTGCTGACAACAAAATCACACAAAAATCATCAATGGAAATCAAATTTATTAACCAATGCAGGCCTGGATTTGGAGGCCTGGATTTTACACACACACACACACACACACACACACACACACAGAGAGAGAGAGAAAGAGGCCTTATTTGTTACCTGTGGGTCGTTGAGTCCTCTGGAGTCGGAGTCAGATGTGTCTCTGTAGAGAGAGCTGGCCATCTCCACGTCTGTAGAGGCACGGCTACGTTTCTTCAGTGGCTTACACGAGTCTGAGATCTCACTCGCCCCTGCAGGAGCACAGAGATGTTAGCTGGCTGCAGACACACTACCCATTACAGCAGTACCATCTCAGCACAGGAAAAACCATCACTGCTCAAATCAACCTGTACATTACAGGGCTGAATGATCTGTCACACCAACAATGTGTAGATGACTAGGGATTTTCTGGTTGTGGCATCACAGGAACTCTTGTGAGAACAAGGTGGAAACTGCCCCAACTGCCGCTAGGGAACATATGAGCCCCACTGTTTAACTACAGGACATCAATAAAGACGGTCATGAGGGCTGTCATGGGCTGGAGGTTAGGGAACCAGCCTTGTGACCGGAAGGTCACCGGAAGTCACCAGAGCCGACAGCACATGACTGAGGTGTCCTTGAGCAAGACACCTAACCCCCAACTGCTCACTGGGCGCTGCGGATCGGGCTCCCCTCCGCTCTGGGCAAGTGGGCTCACTGCCCCCTAGTGTGTGTGTGCTCACTAGAATGTATGTGGTGTATCACTTCACGGATGGGTTAAATGCGGAGGTGAAATTTTCCCATTGTGGGATTAATAAGGGTCACTTAATCACTTAGGGTCACTTAATCACTGTTAAAGACATCATCTCTAGTGTTAGAATAAAATGTTGTAACTTTATGAAGAGAACTGTATTACTGCCCACAATATTTATATTTTTTACAACCAATGTTTCCCATTAATTACTTAGATTGTGGGGTCTGCTATAGTCTAATATATCCTGCCAGAGTTTTATAATGAACTGAATATATCTTTTCACTTCGTATAATAACACAGAACATTGTGTTTTGCTCTGTTGCTTTGGCAAAGCATCAAACACTACCAGTCAGGACCCCTCCCCTCCCCTGCTGTATGCACGCGCACAGGCACGCACGCACGCAACACAACATCGTTTGATTTGACGTCAGTAACATTTACTTTACAGTGTCCACCTCAGTTACACACTCGTCCAAATACAGCCTTATCTTTATCAGTGTAAGACGGTAACAGATGTCAATACAGAAGTCATCATTGGTAATTAACATTAATTCAACTGTACACTCTAAAAAAAAGTTCTTCAAGGGTTCTTTAGCTAAGAAAATGGTTCTATAAACACTAAAAGAACTCTCTGCATCATGAAACGGTATTTTTAAGAGTGTAGCTTTGTTAGGAAATAACGTCAGCTTGTCAAACTCGTTTCATCACTTTTAAACAGGGCGTGTGAAAGCAAATATGGACGTTTAAGTATTGTATTATGTATCGAAATGAGTGACTGTGGACTTCTGTATGATCCTCACATCATCCATCCCTACACCCTACAGTTTAGCTCAGTTGAACTAGGCCTATTTATGATGATGATATTATCCTGTATATTATCTATTCAGTGTTTTATAATTTCTAAAAAAATTAACACAGGTGACAGTGTGTTTTGTTTATTTATTTTTTTAACACAGGTAACTTCTGCATCATTTTTTGAGGGCTGAAATGTAAGCTTTACTCGTTCTTTTATGTCGCTGGGCTGTTCTAGACAAAGAGAGTGTAGTATTAGTCTACAATTACCTAAGTAAAATTCTTTGCGTACCAAAGGCCTGGTCACGTAACGATTATCTTAAGCTACAACACTATATTCACGTCATTCTCGCACACATCTGAAACTCATCTGTTTCAGTACTGAAAACATCCTGCTGTGAACAGCTGCACTAATGGTGTGAGGAGAGCTTCACCTTTTTGCGATCCCGTCTTAAAGTCCATCTGAGGTGCAGTTTCCGCCTGGAAGACAAAGACAGACATAATTCTGAGAAATCAGTCATAAACACCTGTACACACATACACAGACATCATCCTGTACAGAGCACTCAGACTGTACTTTACACAAAACTGACCTTGTAAAACATCATGCAGGAAATGAAAATAGAAAAGCTGCTTTGTGCTAAGCTTTATTACTTTAAGTACAATAATAAACGTGCTAAAGTTTTAAATTAACACTACGTGGCTGGATGCACGCGAGAAATAACTACAGTACACAAACATATCCTGCCTGGTCATTTAGTCTCCATTTGTCACCTAAGTTTGTGTGGTAAATGTGGTTGATATGTGTTTGATGCGTTTAGCGAAAATATATCAGCAAAATCAGCAAAAAAAAGAAAAAAAGAAAATGAAGATAAAAAGTGTCAAAATATAATGACAAAAAAATACATTTATATTAAAATGAGTGAAAGTCAACAGAAATCTTTTTGAAAGAAATGTGCTTTGATTTAACTCTCATTATCTGTATTTATTTTGCTAGTGAATTTTAATATTTTATCTGAAACATTTAGCACTAAAATTAACTCCATATTCTATTCTCTCTAGTATTTATAAATAATGTTGTTTATACATTTATATCTCTTGTGAAGGTATAATTATATACATAACATTATTTATGTAAATAACATTATTGGTAAATGTACTGCAGGGCTGTACTTATAGCTGAGTGATGGACAGTGTGATTTTGCTCTACCTGTTCTTTCTTCACCTTCTTCTTTGGAATGGGTTCGACACTCTTCTCTGACTCTGAGCGGCTCCGCACACACCGGCGCTGCTGCTTCCTCTCCATCGCTTCTGCACAGAACACACACAAACACAGACACATTAACCTGTGTAGGCATTGGAGTTGCAACGATATGAGATTTTCATGATACAATTACCAACTCAGAAAATATCATGGTATCACGGTATCACAGTATATGGTATTTTATGATTATCAAAAGCAACTGTTGTAGCTGGTTGAGGCAGAACTCTGAACACTCTGAAAACAGTGAGAAATGCCATCATAAGTGCTTTATTATTCACTGTAGGTTCATGACAGAGCAGCCAGACTCATCCTGTCTGTACTTACGCAAACACTCACTTGTTAGCCCCTCTGAGCCAGGACAGTTAAGAGTGTGTGTTTCTTTATGGGGTCAGATCCAATTCTTATTTATGCTACTTAATGCCTAATATTCTCATACCCCCCCCCCTCTATATTGTAAATAAGGCACTTACCTTAAACCATTTCCAAGTTATTTTAAAATGAAAAGTGTCTTATTATAAGTTCTTTATCTTTTAGAACCAAATTTAATACTGAGATTAAATTTTAAAAAAACTTTTACTTTTTTAAATTTTATTGTGCAAAATAGTAAAAACAAAGAGCTGAACAACAGACAGAGAAGCCCAGAATGCCTACATGTAAGAATGCATTGAGTTGTGCTATGACTGAGCTAGTCCTGGGCTATAGCACTCACTACTGGAGCACTGAGGGTGCAAAGATTTCACTCTAGTATTAAGAAAACGGTCTAAATGGTTGCATATAAGCAGCGAATCCAAAGTTAATTATCAAAACTACACATCTAAGTGAGCCAATCATAGCAGACAGGGAGAGGGGCTTCTGTTGTGGACACACCTACTCTTAGAAGATGGGTCTATTTTAAATTATAAATTGTAGAAGTTGTGTTACAGGACTCCACATCATTAGCTAAACAGTTCTAGTGGAAAGCTATATGTTCCAAATCAAGCTATGTAAAACTAAATCAGAGCTATGTAGAACTGAGAACATTTAAACCAGAACACATCATAAATCTAATAAAGTCTTGACCTTGACTAAAATCCGAGGCCTGTTTGGTGGATGTACATGTCTGTACCTTTTGAAGCATGTTCTCCGCTTTCCGGGTCGCTCCAGGTTGTAGGTGAAGCCGCTCGTTCTTCCTCACTGGAGCACGTCTCAGCCTCTGCTTTATCACTTGAGCCCTGCACACGCAGGACAGAGAGGTCAGACCAAAACCATGCCATCATTGAAATATAGAATATTGTACGAGAAATACAGACAGCCAAGGAGTTCAAAGCATGAAGAGAACCAGGAAGGTTTATGGAACATGAAGCATATTTGCTGGAACTCACACTAGAGGTGGGTTAGCTTTAGTTCCCACCAACACTGTCAGCTCTAAAAATCCATTAATGACTAATAGTTCAATCGGAATAAAACACGTCCATGTAAAAACCTCAGTTAGAATAGTCTAGTCTGATTGAGGCCACTTGGAATACAATTTCTGTTGAACGAGGTGGGTAATCCTGTAAGAAATCCAGTAAACAGAAGAATAATAGCCATGTAAACACTCAAATCTGATTACAATCCCAATCAGAAAGTTTAAGTATGTTCTGAGCATGTGTGCTCGCGTTACAGCGAAAGTTTATAATGTTCAACATGGCAGGAGCTGAAACAGGTCTGCAGAGGAGATGAAGTTTAAAAGATGGCGGTGGGACCAGCATCCAGCTTATGTGTCTCAGAACATGACGCCTTTTCATCCTTCTTTAACAAGGACATGTGAAGCACATTTTCTGTCTAACATCACTTTAAAGTAATTAAAAACACAAGCGCTGCTCACTGCTGCTCGTCTCACTGACTCACATGATGTTGGTTGTCATGGTAACATCTACACTAAATGGTACTCTTTCATCAGATTGTTGAGTAGAGTGATCTTATAAACACCCCAGTTTTCAATTGGACTGGCAAACAAATTTCCATTTTCTGAACAAAATCATGAGAGTCTTGCTAGAGTTGAGTCACGCTTGCATCATCTAAATCGTTTAGCCTAAGGTGGGCAGGCGGCTGTCTTAACTCAGCCTTTCTCTTGTCTTAACGCTATGACAAAATCAACTGTGTTTAATATCAAGTTTTAACTCACACAAACAGTAACATGCTAGGAGTGTAAATAAACGACCGTACCATTACTGTTACAATACTATAATAGAAATGTGAGGAAATATGCAGAGGACTTTAAGATGGGTATTACTAAAGAAACATCAGTTTTATTTATTTATTTATTTGCTTTCTGTTACACTGGTTTCTGGTTTGCTTTTTTTTATGATTTAGTTCATAACACCCAATCAACAGTGCTGAATCGCTGAATGTTTTGTTTACGAGAACCCTCATATTAAATAAAATAACAGCACATTTTACAGGTTACTTAAAAAAATCTGGGTGATGTGCCAGAATATTCAGTTCTGCAGTGAACTGAGTTGAGCTCCAGATCTTTACACGCCCAACCAATGTAATTTACCATTTGTACCACTACAGAGCAGAGAAAAAAAGGTTTTTCTCTGCTTGTAAATTTCCACCAGGTGCATGATGGGAAATAATCTCAAAAATGTAGCTGCAGTCTTACAAATAAAGACCCTGTAGAATCTCCAGAGCAAAATCACAGTCTGTGACTAAAAACTCTGTCACGTTGTCTTTAGATGTGAGAGTGAATCAGACTTTAGTCTTTCAAAAATCTTTTCAGAGTCTTTTCAAAGTCTTCTGGCGTTTGGAATATGAATCAAAAAGAATTTTGGTTTGTCACAACATTTCTTAGAAGTTATGAACAGCTTCTTCTGACAGCAATATGTGAAAATATTGACTTAGAATCTTGAAATTATTTATTTGATCAAAAATATTTATGTAGTATCTCAAAATAATGACTTAATATCTCAAAGATCAATTTATCCTTTCAAAGTAATTACTTCTCAAAAAAATTTGCATGTCAGAATAATGACTTATTTTATTAAACTTACGATTTTCTCAAAATACTGACAGCAACATTTGTTCTCAAAATACTGATGTGATATTTTTAAAAAAATCAATAATTCTCCATCTTGAAATTTAGTAACTCTATTTCGACATTACTAGAGTATAAATTCCTGCTATTACCGCTGGTATTTTCGACTGCCTTGGGAAATTACTCTCTAATTATAAGAGCAGTTTCAATGTGCTGTAGATTAATTTCAATTCATGTTCATGTTTCCTTCCTCCTACTGAGCTCCCCGCCCACCAAAGTTTCTGTACACGAGCCTGAATATGAATATGTAATTAGAATAAATGAATCTGACCTCAGGAGACTGAGCCTGGTCTCTCGCTCTCTCCTCTCTCTCCACCTGCTTGGGCGGTGGCTCCACCTTCACTTTGGGCAGCTGCCAGTCGCATTTAATGATCTCCACATTCAGCTTCTTCATGGTGATGGAAAGAGGGAGCAGCTTTCGAGCGGCTGCGGTTCTCCAAGGCGTCCGGACTGGAGGAGGGGAGGGCTTTCGGGGACTTGGCTGAGATTCTTCAGGACTAGGAGGCTGACCTGAGGTTAGTTGGGGGGCAGACCATATGATCTCCAAGGTGCAACACAATATTTGTCAACATTTCTGATCAATTATATATCACAATGACAATGACTATCAAACAATCAATAACAACAACAACAATAATAATAATTATTATTATTATTTAATTTTCTTTTTGGTTGTACTGTACACTGTAGTGATATATATATATATATTTATTTATGTTAAGTTTTCAAAGTATTTTAAAGTATTCATTCAAGATACAACATGAGAGGAACACACTTTTTTGTTCATATACATTTACAATATTTAATTTAATTCAATTAAATTACAATAATACTATTACACACCAGCCAAAAAAAAATCATAATTAGTGCTTTAGACATTATCGGGCAGCCATAGTACAGACACAACTGTGAAACCGCGCCCTCTTAGAATAACCGGATGCATGCCGGCCTACCCGCAGGGCTGAGGTCCGTGTCCTCCTCATCCCGGTTTGGAGAGCTGTGCTCCTCAGTGCTGGTGATGCTGCACTGTCGGCGTGGCTGCTGGCGCCGTGGTAACACCTCCTTCCTTGTGCTTCTAGAGCGCCGGAGACGGCGCTCGGGTCTGGCGGTCTTTCTGGTTTTGGTGGTGGGGGAGGTGACGGGTTCAGGCTCGTCACAGGGCTGTTTGTCGATGTAAATGAAAGTGTAATTCTCATTACGCTCCTCACGGGTCATCAGCAGGGCTGCCTCCGCATGACCGACGCCCACTTCCCACTGAGCACGCTCACGCTGAGACTGAGGCTTCAGCAGCTGGAGGGACGGAGTGAGAAACACTTTCGTTACAAACTAAGACACACTGTGTGAAAAGATCTGACCTCTTGACCTCAAATGTCATCCAGTTATGACCTCAGGACCTCTACAATGTATTATATAGTATCTAATATGAATTATTCAGTATACACCAGTCAGGCATAACATTATGACTACCTCCTTGTTTCTATTGTCCAATTTATCAGCACCACTTACTATATACTTTGTTGTTCTACAATTACAGACTGTAGTCCATCTGTTTCTCTGCATACTTTGTTAGCCCCCTTTTTACCCTGTTCTTCAGTGGTCAGGACTCCCATGGACCCTCACAGAGCAGGAACTATTTGGGTGATGGATCATTCTCAGCACATCATTATTGTCCTTCGAAATGTAATGACTGTGGCTCCAATTCTAAACATCTATTGATGCATCAGCAAGCAAGGCAAAATAATATTTACCAATAATATGTTTCTCCTCCCCCAACAAATCAACAACAAATGCTCAGCTCAGAGACTCTTATATGAGCTCAGAACATTGTTATTTATTCTCTGCATGTTTTACTTGCTTGTTATGCTTTCCTGGTTTTATAACAAAGTTGAGTAGAATTGGCAAGGAAGTTTGAAATGATTTACAGATTTCGGGAGAAAACGCTTCTCCCTCCCACTCTGAGCAGAGAGCATAAATAAAGGCGGATGAAAAATCGAACCTTCTGTCTCTCTGTTGGATTGGTGGTTTTCCGTAATGTTTCTGCTTGAAGCTCCTCAAACTGGTTCTCTCCCTTATACACCACTATCCTCTTCTCGTGGATCCACGCTCGCTCTGCCACGCTGCCGAAGAACTGCACATGGTATTCCCTATGACCTGTTACGCACACAAACACAATACAGACCATTCACTTCAATGTACACAAACAAAAACCACTTTCACCTGCAAAGACAGCTTTTTACAAAGAGAAAAAAGGACAAACCATATCTGCGCTGTTAATAAAATGTTTAGACTGTTGGAACTGATTAATCAATAATAACAGTCACTTCTCATTCATTGTTATGCACTCATTTATTGGCAATAATATACTTGAGATAATTTATTGGCAATAATATACTTGTTTTATACTTGAGAATAAAATTCTCAAGTATAAAACAAAAAAGCTTGCATCATTGTTATTGTATACATTGCACTACAGCTCTGCCAGTTATATTTGTTTATTCATTTTAGTTGTACAAATGATTCTATTATAAATTAGGGATGGGCAATATGACAATATTTACTGTTTTGTGCTAAATTACACCACAGTGTGCTTTTCTGAGCATATTGTGAATATATTCGGTACTTAAAAGCACTTCCCAACTGCACGTTTGACAAACAAGGGCAGGGGTAAATGTTGAATACAAATAATTATATTCATAATAGATATTACATTTCTGCCATTATAATATTTCCAATCAAACAATTTCATTATGATTTACATCTCCTTAACCCTGCGTTCACACTGGCAGTGACGCAACGCAACAAAGCAGCCGGAGGTAATTCATTTTCAATGAGGGCTGGTGATTTCTGGCAACAGGAGGCAGCACGAACACTGGCAACGCAACAAACGCAACTCTTTGCAGAAAAGGAGAGAAAAAAAGTTGCTGCCGGTGTGAACGCAGGGTTACTCAAGGTGTGTTACTCTGAAAGAATCAGCCTTATTGATAATGCTCTGTAAAATGCCCTGTCAAAAAATTGGTATCACTGCATCCCTAATTCTGTTCGAAAAGATAAGTATTATTGCATTCATGTGTTAAATCCTTCTTATTATTTGAGGTTTGCCAAGACACCGTTTCAGTTACGTGGGTGCTAACCGATCAGTTTACCTTTCAGGTAATTGTGATAACATTTGTTCGGCCTGGCCCACTTGACGTAAAGTGGACCACTAACTGAAACAAGACTGTTGTGACTGGCTGGCTGTCAGTGGTCATCAGAGCTTTGGCTACACACAAAAAAAAAACGGGAACAGGCCTTTTACTCTAGAGGATGACCTTAAGAATCCACCAGTACAATGATGTTAGTGTCACGCCTATGGAGGAAACAAACTCTATTTCCCAGAATTCCCAGGGTAATCACATGTCCACGGTACTGCCTGCTTCTTCTCAGAACACTCATACGGACTCGATCTCCCAGAACACAATAGGAGATCAGCTGACTTTGGATTCTCCTCCTCGCTCCCATCAGCGTTGGCGTTCACCTGATTACTGAGTATTTTCACCTGTGTGTGAATCATGTGATATTTTTAGTCAGTTTAAAAGCCCAGGCTTTAGATTCAGTCTTAGCGAGGTTTTGTTGGTCTATGGCAACTATGGAGCGTTTTTCTGATTGTTTCTCTGTGTATGATCTGTGTTCCTGTTACGTACGATTTCAAGTTTGGTTTCCCCTTTTGGTTTTGTTTGCTTGGACATTTCTGCCTGCGTGTTACGAACCCCCTGCTTGTACTACAACAATGACTTTGGACTGCTCTTTTGGTTTGTTTGCCCCGAATGTTCTCTTTTGGGGTACTGACCCGAATGCTGGTTCTGGGATTATAACTTTGGAGGATAACATTAAAACACTTGCTTCTTTTCAAGTCCGCGAGCGTCCGAGTTCTGTGACCGCGTAACAGTTAGCCGAAACACTGCCTGTAATTACTGAATTCTGTTTTTGTGAATGTTCAGTATTTTTGATTAATCACCCTTAGCCAGTCTGGAATCATTTTATTATATTATTCTTATATTACATTATTTTGATATTACATTACATAATTCTTATAACTGATATAGTGATTACAATTATTAAACTATTTTTATTTTTAAAAAGGCCATGTAAAAATGTACACTTGTTTAATCTTAGAAAACAAGTTCATACAAGTTCATAATGCAGTATTTTATTTTAAGTGGTGTACAAAGCCTTATTGACACTGACTCTACAATTACTACATACATTATTTCATATAAAACTGAAACCCAACGAAATATCCTCTGTAAAAATTGTATTTAAGGTGGACCGGATAATTTGCAAAAGAAGCTGCAAATAACTACCATGTTACTAATTACTAACAGAATTGTGGTCTAATTTTAACAAAACTATAATTACTAAACATTCACCAAGATAGAATGATGTAATTACAGGCAGCGTTTTGACTAATGCCATTGTACAGGACAGGTGGACTCTGATAGTTGTGGTCCCTTTTTTTTAAAATTTATTTTATTTTATTATATGACAGCCAGCCAAGCACAACACAGTGTCCCAAATCAGCCAATCATATGTCGGGACCCGTCCACAACTGTCAAAAACAAACTTAACTCTTATACGAGCAGAAGCTCAATAGTGAGCAGGGCTCATTTTCCTTGCATGCAAGCACTTCTCATTCTGCGGGGGTGCTTTTCCTTGTGTGAGTAGTAGAGTAGAATTACTGGCGTGCAATCTGTCTTCCTCGTTTGCAAATTTTTTATTGTTTTTGATGCCATAGGTGTGAACTAAATGAAGAATATTAAGATTTCCAGTGTGATGGTCAGTCATTAGTGATTTCCTGAGTCGACAGGAATGTAGATGGACACACAAATCCACATTTTCCACACAATAAGAGGCAGATGACGTGTATCTCAGCCCCTCTTCATAACTCCGGATGTGAGTCACATACAATCTTGTGATAAGATGGAATGGAAACAGCGACTCTACAGATTCAGGCAATGTCTGAAATGTATTTCTACGCTGGATTACCACAAAGATAGAAGCAAATATGAACACAGAGAATTTAACATGCGGACGAGATTGTGGACCCCAGAGGGTATAAAATCACGCTACAAATATACAGGGAATCAGTACCTCTGGTGTTTATGCGCGTGTGGACCTTCAGCTGGGGGTCTGAGGAGACCATGCAGGGCCACCATGGATACGTCCCCACTTTAGCCCACACCAAGTCTCCGATCTCATATTCCACACAGACTCCTGTGCTGGTGATGACAGAGGGAAAGTGCTTCTCCACCTGCACAAAAATCAGAACTGTTAGCACCAAGGAGCAAAACACAACAGCTGTCAGAGACTCCAACCAAAACCTTTAAAACTGCAGTTCAAAGTGCAACAGGTAGGGTTTGACATTTGTCTAATTAAAGATAAAAGGCTTGTATTTACTGAAGCTCATTAGCTTAAAAAGTGCTCTGCTTAGACAAACATATGGAACACATATGGGACACACTGTTCAGATTTCTTTACAGTGGTGATAGGATCCAGGGGTCACCATGACAACAACACAAATACACACATTGTATTTACTATCCAAAATTACCAGTGAACCTACACGTCTTCTGAGTTTTAATATTTATTTAATTTTGCCTCACAGCAACCTGCATGTATCCCTCCATAACGGATGGATTTTAAGCTCTTAAAACTATCTTAGTGTCTCGGTCATCAGGCACTATATTCATAACCAATTTATCCAGTATTTTTCTGTAAGGGAGCTTTTAGAGCTTTAGAGGTTTCTGTTTACATCGTAACCATTTAATTATTCAGGAATTTTGAAAAACTGGTGGAATTTTCCTTTAACAAGATAATATTTGTCACAGACATGGCATATGAGAATATAACATTAGAGCAGGGTTCTCAAACGGCTAACAGAATTGGACTCAACTATTTTATATTCTAATTATGTTGCAGAACATGCATCAAATGCCTTACAGCTGCTACCTTTTGTACACATCTGAGATGAAGCTGTGTCTTGTGTTAGTTTTCCTTGCTGGACAATGTTTAAAATGAAATGTAATACTTTTTAATGCTTACTAAATACCAAAGCACAGAACAAATGCTGTTTCCTCACAAAACACCACCCACAGAATCAGGCATTAAATGACCTATATTATGAAGAACTAACTTTTCCTTTCACTTTTGTAAATGAAAGAGTTTGATGCAGTACATAAATAGTGTTCAATTTCAAAACACACTGTTAATTCCTCGATTCATTCAATCCATATGCGGAAACTAGGCTGCAGCTGTCTGTTTTGAATTCATTGTTTTTGTGATGTCATTAAAATCACTATTCAATACGAGTTCCTTAATACTGGGCCCTTCATTGTTTATAATCTATATGAATGACCTTTATCTGTCTGCTAAGGTTGTTTTGTATTTTGTTTGCTGATGACACCATCATGTTTTTATCTGACAAAGATGGCCACACTAATAGCAACTACCAAACTTGCTAAAATTAATATCTGATTTGACTCTGACAAATTATCTGATAAGAACAAGAAAACATCTTAAATGGTCTTTACTCCAAGAAACAAAAAAGGAATTGCTATCTGCCCATCAGTACACATGTCCAACATTGATGAGAAACTCAGGTGGAAAGATTGTAGTAATATCACGAACAAGATAGCTAAAAATACTGTTAGACAAATTAAATGTCTTTGCTGTCAGAACAAAACCTGGTATCTCCATTTTTCAAGGTTTTTTTTTTTTTACATATTGTGAAAATGCCCGTTGCTCTTAACTCTGTGTGTAAAGTTTGTGAATAAACCAAACAAAATGGCCCAAAATGACTTGAAAGTCTGGTTCCATTGATTTACATTAAAGGTAAGGTGTGTTTTGTCCTCCTCCTGTAATGTTATCATTTGAAGATATGAGGTTTTGTTCCAGCAGCAGTGACATAGCAGTGTATTACCTGAGCATGACGTCTCAATCTGTATTAGAAAACGATCTATTCAACCTGTCATACTGTAACATTATGTGGGCTAGTACTTTCAAAAGTGACCTCACAGGGTTACTTATTCCTCTTCCTGACAAATCTAACCATTGTCAAATCAGCCATTTATCTTTTTATTTTAACAAAACCTCCTCCCAGCCTGTTTCCAAAATGTTTTTCAATATAACTCCGAAATCCATCATTATTCCACCAGATCTTCCAACAACCTACATCTTGTCTTCTACAGAACTTCACTAAACCTGAGAATGTGTAACAGTTTGCATAACTTAAAAAAAATAGTTAAAGACGGCTTACTGTCTCAACTGTCACCGAATCCTGTTCTACTAAACCCCATCCCAACCATCTTTCTTTGTATCCTTCTCTTATGTTTATTTGCTTAGGCCTATTTTTTCAGTAACACTGTAACTGAAGGTTACATACACAGGGACTACATAACACATGCATAAGCACTTAAAAAGATATTTACGAAGCAACATTTGAGGATTTATGACCAGCTCTGCTAGTAACTAGACAAGAACATTACATAGTACAGTGTCATTTACTTCAGGTCTAAGCATCTTGTGATTACTAGCATGTTTATTTACACTCAAGTATTGCTTTCTAAATGTTATTCCATGCTTATACATGTTTTATGACATATACCCTTTTTTCTTGACCATTTTACATTTCTTTCTTTCTGTTGAAGCAGAAAAAACATAAATGTAAGTTTATTAAATTGGGAAAGTACCTAGTATGAGCCCTTTGGGCTTTTGTGTACTTTCCCTACACTGCTCACTATGTTCAGTCTGTTGTGCATAACAAAAATAACCAATCAATCTGAAGAATCATTTTACAATGCAAAGAAAAAATTCATTATGCAAAGGGTTCTTTGAGTGTTCATGGTACTATATAAAACCATATTCTTTACTAAAGAATCTTTGAAGAACCATCATTTTTAAGAGTGTGCAGCAGCTCAGCTCCACCCACTTGCACTGAAGTTATACGGAGTTGTTCAGCCTGGACTACTTTGTAAATGGTGCACAATACAGGGTAGCAAATCAGAACAGAGCTCATTTACTCTCTTGGGTTTCAGAGCTTACTTTGTGTGTGTGTGTGTGTGTGTGTAAGTAATATATACACACACACACACACACACACACACACACACACACACACACACACACACACACACACACACACACATATATATATATATATATATATATATATATATATATATATATACATACATATACACACACATACATACATATATTTCTTCCTCTTCATGTTAACATTTGTGAGGGCTTAAACAGGCTGTTTTTGTTATTTTGCCTTTAAGACTTAAAGGCACATCTTCACATCTATGACATCTTGCCTTTAAGACTTCTGCCCTGTATTGTGCCTCAATCAAAAAACTTTTATAAATGGGCAGGGCTAAATCACTGTTGGCAGAATAGGTAGATATATGCAAATGTATTGGTTCACATAACATCACAAAAACAGTGTTCAAATTCAAAACAGGTTCATTTTCTTATTGAAGAAAGAAAAAAAAATAAAACATAAAAAGCTTGCATAAGTTCGGGAACCCATTCAGTTGATCCACTTGTGTTTTCTTTAAGGTTCCAGAGCTTAATTGCCTTATTGTCTTAATCCACCTCAGGTGTGGACAATTTGTAGAGTGTTATAAATCCTAAAAACGACTACAAAACATCTCAAGATGTTGTGCTCACATCACTCAACAGCCACACACTCATCAAGCAGCTCAGGAGGATCTGATACTAAACACAGACTTTTACAAAGCAAGAGAAGACTTCTAAACATCTCCTGCTTAGCTTTCACTGTCTGAAACAGAGGTGGGCAATATGATATTTTATTGTTATCATGACCATTTTTGTTATTGTAATACACACTATGCTTTTCTGAGTATACTGTGGATATCACTACTGTTTATAAAAACACTGACCAACTGCATGTTTCATTAACAAGAGGGTATCATTAGTCCTGTTTAACTGGATTTAGTGCAGAAATGTTACTGTACTGACTGTTTTTGATGGGTCAAAATATTGAGTATCTTGAGTATCTTTGAGTATCTTGAGATACATTTTTCCCCACATCGCCCAACCCATGCTGAAATGTCATTCATATGTTTGCACTGGAACATCATTCCACACCTCATAGGTGCACTGCCAATGGTGGCATGATGCCACACAAAAGATGCCATGGTGGCATGATGCCAACTGTTAGTCGTGGGGGTGGATATATTATGCATTGGTGCTAAGTGGCTGCCAGTGGCTCAGGAATTGTTTTGGAGGGAAGAAAAAATTCCACCAAGTTTCAAGAAATGCCTGAAGCTAGTCTCCCACAGTCTGAGGAATCTGAAGGAACAAAACAACGAAACCATGATCCCAAACAAACATTAAAGAAATAACCTTCATCTACTTAAAGGAACACAAACCCAAGGTTTTGGAATGGCTTCAGACTTAAATATTATTGAAAATCGGTGGTTAAATCTTAAACATACAACCAAAACAACCCATGAACATTTCTGAACCGGAAGTGTTCAGCAAGTAAAAACAGGAAACAACTGCTGACTGATTACTGATTGAAGGGGTCTTCAAACTTAAGCACATGCCACATTAGTTTTTTTTACTTTTCCATATAAATGAAGGTAAGCAAATAAATAATAATTGGCCTCTACAATTTGCAGAAATAGGTCATATGTCATTTTGTTCCATGTAGAGGCGTATTCACTTCTTTTCACTTAGCAAATTAATCAAATGTGTCATTAGAACAGGGGCGTTCAATCTTTTACACACAACTGTACCGTCACTGTAATATGAAAAACTAACATCTACATCATTTTTCTCCACCATTTACTTTGTGTGAACATTTTAATGGACAATCAGAAATTTGAAAAAGCTTTTTAAGATTTTTTAATCCCTAGGAAGATGATTCATTACAAACACTATTCTTTCTCCTGCTGAGTCACTGTTTAGGAGAGGAAGTACAAGGAGCCCTGAAAATTATTTGGTGTTTTTAAGACATAAAAAGGTTCGATAAACATTTAACACCTGTGGTAAAATGATTTCAGTGTGCATAAGTGCTTGTAGTATTTTACCATTAAAGTTGTAACCAACCTGATCTTTTTTTCTCTGACATCAGAAAAATTTTCACACTGTCCAAATACATAAAACTCCATTTTAATACATCTTGGATTTATATCTTCTTGATTATTTGCTAATATGTATTATAATTCATATTTTAACATGATTTACAATAATACACACACATACACACATATATATATATATATACATACATATATACACATATACACACACACACACAATATATATATATATATATAAAATGTGTGTGGTGTGTGTGTATGTTAATTTTCACACTTTATATTTTTACACAAGTTATCAATTTATAATGAATTAATATCTCACTGCTGTTGGGCCAAAACCTTGTATTTCCAGCTGGCCTTTCTGATGTGTCAAAATGTCATGATGAATAGACCCACAGAAATGGTCCAAAACTGCTTGGAAAAAAAATATTCACTTACATTAAGAGTTAAGAACATTTTCAAGGTTCTGTCCCGACAACAGCGATATGCTAGTGCATCTTTATAGTTTATTTCCTGCTTCTATCTTGTTCCATTTCCATTTTATTTTTTGGCCTCTGATTGATTAATCATTAAAATAATCAGCAGATTACATATAATCTTTTATAATCCTTTTTCGGGCCAATTTGGTTTATTCATATTTAATTGAAATATATGTTGTTCCTCTAAACAGAGATGTTAATTTAATGATCCATTGATATAATTGAGGTACATTACAGATGGTGCACTATGTTGTTGGAGGGTTTTTTTCTTCTTTCTTTCTCGTCTAAAAAAGATCTTATTTAAGAATTATATCTTTTCCAACCTGTCAAAATGCTTTTCACATGTTAGTTTTGATGTAGGTTTTTATGTGTCTACTATTTATAAACTTTGGGGATTGTCTGGTTAATCTTTTTACTGTTGGGTGTTTTCAGTTTTCTTGTTCTGCTCAAGTTTGTCAGATTAAAAAAAAAATTAACACAGAAACATTTGAACCGTTTGATCAGCAGATCAACAGTAAAAGTATCAGCCATGTGTAACTTCTATACAGCACCACCTTCAGCACAATCCATCAAGCTGAAGAATCCTTTCACAATGCAAAGAACCCTTTAATCATGCAACGGGTTCTTGGAGTGTTCATGGTTCTATATAGAAGCATTTTCTTTCCTAAAGTACCCTTGAAGAACCATCCCTTTTAAGCATGTAGATCCACAACCTTTGCACGTTTAAATGATTCTTTGCATAGTGAAACGGTTCTTCAGATTAATGGAGAATGTGCTGCAGAGGGTTGAGAAGGGTTTTATACAGCACCTTTTGTGTTACAAGCCAAAGGACCCTTTTTTGGTACCATACAGAGCTCTTTTTGCTAAGAGTGTACTTAAGAGTGAACATGATTCGTTATCATTACCTTGTGTTCCTTAGGTTCTGCTTTGGGGTTTTTTAGGCCGGCTGCAGCCTGTTGCTCCTGCGCTGCAGGGTGGCCTTCGCTGGGCTGGGCTGGGCCGGGGGTTTGGTCCGTTTTTTCCTCACTGGCCTGCTCGGGCAGCTCGGCTGTGGGAGCGTGGCGTCCGCTTCGCTTTTTTCTCTTCTCCTTCTTCTGTTCATGCCTCCTCCTGGAGGCCTGAGTTGCCTGGAACTCCTGCAGCAGGTCCCCACAGAGGGACGACTCAAAGAGCTCTCGGCCATTCTGGTACGTCTTTATGATCTTGATCTTGATCTCTGGGGAGCTTTTCTCAGTCTTTTTCGGCGCGATGGTGTGCGCGAGGGGGTTGGAGGTGGCGGCGCCATCCTGGATAGACTGAGGAGGCGGAGGAGGAGAGGTGGGAAGGAGGATAGGAGGAGGAGGAGTGAACACTGGAGGGAGGAGATGAGAAGACGGAGGAGGATGAGGATGATGATGGTGCTGGGGCAACAGCGGAGGGTTGGGAGCGGGAAGGTGGTGCTGATGCTGCTGTTGGTGCTGATGCTGATGGTGGGGGTGAGGGGGAGGAGGAGGATGAGGCTGGTGATGAAGGTGAGAGTGGGAAGGAGCAGGGGGAGAAGAAATGTGAGATGAAGGCTTTTCCTGGACCACCGGCGTCCTCAACACTGTCCCCTCACCCAGCAGCAGGCCATGGTCGCCGTAGTTACGGATGGCGCCGTAGCCGTTAGCAGAGCCATTGGGGTACTGTGAGTACAAAGCAAACTTCGCCTGATGCTCATAGCTGCCGATCCCCGTCGGGTAACCGTTTGCGACCACTGGAGGGTCTTCAGGAGGGTAGGAGAAACCAGACTCCAGCGGAGATTCGTACGTTGGGGGTCCACCCTCGTCCCCTGGGTCACTGATGGCATCGTACACGTCATCCTGTCTGATGTTAGCCGAGTCAATGAGCTGAGGGGGTTGCTGAATTGTGTTTCCCATGATCCCTTGCATGAAAGAGAAGGAGAAATCCATTGTTCTGCTCCAGCATCCTTTAAGTTTCCCTTTTTCTTACAGGGCCTGCGGAGAGAGGTCGTAAAGAATGGTTAGAAAGGAAAAGTGAACACGACAACAGTAGATGGATGATGGACGGTGCGTTAAAGAGCCCATATGAGCCAAAACAACGTTGTCTCTGCTTTTTTTTTTTGTTTTTTTAAATGGCCTGTTAACATTGTCAAAGTTTTACACCCATGTAGCACATACATGAAAACCAAGCTGCAAAAACAGCCTGTTTTGAATTGACATCACAAAAAAATTCTCCATCTGAACACATTTATTTACATATGTCATCATATATCTTAAAGCAACAACGAAAACATAACATAAATCAATCCAAAATGGTTTTACACAGACCAAAAGCACAAAGAAAAATGTAGAATGGGTTCTTTAATACTAATTATTGGGGGTGTTAAAAAATACATTTTCTTTTTGTTAATGAGGTCAAGATTTAATTACATTTTTAAAAAAATATATATAGAGTCTTAAAGCTCTAATTCCACTACTGTATAAGGATGCAGAATGACAGTCATACTGTACTTTATACAGTTGTTTGAAAACTTGATCACCATTGGACAGATGTTTATTTTATTAGTTTAATTTATACAGTGGAGCAAAGTGGAGGAAAAACATCAAATCAAGCGTTTAAACATTTTATAATTATAAAAGCATTTTAGAATTTTGGGGTGATGGACAAGGATGAACAGCAGCAGAGGCAGCACCCAAGTTTAACGACTGATTTAGATGATGACCTCAACAACTCTTACAGCCTGAGATGAGTGAGAGTCTAACGTAAGATAAAAAAGACATTTAAGAACCTAACAGTTTCAAGAATAATACTTGTTCTTAGAACCACTCTTAAAAATAGTTCAGAAAACAAGACACATCTTATTTTCACTGATGTTATTTAAATAGCAATTTCTTGTAACTTTTTTTTTTTTTTACTAAGAATGAAGTTAAGAAAAAAAAAAAACACATTTCAGAAGATTTTTTTCTTACGTCACTTTTGCGAATCTGGGTCCTGAAGAGCAGAACATTAAGCTGAAGCCCTAAAAGTCATATTTCTCTGTGATGCTGATCCAGGCTCCAATTTCTACATTTCATAAATGTTTAAGCATCAGCAGAATTATATCTGATACAGTTCCCTTATTTGCGCACATTACTACTAAATACTACACTTTGGCTCAGATGCAAAGCGTGTCTAAACGAGAGAGCTGATCAAGCAGTGCAACATCTCTACAGAGAAACAGATCCTGGTCCACGCGCTTCTTCAAAACTGTAAGTTGTTACAACTTTAATAAATATTGGTATATATTTTACACTTTATTAATACATCACATGTTCATGACCAATCATCTTAAAGGTGCATTGGGGCCAAAAACTGGAGTTTAATACGTTAAAATGTTATGTTAATATATTTGACTTGTTGTGTACTATTCTGTAGCGCAGTATTACATCTCTCAGCCTAACTAGTTTGAGAGAGTTTACAATTTTTTTTAACCTTTTTTGTTGCTTAGTCCACAAATATGTCTTACAATTACAGACAACAAAAAAATCCACTGACATAAAGGCTAATAAATAGATTCCTTCAGTATTAGCCAGCTAGTAGAATTAAAAAAAAAATAAAAAATTCAACCACCAAAAACACCTCAAAGCAGCTGCAGTTTTTCAAAAATGTCCAACAACCTTCACGTTACCTCATCAGAGGAGGGGATTCCCTGAACTATAAACCAGAAAATTTCACTATGGAGACTACTGTGGCAACATAGACAGGAGAGCATGCATGTTTATAACAGATATAAAGATGGTTACAAAAAAACAAACAGATTAATGAGCTTCCACAAATAACATGTGTGATTGTGATCCTATAGAGACGACCCATAAAGTTGTCTTCCCATTTGTAATAACAATGGGCTGTTACAGCTGTTTGCAGTGGAAATCCAACCCTGGAGTGCTCCTGTTCTGCACCTGATTCAACTCATCAGCTAATTATCAGGCCCTTGATGAGAGCTGAATCAGGTGTACTAGATTAGGAGCCCGAACTCAGTATTCTTGAGCGGTTGTGTGCCTGTGAAGTGAGCCCAAATGTGAAGTTCTGCTCATGCGCATGGTAATATATTCAGTGAGCTTTTGGAGCATCACAGCACTTCACAGTTTAGTCTCAGAGCAGCACAAACACACCTGATTCAACTCATCAAGAGACTGATAATTAGCTGATGAGTGAAGTACATTAGAACAAGATAAACACTAAACACGGCGGTTCTCCTACAAGCACTCTAGGGAATTTTTCATAGGGCCGTTTCTTTGTCGACAGAGGTTTTTCTGATTAATAGTGCAACTGTGATTTAAGCTGCAATTATTTATTTACTTTTAAAAAATACTTTAAGGGTTTTTGAGCAAGAAGACCAGAGCATCCACCTTTTCTGGCTTGAGGCTTGACCCCTAAGTATAGTGTACCAAATTGCTAGTATGTTGTGGTTATGATGTCACAACACATGGAGGTTTGGCTGCCTCTAAATGGTCTAACTCCGAGGTCTCCAGCCCCACTCTTGGACATCTACCTTTCTGCAGACTTCAGCTCCAATACTAATCCATATCAAACTGATCAATATAATTATTGTCTTCTGATGCCTCCTTGGTTAGATGAAGACACTGTGTTACATGTGTTGAAGGTGAAACCCCCAGGAGAAAGGGTTGATCACTGGTATAACTTATCTACAAGTAGTTCACAAACTTAGGTTATTAGATTCAGTTTCCCTTTCACTTAAAACTTTCTAACATTGTGTTTGATAGTGCATCTCTTGCGATTAAAAAAATGCACTATTTAATTGCAATTTCAATGTAAAAACGATGATTCTTTCAGTCCTAATATTAAGTGGAAGTTCAACATAAAAACATCCACTTAATACTGAGTGTCCCTCACCCCTGTTAACAGTGGGCAGCGTTTGTTGCCAAGTTGATCAAAACTCCACGGCTGCAAATGTGAATTAGCAACAGCAACAACCCCAGCGCTTGATTAAAGAGGGGGAGTTTAAGCATTTTAACGTTTATGGTGGAAACAGAATGATTAAAGGATGCAATTCTGCTCACATTTCATGATTTGTTGGACGTGAATACACAAAAAACATCGTTTTCGATAAAACCTGAAATTTCGTCCGAAGAAAAACAAATCCGCATTAGCATTAGCTAGCTAGCTTTGATTGGTAGGTTAACTAAGATCGCGAAACCAATCAAAACACGGCCGTTTAACCCGCATTTATTCACACTGCACGTTACAAACAGACATTTTAAAACATCTGGCCCGAATTATTCGCTCATACATTGGATATTTTGCGATATAATGTGGTACAAAATGTCGGGAAACCCGTCGACTGCTTCGGGGGGCCTTTAGCACAGATGCTAACGCGAGTGAAAGGGAAATTAAGATGGTTATACTCAGTGCGTCGTCAGGATAGTGGCCAAAATAAAGCGGATTTGTTCAATGTGGTAATTTAATGTTGACAACTGGCACTCTGCGGTGGAATAACATGCAGATAAACGGGGGACAAGTGAGAGTATTTCCAGCTAACATGGCTGCCGGTGCCCCTTTAAATCAAATTGGCCGGATTAACGTTTCCAGCAGCAGCGCTCAGAACGAAATGTGTGATACAACACACACATTTAAACTTTATTTATTTTTTTAAATCAAAAACACAATCGCATGCAGTGGTGTAATTCATTCAGAACCCCAAAATGATGCACTAAAACGACGGGAAAATGGTTAAAAAAATATATCGGTACCTTCAGCGTGTTCCATCCTAAACAAATACAGCAAATAGTGTGACTCCGGGTGCAGGGAACATAAATATAATTCTATATATATAAATATATATAGCAGTATATATGTATTTATATATATGTGTGTGTGTCTATATATATATAGAGACACACAAAGGGTTTGAATAAAACACTCCACGTTTCTATATTCCGCTGTAGGGAAACGGAGTTAGCTCAGTCCAGTCTCGATCTCCATGCCGGAAATTTTTTGGAGAGGCCCCGTTTCTCTCTCTCTAGCTTTTCTCGCTTCTCTTTTTTTTAGCAGGATGCAGATCGGGGGGAAATTTGTCTGCCATATATTTTATTCGAGCTATTGCTGTGTGTCTCCACGGCTCCAACAAAAGCCCCCCCTCCACTCAGCGCCAAAACAAAAGCGCTCCTGATTGGCTGTGAGGCGTGAGGGGAAGGGCATGCTGGGACGTGCAGTTTTGAATGTCCTCTTTCAATGCGAGAAAATAATTGACCATTATATAAGAGGTAAGATAAAACTTCATTCAGATAGAACCTCATCTTGTGTCAGAGATTGCTCTGAAAAAAAAATGCTACACCTCAGCAATTAAAAATAGAGTAATAAATGTAACATCACTGAGAAAATAAGAAATTTAATAATAAAAAATAGGTAAACTAAAATCGAAAAGTAGAAACGCAATATTGCATATAACATTTTAGTCATATTAGGAATATTGAAAAGTGATACAAAAGTAATTATTGCACAATACAGAGAAGTAATACTGCATTGATGTTGCACATGATATTGGTATTATTATTCTTAGTGTCTGATGTTTTAGTTGTCCTTCCTGGTAGATAAGAACTCTGTGGTCTCAATCTATGGCTGAAGGTGCTCTGATATGTGGTAAAATTTAGTATGTTTTGGTTAGATTAAAACAGTCTTAGACATTGGACATCATTTACCAACCATGCTTAAGAAAAAATGCCTTCTTACAACCCACTTAACAGTTTTTGCAAAGATTCTGGCATTCACCAGTGTTTTCTTATTGGGGGTTTGGTCTTAGATAAGAACAGAATCTACACACACTCAAGAGCACAAAGGTGAGAACAGTTCTGCGCTTTAAGTACACGTCATGAATCTGACGTAGACTTTTTCTTAGGACCTTTCTCAAGAACATGTTTAAGAACAAATTTAGAAAGATGTTGGAGAACAAGGCCCAGTGTTATTTTCTGTTAAATGCTTAAAGGCCTTCCTAAAATACACATGAGCAATAACAACAACAACAACAGCAACAACAAAAAACTGTTTAAAAATGTACTGTAACTTTTCTATTTATTTTATTTATGGTATCAAACGACTTTCCAGATGCAGACGTTCACTTTAATTTTTACAATTTGTAATTTTCTTTCCTTTGTCTTTTCTGAATGTTTTTACGTGTTTCCGGTTTCTTCTGTTATGTCGGCTTTTGTTTGCCTTTTCTGTCACTATAAAGCACTTTGAGCTGCATTTTAATGTATGAAAGGTGCTGAATGAATAAGGTTTATTGTTTCTAATACACTAGAGCACATGAATGTTGGCAAACACAAGCAAAAAAAAAACAGAGCATGTTTTGTGTATGTGTGTTTGTGTATATGTTTGTTTCCTGTTCTTGTGGACAGCAATAATGACTTCACTGGCTTTTGTTTGAGTTGAAAACCATTGAAACTGTCATAAAGTGGACTTGAGACATAAATTTCCACTCAATCAACAATGTTTAAATCAACATTTTAAAGTTGCATACAGTGAGTAACTGTTTGGTGATATCTTACATGATAACATGATGTCAGTGTTATATTGTACTTTTCATCCACCTTATTGCTCACATTTTGTACTGTCCATCATTTCTTTTGTACACAAACAGAGCAGAACTGAATAATGTGGGTAGTAAAGTATTTCTATTTTAATATAAATAGAAATATATGCCCAGACTACCCACTTCCCTGTACTGCGGAATGTGAGAAGCCCAGTGAACCAAATAAATTTCACTGTATGTAAATAATATCCCTGCTTGTGAACTAAAGTGAAGGCTGAGCTCAGTGCAGTAACTTTAGAGAGTGGTCATTAATATCTGCAGGCCCCAAGCTGAGCTCGGCTGTTGAAAAGGACAGCAGTTTTCAGCAGTGTCTGTGTTTTCACTCATCTAGCTCGCTCCTACTTCCGCTTACAGACCCCAGCATCATCTGAAGAGTTTTCGTCTCTCCTTTTCAGGCGGCTTTTGTTTTCTATAATGGCCTTTACTATTCTTCTATCAGTTTAGAGCTTTAAATGGTTTTGCCCTCTCCATAGTTTGTGACTGACTTTCTGACTTTATTTGAAAGATTACTTTGATCATGTGTTTTATATATATATATATATATATATAGTATATAGTGGTGTGAAGAAGTGTTTGCCCCCTTCCTGATTTCTTATTTTTTTGCATGTTTGTCACACTTAAATGTTTCAGATCACCAATCAAATTTAAATATTAGACAAAGATAACATAAGTAAACACAAAATGCAGTTTATAAATGAAGGTCTTTATTATTAATGGAAAAAGAAATCCAAACCTACAGGGCCTTGTGTGAAAAAGTGATTGCCCCCTAAACCTAATAACTGGTTGGGCCACCCTTAGCAGCAACAACTGCAATGAAGCGTTTGCGATAACTGGGGATAACTGGCAATCAGTCTTTTACAGCGCTGTGGAGGAAGTTTGGCCCACTCATCTTTGCAGAATTGTGGTAATTCAGCAACATTGGAGGGTTTACGAGCATGAACCGACTTGCCACAGCATCTCAGTCGGATTCAGGTCAGGACTTTGACTAGGCCACTCCAAAGTCTTAATTTTGTTTATCTTAAGCCATTCAGAGGTGGACTTGCTGGTGTGTTTTGGATCATTGTCCTGCTGCAGAACCCAAGTGCACTTCAGCTTGAGGTCACAAACAGATGGCCGGACATTCTCCTTCAGGATTTTTTGGTAGACAGCAGAATTTATGGTTCAATTTACCACAGCAAGTCTTCCAGGTCCTGAAGCAGCAAAACAGCCCCAGACCATCACGCTACCACCACCATATCTTACTGTTAGTATGATGTTCCTTTTCTGAAATGCTGTGTTACTTCTATGCCAGATGTAATGGGACATACACCTTCCAAAAAGTTCAACTTTTGTCTCATCAGTCCACAGAGTATTTTTCCAAAAGTCTTGGGGATCATCAAGATGTTTTCTGGCAAAACTGAGACGAGCCTTTATGTTCTTTTTGCTCAGCAGTGGTTTTCATCTTGAAACTCTGCCATGCAGGCCATTTTTGCCCAGACTCTTTCTTATGGTGGAGTCATGAACACTGACCTTAACTGAGGCAAGTGAGGTCTGCAGTTATTTGAATGTTGTTGTGGGGTCTTTTGTGATCTCTTGGATGAGTCGTCACTGCACTCTTGGGGTAATTTTGGTTGGCTGGCCACTCCTGGGAAGGTTCACCACTGTTCCATGTTTTTGCCATTTGTGGATAATAGCTCTTACTATACTCTTTTTCCTGTGTGTGTGTGTGTGTGTGTGTGTGTGTATATATATATAATTTGTATGTATTTGTATATATTCAACACTTGATCAAAGTATTTATCAATATATTATGTATGCAAAGGCCCACCCTTTGCAGCTATAACAGCTTCAACTCTTCTCGGAAGGCTTTCAACATGGTTTTGAAGTGTGTTTACAGGAATGTTTGACCATTCTTCCAGAAGCGCATTGGTGGATTCAGACACTGATGTTGGATGAGAAGACCTGACTTGTAGTCTCTGCTCTAATTTATCCCAAAGGTGTTCTATCGGGTTGAGGTCAGGACTTTGTGCAGACCAGTCAAGTTCTTCCACACCAAACTCGCTCATCCATGTCTTTATGGACCTTGCTTTGTGCATTGGTGCGCAGTCATGTTGGAACAGGAAGGGGCAATCCCCAAACTGTTCCCACAAAGTTAGGAGCATGAAATTGTCCAAATATCTTGGTCTGCTGAAGCATTAAGAGTTCCTTTCACTGGAACTAAGTGGCTGAGCTCAACTCCTGAAAAACAACCCCACACCATAATCCCCCCTCCACCAAACTTTACACTTGGCACAATGCAGTCAGACAAGTACCGTTCTCCTGGCAACTGTCAAACCCAGACTTGTCCATTGGATTGCCAGATAGAGAACACTCCAGAGAACACCGCTGCTCTAGAGTCCACTGGCTGTGCTTTACACCACTGCATACGATGCTTTGCATTGCGCTGGTAATGTAAGGCTTGGATGCAGCTGCTTGGCCACGGAAATCCATTTCATGAAGCTCTCTACGCTGTTCTTGAGCTAATCTGAATGCCACATGAAGTTTGGAGGTCTGAAGCGATTAACCCTGCAGAAAGTTGGCAACCTCTGCGCACTATGCACCTCAGCATCCGCTGACCCTGAGTTGCTGTCATTCCCAATCGCTTCTGCTTTGTTGTAATACCACTGACAGTTGCCTGTGGAATGTTTAGTAGAGAGGAAATTTCACATTTGAACTCCTATCACGGTACCACGCTGGAATTCACTGAGCTCCTGAGAGCGACACATTCTTTCACAAATTTTTGTAGAAGCAGTCTGCATGCCTAGGTGCTTGGTTTTGTACACCTGTGACCATGGAAGTGATTGGAAAACCTGAATTCAATGATTTGGACGGATGACTGAATACTTTTGGAAATATAGTGTACATATATATTTACATTTACATTTACAACATTTAGCAGACTCTTATCCAGAGCGACTTACAAGAAGTGCTTTGTCTGTCTAGAAAGTATCTTTGCTAGTTACTAATAGGTTAGAGAAAAAGACAGTCCTGAGCAAATACTGCTAGAAACAAAGTCACTGTAGATACCCAGAGAAAAGGAAGAGTTGAACACAAAACTCTGTGCTGTACAATGCAATACAATACAGTAAACTATACATATATATATATATATATATCTCCCAGGCCGTGCGACCAGGATCCTTTCTGCATGGAGTTTGCATGTTCTCTCTGTGTCCGCGTGGATTTCCTCTGAGAACTCCGGTTTCCTCCCACAGTCCAAAGACATGCAGTCAGGCCAATTGGACATGCTAAATTGCCCCTAGGTGTGTAAGTGTGTGTGTACGTGTTTGTCTGTCTGTCTGCCCTGCGACCTGTCCAGGGTGTATCCTGTCTTCCGCCCGATGACCACTGGGATAGGCTCCAGCACCCCTCTGCGTCCCTGAGGGAGAAGCGTCTTAGAAAATGTGTGTGTGTGTGTGTGTGTGTGTGTGTATATATATATATATAATGTATATAGCAATCAATCTGTACAAATGGAGTTGTTGTTATTACCATTGTTATTGGTAATGGGCATGCAAGGATCCACACTCTATCCACACTTGTCTCATAATTAAACTGACCCAACTGCAAGTCCAGATGCATGCAAGTGTTTGAATGCCCCTGGGCAAATAATGTCTTGATTTTTTAGTTAAAATAAGCTCTACAGGTAAAAAAACTTAATGTTTAACTGTTCAGGGTCCACCAACAGACCACAGTCCACCAACAGACCAAAACAAAGTTTTACTACACGCTTCTATAACCTAACAATAGCTCAAACAGTTTGCATTGAAGTCCCTGTGGTTACTGAATAATAAGCATTAGTATGTAATAAGCCTGGGATTTTAAGGGGTAATAATCATTTTCTATCAAAATAAAGCAAAAACCCCAAAATCACTATTTACATGTTTTTGTTAAGACTTTACTCCAAAACCATGTTTAACACCAGAGGCAGTCTTTTCACTACACTCTTAAAGAAGATGGTTCTTCAAGGATTCTTTAGTAAAGACAGTGGTGCTATATAGAACCACAAGCATGTTTAAATGGTTCTCTGCATCATAAAGTTCTTCAGGCCGATGGAGAATGTTGAATATGGTCCTATAGCACTAAAAAAAAGGTTCAATGTAGACCTCATAGTTCTGAATAGAAACATTGCTTATACAAAAGAACCTTGAAGAACTATCCTTTCAAGCATGTAGTGACTAGATTTAAGATGATTTTACTTGCTGAGATATGAGTTTTTGCAGTGTAAACGGTTGCTTACCTAATTTAATAATGTGCATCCAGGTTGCTCCATTCCTTTCTTCATCTCAAGACCCCAGAACAACTGAATCTACCCCTGCTTTACACACTGTAGGTATACTAATTACTGCTTTTATCCAGGGTCTTCAGTAGGCCCCCTACAGCCCCTGAAACTATACAATATATAACATTGTGTGTATGAAGCTTATCTAATTGTATTTATAAAATGGACAGTTCCAGTTCTAAAATCTGATTGGCTGAGTATAAAATCCATGACTGCCTAACAACTGAATTGTGTATCACTGTGCCACGGCACGAAAAAACCCTTGTGCTGCTCACATGGACCACCAAGTGTACTAATGAAGTAAGAACCCGTTTTTTGAGTGGCTGACAGCTTATATCCTTAACAAGAACTAGGCTGGTCAGCTAAAAACAGCCTAAACTAGTCCACCATTAATATCACAGGCTTGAATTAATGTACTTACAGTATGATTCACTGTAAAATGGCAATTGCCTGTTAAGGGGTTAATGCCTTGGCTTGATCTGTGATTTCTTTACAGTCTCAGAAATAAAGGCATTAAACTGTCACTGGGGCCGTACCCCTCTTGTCACTTGTCACTCAAGTGTACATCTCAGTACCTTTAGTCAGGGAACACAGGAAATGTATCATAATGCATTGAAATGATATTTTCTAAGTTTTATTGACTCCACACACCCCGTCTCGTCTCCAGGCTTTTTATTTTATTGCAGTTACATTTACATTTACAGCATTTAGCAGACGCTCTTATCCAGAGCGACTTACAAGAAGTGCTTTGTCAATCTAGAGAAAGTATCTTTGCTAGTTACCAATAGCTTAGAGAAAAAGACCGTCCTGAGCTCAGATACTGCTAGAAACAAATGTCACTGCAGACACCAAGAGAAAAAGAAACAGAGTTGAACGCAGAACTCTGTGCCATTAAATGCAATACAATAACAATAAGATACAATACAATACCCATCCATCCATCCATTTTCTAAACCGCTTCTCCGTCAGGGTCGCGGGGGGGGTGCTGGAGCCTATCCCAGCAGTCTTCGGGCAAGATACAATACAATACAATAAATAAAATAAGTGCAGCTTATAGTTCAATGCTCATTCAAGTGCTGTGTAAAAAGATGAGTCTTCAGTCTGCGTTTGAAGACAGCAAGAGACTCTGCTGTTCGGACAGCCAGTGGAAGTTCATTCCACCACCTGGGTGCCAGTACAGAGAACATTCTCGACGCTCGTCTTCCGTGCACCTTGAAGGATGGCGGGTCAAGCCGAGCTGTACTCGAAGCTCGAATGACTCGTGGTACAGTTCGAGATTTTACCATTGCCATCAAGTAGGTAGGGGCTGGTCCATTTTTGGCTTTGTAGGCCAGCGTTAGGGTTTTAAATCTGATGCGCGCAGCTACAGGAAGCCAGTGAAGGGAGCGCAGCAGTGGGGTGACGTGGCTGAACTTGGGCAGATTGAAGACGAGTCGTGCTGCCGCATTCTGGATGAGTTTTTATTGTTTTGTTTTAAAACATTCGATTATGAAAAGGTACAAATATGCACAATAAAATCATTTGTACCTTGATGAACAAGAAGTGTACCTGCACAGAACCTATATTTCTAGCAGTGCAGATGGACAGATTTAGTATTTAGGTGGAAGAAACAGAGCTATAGTGTACCATCTTGACCAAATGTCTATTATTTGACAGTATTTCTGCCTATTGCTACTTGAAAATTTCATAATAAACACAAAATTTGGGGAGCATGCCTTCAGACCCCCATAGTAAAGGATAAAAGCAGGGACGTCATTGGAAATTTATGGATGGGGTGTATCCCTAAACCTCTTGTGACGCCCCTGCTTTCATCTCACAGTTTCAGTCTGTGCTGATGTGCTCGCCACATGGTAAGTTTACACACTTACCACACAGCTTTAAAACACATAAAGGAGCTCTAAGGTTGAAGAATGATACATTAAAATTGGTCAGAAAAATACCTTCACACCTGCAGCAAAACAATATGTGTTCTAAATCCATTGCTGTGTAAAAGTTTTCAGTTTTACTTTAATCCTAAACCGGGTTTCTCTTTTGTCTTTTTCTTTCTTCTTTTCTTTTTTTGCCAGGTGAATCATCCTAATGCAGGACACCTAAGCTCTGTCTGGTGTAGGTCTTCCTCAAACAAAAGAAAGTCAATAAAACTATGGCTTAATTAAAGCTGTGATGTCATGCGATCAAAATCACATCACTTCTCAAATGTCCAGTTAGAGATTACAGAGGTTCAGTCTGCAAGCAGGAAGCATCCCCTGTGAAAACCACCCAAAGGTGACATACACTGTTAGAAATTAAGGTTCCGTGCAGGTACATTTTTTGTTCGTCAACGTACAAACAATGTAAATGTTCCCTCAAAGGTAGAGCAGTGGTTTTAAGGTCCAATTGTGAATCTTAAATACATTTTTCCAGCTGAATACATATTTGTCCCTTTTCATAATCTAATGTCTTAAAACAGAACAATAAAATAAAAAGCCTGGAGACCAGAGATGAGACGGGGTGTGTGGAGTCAGTACAACTCAGACCCGTCTAAAGGTACTGAGATGTACAGTGACAGTTTAGTACCTTTATTTTTAAAAGTGAAGTGTTCAGACAAAAGTAATGTTAAGGGTGTATATATATATATATTTTTGTCTGAACACTTCACTTTCTCCATCCATCCATCCATCCATTTTCTAAGCCGCTTCTCCGTCAGGGTCGCGGGGGGGGATGCTGGAGCGTATCCCAGCAGTCATCGGGCGGAAGGCAGGATACACCCTGGACAAGTCGCCAGTCCATCGCAGGGCAGACAGACAGACACAGACAGTCACTCAGACCTAGGGGCAATGTAACATGTCCAATGTCTTTGGACTGTGGGAGGAAACCGGAGAACACCCACGCAGACAACATGCAAACTCCACACAAAGAGGACCCGGTCACCCGGCCGGGGAATTGAACCCAGGCCCTCCTCGCTGTGAGGCGACAGCACTACCCACCGCACCACCGTGCCGAAATATACACTGCTCACAAAAATAAAGGGAACACTCAAATAACACATCCTAGATCTGAATAAATAAAATTCTCATTGAATACTTTGTTCTGTACAAAGTTGAATGTGCTGACAACAAAATCACACAAAAATCAATGGAAATCAAATGTATTAACCAATGGAGGCCTGGATTTGGAGTCACACACACAATTAAAGTGGAAAAACACACGACAGGCTGATCCAACTTTGATGTAATGTCCTTAAAACAAGTCACTCAGTACTGAGGCTCAGTATTGTGTGTGGCCTCCACGTGCCTGTATGACCTCCCTACAATTCCTGATTGTCCCAGATGTGCTCAATCAGATTCAGGGCTGGGGAACGGGTGGGCCAGTCCATAGCTTCAGGGCCTGCTGACACACTCCAGCCACATAAGGTCTAGCGTTGTCCTGCGTTAGGAGGAACCCAGGGCCAACCGCACCAGCATATGGTCTCACAAGGGTTCTGAGGATCTCATCTTGGTACCTAATGGCAGTCAGGCTACCTCTGGCGAGCACATGGAGGGCTGTGAAGGCCTCCAAAGAAATGCCACCCCACACCATTACTGACCCACTGCCAAACCGGTCATGCTGAAGGATGTTGCAGGCAGCAGATCACTCTCCACGGCGTCTCCAGACTCTGTCACGTCTGTCACATGTGCTCAGTATGAACCTGCTTTCATCTGTGAAGAGCACACGATGCCAGTGGCCAATTTGCCAATCCTGGTGTTTTCTGGCAAATGCCAAGCATCCTGCATGGTGTTGGGCTGTGAGCACAATCCCCATCTGTGGATGTTGGGCCCTCATACCATCCTCATGGAGTCAGTTTCTAACCGTTTGTGCAGACACATGCACATTTGTGGCCTGCTGGAGGTCATTTTGCAGGGCTCTGGCAGTGCTCCTCCTGTTCCTCCTTGCACAAAGGCGGAGGTAGCAGTCCTGCTGCTGGGTTGTTGCTCCTCCACGTCTCCTGGTGTACTGGCCTGTCTCCTGGTAGCGCCTCCAGCATCTGGACACTACGCTGACAGACACAGCAAACCTTCTTGCCACAGCTCGCACTGATGTGCCATCCTGGATGAGCTGCACTACCTGAGCCACTTGTATGGGTTGTAGAGTCCGTCTCATGCTACCATGAGTGTGAAAGCACCACCAACATTCAAAAGTGACCAAAACATCAGCCAGAAAGCAGAAAGGTACTGAGAAGTGGTCTGTGGTCCCCACCTGCAGAACCACTCCTTTATTGAGTGTGTCTTGCTAATCGCCAATAATTCCACCTGTTGTCTATTCCATTTGCACAACAGCTGTGAAATTGATTGTCAATCAGTGTTGCTTCCTACGTGGACAGTTTGATTTCACAGAAGTTTGATTTACTTGGAGTTATATTGTGTTGTTTAAATGTTCCCTTTATTTTTTTGAGCAGTGTATATATATATATATATATATATATATATATATATATATATATATATATATCCTGCTAGTTTTGTTTTATCAGGATGTGTCTAAGATTTGTTTGTTCATTAAAACTAACATACAGCCTGAATATATTCAGTCAGCATGGTGGCACAGCGCTGTCGCCTCACAGCAAGAGGGGTTTGATTCCCCAGCTGGGTGAGCAGGGTCCTTTATGAGTTTATATGTTCTCTCTGTGTCTGTGTGGGCTCCAGCCCACAGTCCAAAGATGTGCTGGGAGAGGCTCCAGCTTCAACCGGGACTCAAAAGTATAAGCGGCATAAAATGTGCCTGAAAGTACTCTATATTTGTTATTTTAATCAAATTTTCTTTTGTCCCACATTAGGAAATTCAGTTCGACAAGTGGGACAGTATCATTTGCCTAATATGGGACGGTTCTAAAAGCACTACAGTCAAACATAAATGTGTTGAGGGGAATGGATTGTACTACAACGACAGTTATTCACAAAGTTTTGGTCTTTTAATAGGTTGTTTTAGATATTTAGGGTGAAGGGCAAGTTGTAGTCAGTAATATGGGGCTACTGCATCCCTGTTAAAAGGGTATGAGGGTTTGTGTGTGTGTGTGTGTGTGTGTGTGTGTGTGTGTGTGTGTGTGTGTGTGTGTGTGTGTGTGTGTGTGTGTGTGTGTGTACACCCTTGGCTTTTTAAAGTCAGGGATAATATTAGGGATAAATGTCTGCATTTAGATGATAACAATACATTTCAAAAACACAGATATTCAAACATAGCAATTGAATAAAACATACATAGCAATTTAATAAAATCCTTCTGCTCAGGGCATGTTGTTGATTAATTCAATAGGATGCAGCATATTTTAGATCACATTGACAAAGTATAGAAATAAGACTGGGACGGAACGACAGATGCAGAGAAAAGGCAAAGACTCTTAGTTCCTGATCTGAGAAGGTTTTATATGAATTGAGGTGATTCAGGCCTTTACTGTACACTTTTAAAAAAGATGGTCCTTCAAGCGTTCTTTAGTAAATTTAGTAAACAATGAGCGCTATATAGAACCATTTGTTTAAAGGTTTCTATGCATGGTAAAATGGTTCTTAAGAGTGATGGAGAATGTGTTGGATTTTCAAAAAAGGGCTCTTCTATTATGCCAGTGTCCAAGCTTCTATACAATAGAAGAGCCCTTTTCAAAAAGGTTCTATATAGAACCATCTTTAGTACATTCATACACATTTTCCATTCATCCAAAGAGCCCTTTAACCATGCAAAGAGTTCCTTGAGTGTCCATGGCTCTATATAGAACACTTTTCTTTATTAAAGAGCTCTTGAAGCATCATCTTTTTAAAGAGTGCCATTACAGTCTCAAGCTTGTAACAAAATAAGAACCCCTTTTGGTGCTGTATAAAGCCCCTTTTAAAAAGGTTCTATACTGAACTATCCACAACACATTTTCCATCAATCTGAATAACCCTTTCATGTTACAAAGAACCCTTTAATCATGCAAAGGGTTCTTTGAGTGTTCTTGGTTCATGGTAATTGATTAAAGAACCCTTTCGAGAATGTGTCCCACATTTCAGACAGAACTGTCCCACACTCAGCACCCATGTTAGGCTAATTCACCCTCTTTTCCTCATTCCAGCTTGATGTCTCACAAATAAATTCAGTTTGATATGTGAATGTTGTGCTTTAATGCATCTTACTGTATAAACAGATATTCGAAATTAAAAAGAGTCTGTTCTGTGCTGCTACTACTTTTAAGTTTTAAACATAAAATACGTGTATGCTGTTTCCACGGCCAACAAAACAGTGCCACAGTCTGCGAAAAAAAACACCCCGGCCATTTCAAGACAAAAATGTGACACTTTAGAGGCGAAAGCAGATCTCAGAGCGGCTCTCAGTCCCATTACAGCCGCAGTTCTACCCAAACGCTTTCGCAAGAGCTGATCGCAGATCAGATTCGAAGTGTCGAAGAGTCTATGCTCACATGGGTCCTTACGTCACCGGGGCTGTCCGACAGGCATCGCCTGTCCTGGTCTACAAAGCTGATTGGCCAGAGCCACTCCTGCGCAACGGTCATCCAGTCAGCCGATTGGCTTCCGTCACTTTTGCTTCGCCCGCCTCCCAGTGTCGAATTTCAGGACGCTCATTGGTCTACGTCACCGTCAGTCATACAAAGCACGTAGTCATTGGCAACGTAGCATGTCAATCACACCACGACCACCAATGGGAGCCTAGGAGATGTGCTAGGAGCTTTCGGCACGGGAGAAACCGGAGCGGCTAACGTTAGATCGCTTTAAACGGGTAAAACAACGGTGATGTGTTGAAGTTAAAGACTTAATCGCGTATTAAGGAGTGCCTGCTTCATGTGAATGGCTCAGTTCGTTTCAAAAAGGACCCGTTTTGCTCCCCTGTCGTCGACAACGAGGAAATTTAGGATATTTGACCCGGTCAGGGTAGAAAACAGCACAGCCGAGCTAAACTCGCCCCGACTCAAATGATTAACATTGCCGTTTAATGGTGAAAATCTTCACGGACACAAATTTTCCACAGGTATGTTATGTTGCTTAAAACTGTTCTTTTAAATCTAATAGTCTGTGAAGTAAAGGTTGAGACAGTTCAGTCCTTGTGTTGATGATTTGCTCAGCTCCTTGTTCGAATCTTCCCGTTCCACCTTAAATGATGTAGCAGTTACAAGCTGACGGTTCAGGTACCAGAATGTAAATGCTGCGCCTTTAAGGTGGACCGGCAAAATTTGAACTACAAACCGAGACCTTGAGCTCGTTAGAATCTCTCACCTTACTTTAATAAGCTATAGTATCTCACAAGTTTCATACAGTTCGCTCAGATGTGATGGTTTTTAAAACCTCTTTAGCATAAACTGTCACTTTTTGTCAGTAAACCGGCACTTTAGCCCAGCAGACTTAGCCTAGCGCTATCGCGGCCTTCTAGCTGCTGTCGTCCAAACGACTCAATTTTTGGAATCGATTCATGTAGTGCCGGAATGTAAAAATGAATCGGTTCTTTGGTTCGCTGAAGTGTTGAATAGACATGAATATGTGATTGAATTTGTTGTGTTTCATTATCATGTGTAACTGTCTTCGTAACCTGTAATACCTTGACACTTTAATAACCATTATGTTAATCTCGATTCGTCGAAAGATTCGTTTGCACTCGTACTGAAAAGATTTCTGTATTTTCTTTTCGCACTCAGTCATGAATAATCGCGTAAGACGAAACCTGTGTGTGTTTATTTCTTCGTGTCTTCGGTCTACTGTAATGTGGTCTGAGAGCCGCAATTACAGCTTTATGTTGGGACGATTATACTGGCTGCATGTGGACCTCTGGATCTTTAATTATTGTAATTTTTATTTATTTATTTATTTTTTCGCATTGACTGTAGCTTAGCAGATGTTAAATGTGGTAAGTGTGTTGCGTTCGTGTTTCTAACCTGGCAGCTGCAGACCGAGTCAGACACGTGTGGATGGTTGGGGGGTGCAGTGCGCATGTTTGGACGCAGGGTGTCAGTGTTTCCTCTGCACTTTTAAATGTTTGCGTAAACAACAAAGTGAAAGAAAGTGGGGATCTCCCAGAGCAGTCAGCCAGATCACTCAAATATTAGTCAATACGCAAGCTTGTTCAATAGAGGTGAGGGCCATTCCTATTGTGCAATACCAGCTTTAGTCCTAACTTTGTCTGTGTTGGTGAGAAATCTGGCTTTGTAACACTCTAATACTCAAAGTGACCAGATTTAGCAATATTTGACAGGTCTTGCTATTTAAAAGAGAACTCCACCAAGTTAGCAAAGCATAATTCAATGTTTGAGATGTAAACTTGTGAGTGATTCAGAGTGGTTTGATGAGAAATGGTTTATTGCGGAATTTACAGTGGTGGTGATAGGAACAAGGGGTCATGTCTACAACACAAACATCTTGTTTACTATTCAAAATGGTATGGAATGTTGATGATGGGAAATATATGGATGTGTATGTTTGTATATCTATCCATGCACCATGAATGGGTTATGTTTAAGCCAAATGTTTTATCACAGTGGTATCAGTTAGGCCCAATCCCATTTCTTATTTTTACCCCTACCCCTTATTTTCGAGTGTAACCCTCCCCCTTGAAACTGAGTTACAAGGGGTAGTGGTTGAAATCTTCCCCCTATGAAATGGGACAACCCTCCAAGAACCGGAAACGTCATCAGTTATCATCAGCGACTTTCATGTAAACAGACGAAACGAGATTTTCCATCCATTTTCAATACGCCACGTCCAGCTGCAGTGATCTCACTAGTGTGTCACATGACAGGACAGGTGAATCCTATTTAAAATAGTCCTGATTATTTTTCCAGGCATGTTTTTCTGCTTTGTCTCCAGACTTTAGCAATAATGGTATATCGCACTGATATTTGCCGTTTACCTGAAGGAGACTGAAAAGCAGCTCGCGGTTCATTCACAACTTCAGTTTTACACATCAATCAATAAAACGAATCGCTGAATAAAAAAGAGCACAAACAAAAAACCCACATCACTTCATTAACAGCTACTAGCGCTGCTCTGTAGGCGACCCTGCTGGTCTGCAGTGACAGCAGAGGGGGGTAAAGTTCAGCTCCTCACTGCTTAAATACATTTAGGGCATCATACGCCATCAGAGAGGGGGCAATTAATTATTATCGCCACCAAGAATTCTTCAGTGATGTGAAGCTGAACTTAGCTTTTTAATCACCAGCTTCATCATCGATTTCCTGTTCCACCTTAAATGGTGAGGCAACCTCAGGTACCAGAACACATTCTGGGAATTTTCTCATAAAATTCCTCCCTTTGTAGTGCGCCTCAGAAAAATCTCCGTTTGAAGGGCCATGTAGTCCTAACACTTCACCCTAGGGGTAGGGCTAAGTGTTAGGGTCAAGGGGTGAAATGGGATTGGGCCTTAGGCTTCCATGTTCCAACATAACCATGTTAGCTAATATTTTTCGGTGAGGGTGCTTTGAGAGGTGGATTTTTGGTTCCTGTCCCTTGGTGTTGTTCAATTTTCTGTCAGTTTTTCTTAAAAGTGCAGCTGACTTATAACTGTCTCTGTGTTGTGCAGGTTTTGCCTCATCATGGCAGTGTTCAGTTCTCAGGTGCTGCTGGCAGTGACCAGATCCAGGTAAGACCCAGTTCTGGTCAGTGTATATATTTTTTCAAAACAGTCCAACCTATTTTTAGAAAACTGTCTTGTTTTTACACCCACAATGTGTTGACATCTCTCAGCATTAATGTGGATACCATGAACACCTGCTTTTGGCATTTACTGCACGTGTTTATGACTCTAGGGGATCCTACTTGCTCTCCAAACGGCACGGCTGCTCCTCCCTGCCCTCCACCGCCTGCATTCGCTACCACTCCGAGTTTCCTGGCCATGCTCCGCTTACAGCTCGTGCCCCCAGGCCGTTATACCTGCGCTGCTCTAGCACCAACTACCTGCGGCCTGCCTGCGTGCCCTCGCGGGCACTCCACAGTTCCAGTGCCTGGCTGCAGGAGCTGAAGGATTCTCCTGCAGGGTCTGAGACAAAGACGAATGCTGTTCAGGCAGAAACGACCATACCGAGCAAAGCTGTGGTGCGCAAGTCGTTGGGTCAGAGAGTGCTGGATGAACTGAAGCATTACTACCATGGCTTCCGACTGTTGGGGATTGACACGAAAATTGCAGGCAGGATGGTGTGGCGGCTTCTGCATGGACAACAGCTCACCCGCAGAGAGAGGAGGAGGGTATGTAAACATATAAACATGTGCTGCCTGTTAAAGGTTTGGGAACACCATCTAGCTAATACAAATTTTCATCTTCCCTCTTCATGTGCAGTAACCTCACCTTGGTTAGAAAGCTGTTTAAGTTGTCATTTTATTCATAAAAGTCCTGTTGGCAAAGACCATGTATTTTCTCCCCATTTTCTGATGTAGACACTCAAGCCTTTCAGGTGTTTAAAGCACCTTTGTACCAAAAGAGTTTAAAATTGTGCTTTTAGCAGTGGTTTGGACAGAAAACTGTCAAATCGCTATTTAGACAACCTGCTCTTCTTAACAAAGAAGATACTTGGATGAACACTAATATAGTAATTCCAGTCAAAATAGCCAATACGTACATTTTTAGGTGATATTTGTGAGGTGATTAGATATAAGATAATCCATTTGCATACGGAAGGACAAAGTCAAAGGAAAAAAGTTTCCAAAAGTTGAAAAATTGATTAATAGCTACAGAGAAAATGGGGCTCCTAACAACAACCTGGAAGACCTGGTATACACCAAAACTCCTCCCATCAGATAAACAGCACTTAAAGCTTTCATCTTGAGAGAGCGGAGAAAATCAAGCTGCTTCAGTTCTGAACACATCAACAGATGTTTCTGTCCATCCTACCACTGTGAGAAGAGAACTCGGCTCTGTGGGTCCAAAAGGATGTGTAGCTGTCCAGTAGCCTGACTGAGAAAAGATGCATCAAACAAAGAAGCTGAACAAAGGACTGACCACCCAGTCCAGACCTCATCACTGAATGTGTTTGGATTACTTCAGAAATTGATCAGCTGGTTTCTAAAACTGAACTTTGGAGGCGTGGAAAATGTCCCTGCAGACATTTTCTTACTTAATAACTGTTTTGACTTGAATTTAACTAATGAATGATTGTCTCTGAACAATAATACATACCCAAATGTGATTGTATATGTCTTTGTGTCTGCCCTGTGATGGAAAGGTGACGTGTCCAGGGTGTTTCCTGCCTTCAGGCCAATGACCGCTGGGATACTCCAGCAGACCCCATGATCCCATGATCTAGAGGGATAAGCAGCTTAGTGTGTGTGTGTGTGTGTGTGTGTGTGTGTGTGTACCCTAAGGCTATACAGAGGCACACAGATAGAGGTTTTTTCTTTCTTAATTAATGCAAAAGTAAGAATGAAAATCAAGTGTTATTCAGAAAGTCAAAGTGTCCCCAAACTTTTAACAGGTAGTGTATAAATCATGTATTGAATATTTGATTAATTTCCTGAGAAACAGAAACTTTAGGTGTTATCCTCACACTGCTGTCTTGATTTGAGCAGCGTGGAGTGTGTCTTTCTTGGGGAACACCTGCTTCAGGTCATCAACCTCCTCATGAGCTGAATCAGACCAATAAATAAACAGAATATTTATTAATCCTGAAGGAATTGTGGAGCTGCAGCAGAAACAACAGAACTGCACAATTACACCTGTAGATTCACTGTAGTAATGATCTGAAATGATAAGAAGAATAAAAAATATTCTTAATATACATTGCTCTGGAACAGTTATATCTGAATGTTCATATAGTGTGATGCTGGCATTGTCAAATGGTGTACAAAATGATAAATTAATTACTAAATAATTATAGACAAAGAATGACATGATATCCATTAATATGTAAAGGTTTTGGCAGCCCTCGCCAAATTAACATGTTTTGTTGGTTTTCCTAAGTGAAAATAAGTAAAATCCTCTAGAGGAAACACACTTTTGCACATTTTAATGCACAGTTACTGTTTATTTGCTGAATTTAACATGTAGGGAAAACAGTGTGGCCTGTGCAAAAGCTATGGGACATTTTGTATTTTATTTTTAACAGTATAACAGTAATTGCGTTCTAAAATTAACTCAAAATGAACAAAATGTTATTGACCGGGGTTCTCAAATTGCACATGACTGCAGTAGGAGAAACTACAAAATTATCAAATGAATGCTGGTTTTAGAGGAGGAAGCGAAAACCCAACTCTATCCACTGTATATTATTACCCTTTACCAAATACAGACAGCGTTGTTCAGTATGAACATTATCTATTAAGTGATTGATTCTGGTGTCAGAGAATGACCAACCTTCAGCTGTCCTCTGTTGGGCTGACCCAGGGTTACCCATAGTGCTTAGATGTGTAAATGGACAGAAAGCAGTTTACATAAGAAAAGAGAGAAAACAGCTGAGGGGAATATAAGGAACCCCAGGGAGTGTCTCTCATTAACTCAGAGGGCTTTGGTTAATTGAATGGCTAACACTGACCTGTTTTGTCTCCTTGTAGCTGATGAGGACATGTGCAGACCTATTCCGTCTCGTCCCCTTCATGGTCTTTGTCATCGTTCCCTTTATGGAGTTCCTGCTTCCTGTCTTCCTCAAACTGTTCCCTGAGATGCTGCCCTCCACCTTCGAGACAGAGTCTAAGAAGGCACGTGACGTTTTATAGCTAAAGGGCTGTGTGTGTTTGCCTTTGATCATTTGATTCGGGGGGGTGTTGTTTGGGTTCATGGTGTTTTTACTCTCTGTTCAGGAGGAGAAACAGAAGAAGGGACTAGCTGCTAAGCTGGAGCTGGCCAAGTTCCTGCAGGAGACGATAGCAGAGATGGCCCGCCGGAACAAGGCGGCTGTGGGGGACGAAACGCAGAAGTTCTCCACCTATGTCCAACAGGTCAGCAGAGACAGAAAAGTCAATCAGAAACATAAAGGAATCCAATCTTTTCTCAGGATTTCTTAGTAAGCTGGATAATTTAATTGGAAAATGAGTAACATCCAAAAGAAATAACCCTTGAGCTCTCCTTCTGTTGGACCAAGTTGATATCGGTCTTTATTACTGTGAAACACCCTTCAACAGCACTTGTCAAACCGTGTTAAAGGTGTAACTGTCATAAACGCTTGCTGTAGATATATTCAAATATGGTTTTTCTCATAATGTTATTCAGATATTTATTACTGAAAGGGAATGGCATCAAACTTGGAACAAAATTTTGAAATGGTCAGTCTGCAGAGTCACAGCAGTGAGTCTATGGCTCGTTCCAGAAACTCTTTTTCCTATTGACTCGGAGGAGACGACAGAAGCCATTTAAAATACCTGCTAAAGTGGATTCTGGCAGAGGACACACACTTTGTAAAAAAGTACAAAAAATTACAGTGTCATTACTGCAGATCAGCCCAGAAAGGTCAGACAAACACAGACTGATCCAGCTATACTTTAAATTCTGTGTTTGATTTGGGTTAAAAAAAACTGTTGTGTATTTGGTACTTGAAAAACATGGAGTAGAAAATGTCAAAATTTAATCAAGTTGAAATGAGTCAGTTGTCTTGTTTCCACAATTTCTGCTCGTTCTCTCTGTTCCTTTTTCCTTTGCTTCTGCTCTTCTCCCCTTGTTGATCCTTTTCATAAGGAGCATGTGATGGGGTACTGGAATAGCTTTTTTTTTGTATACAAATGTGATTCAGGTTAAAGCTTTAAAGAATTAGTTCAGTGAAAAATCAGTACTCACAGCTATAAGTCACTAGGCTTGTTCGAGAATTGCACCTCACCTTGGTGTGCGAGAGTAGTTGGTCGCAGTCATAGCTGCGAAGAGAGCCGTCAAATGAGACAGTTTATACAGCTATGCCCATGTGAGCTGGCAGCTTTTGCAGCATTAACATATCAGACAAAACATTTTTTCAGGAATATTTATTCACTGTTTAATAATAATGATATAATGAATTATAAATGATTAAATAATTATTACTGCAAACAATACACATTTTAATAGGTTATGTGTTCTATTCAACACAGTTTGTGTTTGTCTGATGTTTCTAGCCAATGAGGATTAGGTTCTGTGGCCATCAAGTTGGCTCTTCACTTGTGCAGTCGATTCGTCAGCAACTGCGCCGCCTGGCTCTGAAAACTGCAGCTGCCTCGCTCCTGTGAAATTATAGCTCATTATATGTTATTGCAACATGCTGGTGGCTGACCGGCATACAAAGTACTGAGCCAAGCAGTAAACTGTGCAGCGCTACGTTGAGTCGAACAAGCTTACTGTCTTTAGTCACTGGAGCTTCAAGGCTCATGTAGTTAAAAATCATGGAAACTAATACCCCACCAGCTAAGCTTAATTACTTGCTTAACTCCTCACACACTTGCCTCAAACCATGCCAAGTTAGGAAATCTCCAGGCTGACAAACATGTCTTAGTTAATTGGTGTTTGTCTGCAGGTGAGGCACACAGGTGAGCAGCCCAGCACAAAGGACATTGTAAAGTTCTCCAAGCTGTTTGAGGATGAGCTGACTCTGGAGCACTTGGAGCGCCCCCAGCTGGTGGCTTTGTGTAAACTGCTGGAACTGCAGCCCATAGGCACCAACAACCTGCTGCGCTTTCAGCTGATGATGCAGCTGCGCACCATCAAGACTGATGATGAGGTAAAAGAAAATAGAAAAGTGGTCAGAAATGACATTTCTAGTCTATAGGCTGGATGTGTGCATTGTAATCTTGTGAGTTATCAGGTATTCTGTTATCTGTGCAAGTATTCAATGCTTTCCCTTATAAACCAATTTTTTACTATGGCTGTATAATCAATCAATCAATCAGTCTCTCTCTTCTCTCTCCTCTCTCCTCTCTCTCTGTGTGTGTAGATGATTGCTAAAGAAGGTGTTGCTGCTATGACGGTTGCAGAGCTGCAGGCTGCATGTCGAAGTCGGGGGATGAGGTCTCTGGGTCTGACTACAGATCAGCTCCGTCAGCAGCTCCAGCAGGTACCATTCATTAGCCGTCTGCGTATTTAAAGCGATACTTCATTTTCCACTCATCTCAGAGGTAGTTATATGAGCCAGGATATGTTTGGTAACCAAATTTTGCTTCTTTAGCCTTATCGTCCCAGTGTAAAAATAATGTTGCTGACAAACACTAGAACTCAATACATACCCAGATCTATTCTGCAAATACATCCCCAAAGCTTCTCTCAAACCACATCCAGGTCTTCATTAAGATGGTGTAGAATTCTAGATGTAGTTTAGGACATGGTATGACTTACTGTGAGCTATAAACATAAACAAAGTGTAGCCAAACTCTGCTGGCACCAGGACAACAGGTGTTGTGCCAAATTCTCTGCGTTATCTAGATCAACAAAACAACATAAATGACAAAGGAATTCAGAACAGCATTGCAGTGTTCAGCTACACTTTGATGTTTAGTTAATTTGTGCCAAACTGTTCTTTTAAATGATCATTTTGACACAAAATAGTCACATTCTTTTAATTGAAAATCAGAGTTTGTGTTAAGTACATCTACCATAAATTGTGAAAATCAGATGCAGTTTAATGTTTGTTTTATTGGCTCTCTTGACCTGTTCAAACAGTTGGATCAGCAGATCTCCAGTGAAACTCAAACTTAACTGCATACTATACACACTTACGTGCTTGACATTAACTAAATATTGTATTATTTATATTGTTATTATAAACACATGGGCTGGTTAGATCCTCCTGGTGTGGGATTATGACTGTTTCTTCTATAAATGATAAGCACTAAAGCGTCCTGTGTGCTATTAGCTCTCCCTGCTGGAGAAACTTTAGACTATTAGACAGAGTTCTAAGGCCATGTAAATGCAATTTAATTAGTATTTTATTATAATTGTTAGTTATTAGAGCATTATTTCTGTCATTATGGCAGAGGTGCTCTGGAGTTCGTAACTTCACAACTGTGTAAGATCATTTAGAAAGCTGTTTAAAATTGAGGGCTCCAGTATTCTTTCCCAAAATGTAGATTATTGCCTTTTAAAGTATTGTCAGCACTTAATTTTGACTCAAAAGCATAAATAAAATGGCACATTTATATACAGAAAAACTTTCTTTCAGTTTTTTGTTTTTGGCCATTTGTTATCCATTTTGGCTACAGTTGAAAATTCATATTTGTATTTCTCTGAAAGCTGCTGCCAGTTTTATTCAGCTATTAATGAGTTTTGAGTTTAGTTTTTTTCACTACATTCAGGGAAATGTTTTTTCTTGAACTCTTGGTATTTTAAGTCTGGATATTGATTTTGTTTTGCAGTGGTTGGATCTGCACCTGAAGGAGAATGTTCCTCCGTCTCTGCTGCTGCTTTCCAGGGCCATGTACCTCACAGACCTCAAACCAAAACCTCCTGTTATCCCCCCTGTGCCCAAGTTAGAGGTAAAGAGTCATTTTGTAATTTCCCAGAGTGTCCTTAGATATTAGACCAGCTTCAGTTCTGTACAGCATTCTTTCTCCCTTTTGTTCCCTGAGCACCAAGCAAAGTTTTTGTTTTTAAAAATGACTGAACATGATCCACAATGATGTGTTAGTTGATCAAACACAGGCTTAAAGCTACTGTTAGCATGTACAGTCATATTCAAAAGTTTGGGCTCCCTTTGTTGAACTCCATATTTTGTTTCTAAGTGAAAAGAAGTTAACACATCCTCTACAGAGAACATGCTTTAATTCAAGATTACATATTCTTGTGTGTGCATAATTTATTTATTTTTTCCTCCCTCACTATCTCACACTCGCTCTTTGTACAAACACACATGTGCATGTTGCTTTTTGTTTGTTGGTTAAGCGTCTTGGTGACAGTGTACTTACTGTGTGTGTAATAAATATATACATTAGTTGCATATGCTTGTTACATAGATGCTACTATTTAGTTGCACGGAAGAGTAAAGTTAGTATCTAATGCTCAATGTTCGGTTTGCTCCCCCTACTCATGGTCTCAGACCTTTGAGATGTAAGTGATGTAGACTGACTGCAGGAGAAAATGTGCTCTGGTATTCAGTCACATGCAGCCCACCGACTGATAAGCTATCTCAGAGCTGTGCTGAATGGCGAAGGCTTACATAATGCAGCCTTTGATCACTCTCTGTACTGTAGTATGGGTGATATGACGATATGTTATTGTGATAAATTTAGTCATAGTATACTTTTTAAGAATATAATGGGTGTCATAGAACACTGAACAACTACAGGGGTCATTGCAAGGGTTTTGCTGGCATTTTGTCAGTTTAAGTCTGTTTTGAAAAGAATACATTTTGCATTGTGAATTTTGAAAATGTCTTCAAGTATGGGGGTGTTTTTGTCATCTCACCCATCTACTTGTGAAGTAGTGAGTACACTGTGACCAAGATACTTAACATTCCAGCACTCAGCGACATAAAGGTAGAAGCATTCTATATGACTCGCATACATGATTTGTAGAAGGTTTTTCAGGGCTGTGTGGAACTGGGTTAGTCAGTGGATTAGTCTTACATCAAAGTTCCACATACAGCGGTAATAACAGTGAGGTATGCTGCTCTCATGTATCACTGTGTTAATTCTAGCAGTTTCTTATTGCGGTGTATGTCTGCATGTGACCTAATCTCACAGACATAATCTCTTAAGGAGAATAATAGTGGAAAGACCATGTGATGCTTTACGCTAAAAGCTTAGACTTATTATGGTGGAAACAAACTGAGAGTGAATTTTTTTTTTTTTTTTAACCAATCCAACACCACATGAATTTTGAGCTTACAGTAGGGAGCGCTGGTGGGCTCATCAACATTGTCCAACAAGCCTATCAAAAGTCCCCCAGACCCCTACAAACCCCCCCCCCCCCCCCCCCCCCCAGACCCCCAAAACAGAGAAAAAATGTTCAATTAGCTAACGATGTTTTCAGGTTAGTTTGGTTGTGTTATTGATTATCAATGTTAAAAAAACAGCACAGCCAATAATTGGATCCTATATTTAGCATTTTGCATCATTTGGAATTGGCCTTTAATCTTTTTTTTAAAATGGCTTCCCACCCATAGCCTTACTATAGCCTTATTTTAAAAATAAATGTGATGTCAAGTACAGCCTCAAGTTAAAGCTTCAGTTTCAAGTTGAAGAAAAAACAAAAAACAAAACAAAAAAAAACCACTCGCTGTGCATGCAATGAGAAGCTGTGCTTGTATTGTCTTGTACTCCAAGTGGAGCAAGAGGACATGTTGAGTAACAAGCACGACTCACTTGGCAACATAGATCAATCACTTACTCCCAGAAAAACCCATATCCCATTGTTAATGGTATATTTTCACCTCTAGCATTAAAAGTTGAGACACGTCTTGACAAGATCACGTCTCATACCGAGAAACTACACTTCACCAAGCCTGCTCCCCTGTGTGCGTTTCTGTTTATAATATAAATGTATGTGTGTAACAGAAGGCCACAGTGAACCCTGCTGAAACCGAAGTGAAGCCCGTCTCTGGCTCTGTGGAGGTTTTGGTCGACTCCGCCCCCGTCATTAAGGACCGGAAGGTGAAAATACCGACTGACAAACTCACTCACACTTCATTCTGATGGTCCACTATAGAGCTACATGAATAATTTATTTATTGTAATTGCTGCATTGTTCTTTGCAATACTGATATCACTGGCTTCACTATACAGATGAATCTATATCCAATCACAGTCCTTGTTTACTTTTCCTTGATGTTTTAACATGTTTTTTCAAATCTGACTTTTTAAATAATGGTCAAGTTACAAGTCTTTAGGACTACTGAGAGATTGAATGTCCACAATAACGTTACCAGCCCCTTTAATATATCTTGTAGCACTATAACTATATTGTACATTTATTTTGTATATATTGTGACACCGGATAGCAAAACATTGTTAGTATAAAATATTATAGTGCAAAACAGAAAAAACAGGTGGGGCAGTGGTTAATTTGCTTAGTTTATGAATATGCAGCAGCAGCATCTGAGGGTGAGGATTGCACAGCGTTGTATAGCAAGAAGCTCAGTGGTGGTCAAGCTGGTCCAGAAGGCTGGAGAGTAGTGGCACCCAATCAAGGCAGAAGAGGCAACAGCATCAGATGCACAGGATGGGCAGCTGGTCGACTCAGCAAAGAAAAATGCACAGAGTTCTGTAATGAGTGACTGATCACAGATTACAGTATTAACAGAGCAGCAGAGACTCTGGCAGGTCTAGATTTGACAGGGAAGACTAATTACCAAAGGATTGACTATACAAGTAAGTTTTTAGCTTAGACTTGAAAGCTGAGGCTATGTCTGAGTCCCGAACATTAACAGGAAGATTATTCCAAAGCTGGGGGACTTTGTATGAGAAGGCTCTCCCCTCGATATAGCTTTATTAATTCTAGGTACCAGTAGTAAGCCAGCACCTTGTGATCTAAGTAGGCGTGATGGTTAATGGTAGAAGTTCACTCAGGTACTGAGGGGCGAGTCAGTTTAGAGCTTTATAAGTCAGTAATAAAATTTTATAATCACTGTGAAATTTAACTGGTAACCAGTGCAGGGCTGATAAAACTGGGCTAAAATGGTCAAACTTTCTGGTTCTTGTGAGGACTCTGGCTGCTGCATTCTGGACTAGCTGAAGCTTGTTGAGGCTTTTGCTGGGACATTCCAGGCAGCAGGGCATTACAGTAATCTAGCCTTGAAGTAATAAATGCATGAACTATCTTTTCTGCATCCTATAGAGATAATGCATTTCTTAATTTAGCAATATTGCGGAGATGCAGGAAGGCTGTTCTAGTAATATTAGTTATGTGTGTCGAAGGACAGATCAGGGTCTATCACGACACCAAGATTTTTTTTCTTACGGATGAGCTTGATGCAACTGAGAAAGTGTTTAAGTGTGTTTTAAAGTTTAAGAGGTAAGTTAGACAGTTTGTTTCTAGCTGCTTTTGGACCAAGAAGCAAGACGTCTGTTTTATCCGAGTTAAGTAGGAGTTTAAGTTTCTTGATATCCAGTCTTTTCTGTCTTTTATACAGTCGTCAATCTTGCTAAGTTTAATCATCCAGTGTGTCATCGGCATAGCAGTGGTAATTTATGCTGTGTTTACTGATAATGGTGCCCAGTAGTAGCATATATATTGTGAATAATATAGGTCCTAAAACAGAGCCTTGTGGAACACCATACTTTACTTTTGCAAGGACAGATGATTCACCCTTTACATTAACAGACTGATGGCGATCAGTGAGGTAGGACCTGAACCAGGAAAGAGCTATTCCTGTTTACCCCTACAAGGTTTTCTAGTTTATCTAGTAAGATGTGTGATCTGTTGTGTCAAATGCTGCACTAAGATCAAGGAGGACTAGCAAAGACACATTTCCATTGTCAGAGAATAATAAAAGATCATTTACATTACTGTGATGTGGCCTAAACCAGACTGAAATGTTTCATGTATATGATTCCTATACAAATAGGATTGTAATTGTTTTGAAACCGCTTTTTCCAAGATCTTGGATATAAAAAGGAGATTCGAGAGAGGTCTATAATTTGATAGTTCGTAGGGATCAAGGTTAGCTTTCTCAATTAGCGGTCCAATTACTGCTAGTTTAAAGGTTTTTGGGATGTATCCAAGGCTAAGAGAGGAGATTATTATTGACAGAATAGGCTTGGTTATTTCTGGCAAAATTTCCTTGAGTAAACCTGTAGGAATCAGATTGAACATACAAGTAGAAAATTTTTGCGGAAGGAACAATTTTAACTAGTTCATTTTCTTGAAGTAAGGTAAACGATTCCAGCCTATCTGCAGTGATTATAATATTCTCAAGATTTAGACTGGCATTATAAGGCAGTGGGTTTGTGTGTTTTAAATTTTCTGCCTAATTTTTTCAATTTTATCACTAAAGAAATTCATAAAAATCATTGCTGTTATAGGCTAATGGCATCTGGCATTCAATAACTGTTTTGTTCCTGTCTCACTTTTTTATTTTATTTACAGATTATATCAAACTCTTATTTAAACACTGTTGAAAATGTAAAACAGACTGTTCATTCCTCAGTTTATACAGTCCGTATATGGAAACTTAACTGCAAAAACAGTCACAGTTTGTGATGTCACAAAAAGCAAAACATTCACATATCGGCCTATAGCAGTTTAGCCACACCCACTTGTGAAGTCATAAGGAGTGTTTTGCCTGATCCGATTTTTGAATGAGACTCATCTCATTTACAGACATACAGTAAGTCTTGAAGGCACTGTAACAAAAACAGCCTGTTGAATTCTAGGGGGTAATGAGAGGTTGGAAGTTAGCCATGCAAAATTTGCTATTTTTGTTCTTAATGCATAAAACGTGACGCGTCATAAGTTGACCAAAATTAAATATAACACAAGAAAAATGTTGGAGTTGAGTCTTTCTAGATTAGCTACAGGAGACCATCAAAATAAAGTGTGAGCAAAAAAAAAACCTCCAACTCCCAGAATTCCTTGTTATTGTCAAGGGCACATGTACTGAGTGGAAAATGGCATTTCAGCTGAACCTGCTGTGGTTTTATGGGTCACACTGAGCAGTTTGGTTTGTGATTCTGATTGGCTGACGCTGTGGCTGTGGTTGGTTTGCAGGCCGAAGAGTTGGTGGAGAAACCGCGCGGTTTGGACATGCCATCACCAGAGGCTCAGTTAATACATGTAAGTGTCTAAACTGCTCTCAGTTCCTGATCCGCACCCATTGATCTGCTATTATGTAACCCAGATTTAACCTCACGCCTCACTTTCTGTACCAGGCTAGATTAGAGCTGATCTGCTCCTTTAAGGCTTTCCTTCTGATCCTGTAATCCTGTTACCTTCATCTTATTTAACTGTACAGATCTGTTAACGTTGGCTCCTCCAGACAGAAAAACACAGTAGAGTCCAGTTGAGGTGTGCACTGAAAACTGAACAGGTTTAACTCTTTGAGTACTGAAATCACTTTGTGCATTTGTTGCACAGCTAAAACAGTGCAGTCATAGTGTGCAAGTCATGAATCTTGGACACTTGGAGCCTAAGTTATGCACCAGTTTAATAATGGGTTTTTAAAGGGGAACTTCACCGATTTTGGAACTTGCATCCACCTCTAAAAGAATATTTTGGTCTAAAACTTACTGTAAACTCTGTTCCTAGTGGACGGATATATTCAGGGCCTAGTAGAGCAAAATAGGCCCCAAAGAAAAACTCTTATGACAGATTTAGTACCAATTGACCATTATCACTCAACACAAAACATTTTTATAGTGGAAAATCTGCTAAATAAGTTCTTTGAGGACCATTTAGAGCAGCATCTACTGTCTACTGACATTGTAGACTGGCATCTACTCAAAAACATCAGAAAAACAATGTCTCAGAAATCAGGCAGTGTATTCTTATCCATTTCGTGTAGTAAAATTTTGAGGGAGCTTTTAGTGGTGGATGTCTGGTTCCTATCACCACCACTGTGAACAATTCTAACTCAGTAAGTTGCTCTAGAACAGAGCATTTCACACTAAACCACTGAATGACTCTTACATTTTAACCACTTAATTATGCAGAAATATTTAAAATATGGTGAAATTGCCCTTTAATATATGTTTGAATAATGTACAGCACTTAAGCTGTTGTTTTTAATGTGGTTCATAACTGCAGTTTACTGTCTTATTTACCTTTTGTTTTTGTGTCCTGTCAGGCCAAAGGAGCAGAGATGGCCCAGAAATCCAAAATGAGCGCCAATGGACTGTGAGAATTTTCACCCCAGTCAAGGAAGATGATCCATACTCCTCCTCTATCGCAGCTCCTGCCGTGAGAGGAGATGCTTTTCTGGAGGTGGGGGTGCACCTTCTTTTCTCCTCTTTCTCTCTCGCTCTCTCCCTCCCACTCCAGGATGTTTGAGCCTCTCCTGAACTTTGGACTCGATCATGATGCAACAGCCCCAGCACTTCGAGACCGGATCTGTTTTTGCCCTTTTTGACCCGTTCGCTCTCTAAAGAACAGAAAAGAATCTGAAACATGGTTGAGCCAGCATCCTCAACCTTCAGAACTTTGCAGAACATCATGTTCTGCTCAATTTGGCCACAATTGTTCTGCCTCATATGCAGTGTGCATGCTTTGCTATAATAATCTTTGGTCTTTTTTTTTTGCAGAATTTCATTATGTAAATGTGTAAATATCTTGTAAAATATTGGCCTATTATAATTATTGTTAATATAATGATGTGGTTCTGTTTTGGACACTCAGCTGTGCCACATGTGATCTAAAAGATCTGCAAGAACATAATGCCGTGTTCTGTTTTGCGTACCTGAACGTGCGGCTGGGTTTGCAGGCGTTTGTTAGTTTCCTCTGGTGAGGGAACGTAAAGTTCACTCCTTCAGGAGATGCAGTATGATAACGTTGGCTGGCACAAGCTGTATTTAGAAAATATTTTAAAATAAGCATTTGTATTTTCTGTGTTCATGATATGCAGCATCCTGTAAATAACTTAAAGGTCTTTTTTTCTGTAACAGAAACGGAACAGCTGCCTTTTTTGATCTGTACAAATCTAATTAGGATTTGTATGTTTAATACTGGATGCTTTGAAGCCCTAATCAGGAGTCACTTTCCCAGCTACTAACAGCTTCAGTATCTGATGAAAGGATGCAGAGTAAGAGTGTGCCAATACAAACCCTGCTGTGGGAGCATCAGGCTTTCCTGAACTTTCCTGGAGTTTGAAAATGGCTATATTAAGATATGTTTGATGCATAGTGAATATCACTTTAGACTAAGATGAATTTTCAGGTCTGTGTTTTATAGGGGGAAAACAACTGGCTTTAGTTTTCCATTAAAACTTACTTACACATTCTTGGTAAGAAAGGCTCAGACCTAGCTGAAGAAATGCTAGGTAAACAGCTGAATATGGAAATGCTAGATTCAGAACTACTCTGTCCAAAATTAACTGTGGGAATGTTAGGTTCCTAGATAGCTTTCGGATGTAAAGTCTAGAACTAGCTGTGGAAATGCTGTGTCTATAAATGCTAGGCCTGTAGCTAGCTGTGGAAATACTAGGTCCAGAATTAGTTGTAGAAATGCTTGGTTCCTAGATGGCTCTGGGATTATGTCCAAAAATAGCCTTTGACATGGTAAACCTAGAACTAGCTGTGGAAGTGTTAGGTCCATAAATGCTAGGTCCACAGCTAGCTGTGGAAACACAAGGTCCAGAATTAGATCTGTAGATGCTAGGCCCATAGTTAGCTATGTAGCTGTGGAAATGCTAACGGGCAATTTTCCATATTATGATGATGATGATGATGATGATGATGATGATGATCTTTGATCCTCACTGTGGCTTTCTGTCCGTCTCTGTTACTGAAAAACTTGGTACATAACTGTGTTTTATGGACACTGTTGGGTTTTGTCTGTTAGCTTTAGGATCTGGCCTGAACATGAACTTGATTTTCCTTTTGAAAACCACTGAGAGGTTGAGAGGAAGAGGATGAACCTCATTTTTCCAAAGCGTAGTAAGAACCCTCTTATTGCCTGTGTCATTCACCTGTTTTGACTGTTTCTGACTGTAGAGGGTTGAATTGTATTGTTCATGCTCTGTCTTCAAATGTGCTTCTCTTTAGGTTTAATGGAATTTCTACCAGCATTCTGTAAAGCTTGTTCAGCAGTTGCTATGAAAGAGCTTAGAGAAGGAAATGGTGAGCTTTTACCATGTGAAGGTACTTCTCACAGTCAGTCACTCTATGCCTTTTCCTTTGGTGCACTTTTTTTGAAAATTGATACAAATGCCATACGTCTCCAGCGAAACGCTCCAGATGGATGTACAGTCAGAAACACTAGGTGCTTTTGACCTGCTCTACTTGTACCTCTGTGAAAAAGAAGTGTTATATTTTGACAATAATGTAAAAGAAAAGAATGCTGTTATGCCTAAAACTGTAATTAAAGCCATATTATTGATAATTGGCGAGTAGTGCAATAATAACAGTGCTTCCCTGTTTTCATCGTCATCCATTTAAAACAAAAGCTCATCATGGAAGAAGTATTTAGGGTTTAATTGGATTGAATGTTTTTTTTTTTTTTTAATCTAGAACACCATGTTCTAGTTCTGTATGTAGCTTTCAAATCTGTTTATTTTATTATTATAGTTTTTTGTTCAGAACACAGACAACACAGAAATATCTGTGGAAATAAATTAACGGCATTTAACAGTGGAATCACCGTTTTGTGTGTTTGTGCATGTTTTACTTTTTCTGGAGTAGCATAAATATTGCTTTTTTCTTTTCTAAGTAACTTTTACATATATCTGAGCAAGAATAATCATTTATTCATACAGACTCTTCTACATATGAAAGTCTTATAAATTGATGCAAAAATGACTAAATATAGTTCTATGTTCCATGTTAAATCTATTTAATGAGAAGAGACTCAAAAACGGACATTTATTTTATAAATATAATTGTAAAGTTTCAAAAATGGTTTATTAACCTGTTATCCATAGTATGTTTTTCTACAAAACATCCATGAAGAATGTCGTGTTGTAAATGTATATGGGGGGATATTATGAGATGCTGTGTTTACATTGGGGGTCTTAGCTGTAAAAATGTATAAACTCCCGTGTGGAGGATGTACTTCAGCCTGGCTAACACTCACTGTGAGCAGTGTGTCTGCTTCTAAATGCTGCTATATTACACACACCAAGAGGAGATAAGTTTAATACAGGAGTGAATTCTGTACAGGACACTCATTACAAACACTCGTGATGAAAAAGTCACTTTTATGTAAGTGGGGAAGATCACAGTGGTGGTGATGGGAGTCAGACGCCCACCTCTAAAAGGTCCCTCACAGCAAGTTATTACATGAAACGTTTATGAATATGCTGATAATGTCTGAGACATTGTTTTATGATAGTTTTCAAATCCATTAATGGTGGAGGGATACACACAGAGACAAAACAGTCCCCAAAGAAAACCTATTTCAGATTTTCCACTTTTCTTATCCTCAACATTCCATACAAAACTCAGAAGACTCGTGTAGGTTCACTGGTGGCTTCGGATAGTAAATAAAATAAATAAAATAAATAAAATCACTTCTTGTAAGTCACTCTGGATAAGAGCGTCTGCTAAATGCTGTAAATGTAAATGTAAATATCTATATATACACTCACTGGCCACTATATGGTCCGGTTGCTTGTTAACACAAATCGCTAATCAGCCAATCACATGGCTGCAACTCAGTGCATTTAGGCATGTAGAGGTGGTCAAGACAACTTGCTGAAGTGCAGACTGAGCATCAGAATGGGGAAGAAAGGGGATTTAAGTGACTTTGAACGTGGCGTGGTTGTTGGTGCCAGACGGGCTGGTCTGAGTATTTCAGAAACTGCTGATCTACTGGGATTTTCACGCAGAATCATCTCTAGGGTTTACAGAGAACGGTCCAAAAAAGAGAAAATATCCAGTGAGCGGCAGTTGTGTGGACGAAAATGCCTTGTTGATGTGAGAGGTCAGAGGAGAATGGGCAGACTGGTTCGAGATTATAGAAAGGCAACAGGAACTTAAATAAACAAACAAAATCTCTGAGGAATGTTTCCAACACCTTATTGAAAGTACACCACGAAGAATTAAGGCAGTTCTGAAGGCAAAAGGGGGTCCAACCTTTTACTACCTAATAAAGTGGCTGGTGAGTGTATATATGTGTTGTAGTCATGGCAACCCTGGTTCCTACCACCACCACCGTAAAGACATTTAAACCATTTCATACCAAACCACTCAATCACTTTGTTTACTGTCACACACTCAATTATGCAGAAATTCTTTTAAAAATGGGTGGAATTCCCCTTTAACAGGTGATGTTGCTATAGTAATTGGAGAAGCATATTTATGCACTTCTCTCTGGTTCTCCTGAAGCTTCAGATGGTGTAAGGACAGTTTTTCAGACACAGTCGAAGCTGGCCTGTTGTTTTTGTTCACCCTAAGCTGAAAATGACTGCAGGCCAAAAGATCAAAGGTCACAGCCCCATCTTACCTTCAGCTGGAGGGCAGCAATCTCAAGCAGAAGACAAGTCATTTAAAGAGTGAGTTATTTCAAAGCAATAGTTCATTTTTACCCAGTTTTCCCCGTTTTACTCGAAATATTGTCGATTAGCTGAGACATATTTGGTGCCTGAAGTTTGCCGCTTTACATTTAGCATTGGAGCTACAAGGCTAATGTAGCTAACAAGGAATGGAAGCTTATAGCCCAGTTTAGCGTAGTGCTAACTGCCTGCCTCGGTTTTTTTCCTTTTTCCCCCTGAGGTCCACTTAGAACTTTTGTGTGGTTTTATATCAAAAACGTAATAGTTAAATTTTTACATGAGCATTTTCCAGCCTGAGCGTTAAACGTGCTGTTTTTCTTACCACCCTTTAAGACTGATGTATGTGAATGAGCTCTGTTCTGAGGCTATGTGAAGACTGCCAGCCCAAATCTGATTTTTGTCATATCCAGACTGTATCCAGACTGATTCTTAATAGTCTTAATAGCCACATTTGGAGATGTTTGTTGAAATGCGACTTCAGCCAGGTGTTCTGTCGAGTTGTGCTACGCATCGATATTTGCTACTTTACCCACAGCCTTGTCATAAGTTTCCACGCCCATTAATCTATGCTCCCTTTCTGTCGAGTATACGTTCAGGTGAGTAATTTCTTATCTTTTTTATTGTTTCCTGACCTATAAACATTTATATAGGCTCCTTAATAAATGTTTTGCATCCTGCCTGCTCTCATCGCACTTTTCTGCAGAATGTAAAAACTATGTAAAGAATGTAAAGAGTAAGTAGTGATGTAAAAAAATATGGGTCTGTACTGGAAGCATTTTTCGATAAGGGATGCATTATTTGACATGTGATATAAGTCTATCGAGATATGCTACATATGGAAAATATTTAATAAGGACGTTATAATGGATTTAATTCAATGCTTCCCTTGTCCATACAGTGCACACAGAGTAAGTAGTGATGTAAAAAAAATATGGGTCTGTACTGGAAGCATTTTTCGATAAGGGATGCACTATTTGACATATGGTATTAGTCTATCGAGATATGCTACACATGGAAAATATTTAATAAGGAAGTTATAATGGATTTAAATCCATGCTTCCCTTGTCCATACAGTGCACGTACTTGATTTTGTAATTAAATGCGTCATAATACTGAGTTAGGCTCTATTTAATGGGAAACACACAACTGGAAGTGCAAACCGATAAGGTAGCATTTCTCGATGGAGTAGCACAGATCGATAGAGTCTGCTGACGATTAACGCTACGGTAGCATTTTTCGACAAAGCAGCACAATTCGACAGAACACCGGATTTGTACAGATCTGTCTCACTCTGGACGCTCAAATCTGATTTCGTCACACAACCTGACAAACAACGACGATGTCAAATCCAGTGTGTTGAAGTGCTGGGCTTCGAGAAGAGCTCCAAAAGACATGCTTATGAAGAGAATTCTGAAGAGTTGGAGGGCGAGATAACGCACCTTCATCTCTCCTACATCCGCGTCTGAAATCGGACTCACCAGCGTAGCTGCATAGTTACTGACCGTACGTCGTTACCATGGCAACCCATGTAGCTAGACTGCTGATGTCTGAACACACACATTCGATCTGATCACTCGCAAATAAAGCTACGTTCACACTGCAAGCTACGTTGCCCAAATCCTTTTTTTTACTCAAATCCGATCTCTCTGACACGGTAATTCACACTCTTTTAAGTGACTCAAGTCTGTCATTAATGTGAACGAACCGGCGTCCTGAAATGACCCGCATTCACACATTCTAGCCAGTAACGTCACGTGTATGCGGCACGTGTATCATGTGCATCATCAGCAAACAAACTAACGGTCAGAACGAGTCTTCTCTGTTAAGATGATTAACTCTGACCAGCTCTCCGCTGCTCATTATTAGAGCGAGACGAAGGCGAAACAGGATGTCAACAGCGGAGCGCCGTGCTTTTCCACCGCTTACAGGCTTTAACTGCTGTTCAAGGCTGAACGATGGCGCATGCGCAGTGGAAAAAACCCCACATGTCCAGTAAAGTCGCATGGCCACGAATCGGTTACGTATCTGATGTAGGACTACATATGAAAGTGGCTCAGGTCGGATTCGAAAAGATCAGATTTCTTTGTCCATACAGCCCTGAAAACATCAGATCTGAGTCATATTTGGGCAAAAAAATCAGATTTGTGCCACTTCAATCTGGTAACATGAACACATCCTAACAGAGCTGATGCTCAAAAGATCTGATCTGAAAAACAGTTACGATTTGCTTCAGTCTGAACACTGACTACTTGGCTGTGATTCAAAAAGCAGTCCAGACTGAAACACTTTATAACTTCAGTTGAGTGAGTGAGCAGGGCTAAACAGCTGTAGGCCGAACAGGCAGTTACATGTGAATGTGTGTTTTTGTGACATCACAGAAACGGTGAATTCACAATGGGCTGATTTTGCAGTTTGGTTTCCACATATGAATTGTATATACTGGGAGTGAACAGTATATATTGAAACACGAACTTTTTACACACCACATTATTACTTGCAGAAAGTGCAGAAGAGCCTGAACAGTGTGTCTGTACTTAGACTGCCATTCTGCAGAAGCTTCACTCCCTGCTGAGAGCACTGGATTAGAAGTCCAGGCCTTGGTGAGATCCACAGACATACTAAGCTATTTTAGTGTGCTATTTGGAGGAACGTTAAAGGGCTCATGTCACTGACAACAAATAAATAATGTGTTTAATATGGTTTTGAAATGTAAAATTTTCTGCACAGTCCATATACAAAACATAATCTTCAAAAACAACTAAAAAATTAATAAATTCGCAAACAATTTTGTGATGTCACAAAAAAAAAACACATTTACATATATTTACCTACTAGGTCTGTAGCAGTTTTGCCCCACCCACTCACACTGAAGTCATAATAAGTTTAATATAGACTCACTAAGCACTTCATTAAGTCCACCTCCTTGTTTCTTTGTCCATTTCATCAGCTTCCCTGACTTTAAAGGAGCAGTTTGTATTTCTACAATCACAGACTGTATTCCATCTGTTTCTCTGCATACTTTGTTACCCTGTTCTTCAATGGTCAGGACCCCCACAGAGCAGATATTATTTGCATGGTGGATCATTCTCAGCCCTGCAGTGACACTGATGTGGTGGTGGCAAGTTAGTATGTGTTGCGCTGGTTTTTAAGATTAAGATTAAGTGACCCTTATTAGTCCCACGACGGGTGAGCACACTTGCCCGGAGCGGTGGGCAGCCCGATCCGCAGCGCCCGGGGAGCAGTTGGGGGTTAGGTGTCTTGCTCAAGGACACCTCAGTCATGTGCTGTCGGCTCTGGGGATCGAACCGGCGACCTTCCGGTCACGAGCCTGGTTCCCTAACCTCCAGCCCACGACTGCCCCCAAGTGCCCCTGGTGCAAGTGGATAAGACACAGCAGTGCTGCTGGAGTTTTTAAACACCTCAGTGTCACTGCTGGACTGAGAACCAAAACCACCCAGCCACCAGCGTCCTGTGGACAGCGTCCTGTGACCACTGATGAAGGACTAGAGGATGACCAACACAGAGTGGACAGTGAGTGCACAGTGTTTAAGAACTCCTGTAAATGCAAAGTTCCCAACTGGCGACCTTTCCAGGGTGTGTCCTGCCTTTTGCCTGATGACCGCTGGGATAGGCTCCAGCACCCTTCCGTGACCCTGAGAGAGAAGCGGCTTAGAAAATGGATGGATGGATGGACAGTGGAGTTCCCCAGCTGTGAAGAATAATGCATGGTGTAGAGTTTGGACCAATAGTGACATCTGGTGGTTGAACTACAGTTTTTCATCATAATATGTAGGTCACAGCTGTGGTTGGCCTGAAGGGTCAAATGGAAAACATTTTTTTCCACATGATTCAGAAGCAGAGCAGAAATGAATGTGAGACATTTTTCAAAGAGTGTTAAATTTATGTCCTGAATGTGGCAGGTACAAAGTAAACACCAGACAAGTGTTTGTGAGTTACTGTAACAAAACTAAGTGAATAAATAAATCAGAGCTGAGAAGATATTTTACAGCATTTTGGCTGCTTTAAGATGTTGTTCTAAGCTGTTGTGCATCTAATAAACACTACTGTAATGTGTAGAGTAAGAAACAGAAACACCTGCTGCTCCTTCTGAAACCGCCAGATGAGAGTCAAAGGAAGCTCACACACAGCTCAGAACAAACAGCATTCATTATGAAACTGACTTTATATTACAAGAAATGTAATACAACAATACAACAAGAAATACAACAATAAATGTACGTAAATGCATTTATCAAATGTATTTGAAAATGTATGAAAACAGCCCAAATCCTGTCTAATGCACTGTTTGATACCTTTAGAGATGAATCTGTTTTCCAGTATATATAATTCATATATTATGGTGAACCTTTAACATGACAAAAGTGATTGTTGTAGGTATTGGTACTCTTTGAGAATGCAGTTATGATTTGATATCTTGTTTATTTAATTACATTGTGTTTGAGTGTCTTACTGTATATATTCATGGTTAATGTAAAGTACAGTGCAGATCACAGAAGTCAGTACTTGGTTGCCATGGCTGAAAACTGAATTCACTGTCCTACTCTCTAATGTGTTTCATTACATTACATAGAAATGATGTTCAGAATACATTTAGAATACATATTGATAAAGTACATGGGGAAAATGGGAAACGAGACCATGGGAAAGCTCATAGTGGACTTCAGGAAACAAGAGACCAATCACCCAATCACCATCAGCTCCAATCACCATCAACGGAGCCACGGTAGAGAGGGTCAGCAGCTTCAAGTTCGTTGGTATTCACATGACTTGGAGCAAACACACCACATGGGTGGTCTTCCACCTCAGGCGGCTGAAAAGGTTTGGCATGAACCCCTGCATCCTCAGAACATTCTACATATGTACTGTGGAGAGCGTTCTAACAGACTCCATCACCACCTGGTATGGAAACTGCACTGCCATTCAGCAGAGAGCTCTGCAGACAGTGGTGTGGACAGCCCAGCACATCACCGAGGTCCAGCTGCCAAACCTTTTGGATTTATACACCAGCCGCTGCCTGAGGAAGACCAGTAGGATTCTAAAGGACTCCACCCATCCAAGCCACTGTCTGTTCTTACAGCTAATGAGCGGGAGGAGGTACAGAAGCATAAAGTCCAGAACCAGATGGTTCCGAGAAAGTAGGGATAGAGTTGAGCATCCTGACAGCCTGGTGGATGAAGCTGACCCCGAGTCTTCTGGTGCTGGCCCGGAGACTCCGCGGTCTTCTTCCTGATGGCAGCAGGCTGAAGAAGCTGTGTAGTGGGTGAGTGTGATCAGCTGCCATGCAGAGGGCTTTCCGAGTGAAACGGGAGCTGTGTATCTCTTGGAGAGAGGGGAGGGAGGGATATCTGATCATTGCATTGATATATCAGACTACTCAAGCTTTATAGAGCTCAGTAACACTGAGATTAATAACTGATCATCACATTGATTTATCAGTCTACTCAGGCTTTAACAGAGCTCAGTAACACTGAGATTAATAAATGAATAATGGCCACTCACAAAACTGAGATGTAAATGCATATTTTAAGCAAAATATTGCCAATGGGCTAAGAAAAAAACCTGATTAAAGCAGACTTATTCATGTAAATATTTAAAAGACTTTTCACTTAAATTTGTTATGCTGATAGAATAATTAGTAACACTATAGTAACAGTATTGTAACTACCCTGCAGTTTTCAAAGTATCTACACTGAGCTAACTACGAAATCTTGTCTGATTGTGAAATGTGCGCTTGCATAGAACGTTTGATTAGACATACAGTATCTGCATAGCTTCAGATTAAACATTAGATTTTTGAACAATGATTGGTGGTCAAAGGTTTGTGCACCCATTAAATGTCACCATGATACAAGTACTCCCCAGTAAAGTAACACCCCAACAGCAACATCGCATAACAGAGTGACACCCTAACAAGCACCTTAAATAACATATCATAAACCTAACAACACCCTAGCTATGAAAGGTGCAAAATACTTGGTTGACCCCCTGAATGTCTCAAATTAATAATTCTGAGGGGTCCCGGAATATAAAATTACGAGGTTGTGCTGTTCATTAGTGTAAAACAGATGCGTAAATACAAAAGTAGTGAAGTTCATTGTTTATCTGCTTCACACACAATCACCTTCTGTCTCTGGTGTTCTTAACCAACTAGAGCTGCTGCACTGCTCTGCCTCAAGGTGGCGCCAGAGTGGCAGACTGGTTCATCCAGTTGGTCCCTCATAGCCTAGAAACTGTAACTCTGCCTGGATTCGTCTGAAAAACTTTACAATGTGCTGCAGCATTTCTGTAATTCTCAAAGCTCGCAGTTTCCTAAGAGTGACTGTTGTTGAATGAGCATTCAAGAGTGAATGCTCATTTCTCAGACTGAAGACAGAAGATTAGATGAGTAAGACCTCAGTTATTGTGAGGAAGAGCGTATGACCAAACCAGAACAGAGCATCTCCAGAAGAAGACCTGATAAAAAAAACATTTTGCTGTCATTGATGCATCAGCGCCACAGTGAGTTGGCAGCCAAACAACACTGTATTAACCAGACAACATGGGACCCCCCCAAATACTAGGGGGTGTTCACACTGCAAGCAACCACCAGAAATTCCACAGCAACCAGTTAGGAACACCCTAGCGAACACTTAACGACACCATAGCAACCACCAAAGTTACAATAGAAACCACCTAGCAAGACCCAACCAACCACAAAGGAACTCTCTAGCTACATCCTAGCAACCACTTTGGATACCATGGTAACCACTTAGCCATTGGATACCATGGTAACAACCTGGAAATCATCTGGAATATCAAAACTCCCACCTCGCAATACCACAGCGATGACCTAGCAACCCTGAACCAACTACTAAAGATACTATGGCCACTCCTAGCAACATCCTTAGCAACCACTTTGGGTGCTGTAGCAACCACCTACCAACCAGTTAGCAACACCCTTTGAAATCATCTGGAATACCATAACAACCTCCTAGGAACACCATAGGAACCACCTGGAACATCAAAACACCTGCATCACAATACCAAAGCAATCACCTAACAATTCTCTACCAACTACAAAGATACTATAGGAACCACCTAGCAATACCCTAGCATCCACTTTACATGCCTTAACAACCCGTACCAACCATTTAGCAACACCCTTGAAACCATCTGGAATACCATAACAACCTCATAGGAACACCATAGCAACCACCAAGCAATCTCCTAGAAACCACTTTGGATGCCATAGCAACTACTTAGCAACCAGTTAGCAACACCCTAGGAACCACCTGGAATACCATAGCAACCACCTAACAACATCATGGCAACCAGCTGGAAGACCACAGCAACTTCCTAGCAACCATCACAGATACCATAGCATCTACCTGGCAACCTTGTATATACAGGCTAGGAGTGCTGATGCAGGATCTGTTCCTGTCAGTGAGATCATCGTAAATAAGATCTGAATCTGATCCTAAATCAGCTGCTGCTTAAGAAGCTTCATAAATAACAGGTCTGAAGGGAGCTGTTCACATGTAACTGAAAAGTAAGAGTGAAAATCATACAGTCAAATCAACCTGGACTTTCGGTGGTCATCATAAGTGCTTATGTCTAGGCCCTGTGTGTGTGTTTACTGGCAGTGCTGTAGGAGTAGAGATGTAGAGATGAACTCTCTCTGTTCTACTAAACTGCACTTTTGTACTGCTGCTACCTCTGCTCTGCTCTGAAGGATGTGGTTTTTCTACAGCAGCTTCCTGACACGCTGCGAGTGTGTGTGGAGGAGTAAAAGTTGCCACTCAACAGTTTTTATCTCTCAGTTTGTGTGCGTGTATATGTGTGTTCGAGGGAGCAGCTCAGTCCAACTGGAGGTTCTTCAGGAAAATCAGGTGGCTATTTGGACAGGGGGGTGCAAGTGCATGACGGCGGGGGGGCAGGGATGGCGGCCCTCCTGATGCGTTTATTCCGTCTGGGAGTGGAAAAGAAACGAGTGCGGCACTATGAAAACCTGAAGAGGGATGTGGACCCCAGGGAGAGCTGGGAGACCATGGGGGAGCTGGGGGATGGAGCATTCGGGAAAGTGTACAAGGTAAAATGACGAAACAAAAGCGCAGGTGGTACAACAGAAGACTAGACCAGCAAGTACATTAATGAACAAAGATGAATGAATGTACTTAGTGTTTTTTAACAAACATTCTGCAGTTATAAAAGCGACTATGCCACATTATCATCAAAAATTAACAACAAAATTATAGATATTTTAAGAGATGATGGACAATAAGTTCATCAACATGCAAGTTAAGAGAACCTGTTGCTGAATTATTTATAATAGACACTAAATGATTCATAGCAGATACTGAGTAATTTATATCAGATGCTGAGTAATTCATAGCAGATACTGAATAACTCATAGCAGATACCTAATAATTAATAGTAGGTACTGAATAATAAGTTTTACAATACTAAAGCCTCCAGTTTAAAGGATTCTAGCACCATCAAGAGCAGATAAAGGGGAATGCCACCACATTTTCAAAATTCCCTGCATAATTCAGTGTGTGTATGCTGTAAACAGAGTGATTCGGAGTGGTTTGATGTGAAATGGATTAGATTTCTTTACAGTGGTGGTGATAGGAACCAGGGATCGCCATGACTACAACACAAATACAGCCATTGTGATTACTATCCAAAACCACCTGTGAACCTACACATGTCTTCACGAGTTTTATATGGGATGTTGATTATGGTAAAATAGTGATAAAGTTTGCATGTCTTAAAAATGTTTATAAAGTCTAAATAATGTATAACATAGGTTGAAGATGGGTTTTTATATAGAATATCCTGTAACATCAATGGAATATTGTTAAACAAACTGATTTGGGTAAACTGGATGGAAGAAAGCATGTTGTGACGTAATTGTGAAATACCTTTTGAAACATTAAGCAATCACTGCTTACTTCTGCCTGTTTAGCCTTTTGTGTAGCTGAAGTTTCTCTCGGTCTCTCTGCTGATGCACTTCCTGTAAAGACACTTTCATACAGATCCAAAAAACAACAGAAATCAGCCTCTCAGAAAACGGCAGAAAGGCCCCCATGAGGATTAGATTTTTCCCTGAAAAGAACTAGCTTTAGCGGTTAGCATTATATGCTAGCTAGTTCTTCAGTAATTGTGGGATATGTTTTTTATGCATTTTCATCGTTATATAGTTTAAATCGTTGTCATCTTAATGCATGATCATCCAAGACTTTTACCAAACAGGATGGTATCTCTTCCAAAATAAGTGGATATCACTTAAAACGTTGCTTTCAGGCTTTTTAAGCTAGCTAGTTTTGTGTTCTAACTTGAAAGCAACATTTTGAGAACCACCTTTAATCTAAAGCTCAAAGGTAAAGCAGATAATTATGACAAACAGGCCTGTACTTCAAATATACTTACTTGTCTTGAAAAAGTTCATTCTTAATGAGTCAGTATTAAATGTTTCATTGTGCACCACATGATGTATTTCGTCAAGAGAAACAAACTTAGACTGCGCTGTTCCTTCTCTTTTCCTTCCAAAAAGCTGTGCTGAGGTGGATTACTGAGTGGTGAACACTGTTAATCCAGTTTTACTTGTTACAATTCTAAGAAATCACTGAATAAACCATGCAACATTTATACAAGTGCAGATCCGAAGATAGCATGTGCTAATGTGCTATCTAGCTCTAGCTTCCACGTGGAGTGTAGGCCCATCAGCTGCTACCCTTTAAAGCTGATATAGTGGACTTGAAAATATACCTTTCTTTCTTTTCCTCCCTTTGCCTTTCCACGTGCTGCTCTTCAAGATGTCTTTGGAAAAATATACAGTTGTACGCAAAACTTTGCACACCCCTGGTCAAATTACACATGTGGTTGATTTTTGAAGTGAAAATGAGTGAACACATCTTCTACAGGGAACTCAAATATGGCACTTTTGTGTGAATTCCAGTGAAAGGTTCTATTCATTTGCTACTCCAATATATTGGAATAAAATAAAGCTTAAAATATAGAAAATATAAAATGCGACATAACTTTGTACTTTGTAGTTTAGCAAGTTTTTAGCAATGGCAAAAAAAATCTATCATAAAATCATAATTATCTTTACTAGTGTTATTATTAGCCATCTTACTGGAGTTTGTATGCTGATAAAAGAGTCACTCTGACAAGAATCAAAAATATGATCACTACAAAACTGCTGTAAACAAGCCCATGCTCCTCCCACAGTGGTGCGAGGGAGAGATTTCCATTGAGTGTTCAAGGTTCTATATAGAACCGTTTTCCTTTTCCTCTTAAAGGACCATCTTTTTTAAGTGTCCATTTTAGGGCAGTTACATGAGTGCAGGATGTTGTAGGATCTGTTTGTTTTTGTTTTCCTGTTAGCTGACTAACTCACTGTATGAGTGGATTTCCCTAATGCAGAGTCAGTGATGCCTATTGATTGTATGACGTATTTGCAGTGCATGCTGGGCATTGTGGTGAGAGAACAATGGGCGAAAAACACAAAAAAGGCTACAAACTTCTGCACATTTTAATTCACGATTACTGTTTATTTGCTGAATTTAACATATTAGAGAAATGATTAAGCATAAAATGTGGCCTATGCAAAAGTTATTGCACATTTTATATTTTCCCAACATGTTAAACTCAAAAAAATATTAGCAGATTATTTGGTTAATTTCCCTCTGGAGTATGTTGATTTACACCACTATCTCCTGCCGAATTTAGTTATAAACATCCAAAAAGCTGTCCCGCCCCTTTACTTTAACTCTAATACATCGGATTCCACAAATCAAGGTTGCGGTTGGAACTCAGGAAGATAGTTCTCCAGGACCAGAGTTGGAGACACTGATTTACACTGTATGGCCAAAAGTATGTGGACACTTGACCATCACACCTCTATGAGCTTGTTGGACGTCCCATTCCAAAACCATGGGCATTAATATAGAATTGCCCCGTTTGCAGCTATAACAGCTTCCACATGTCTGGGAAGCTTTCTACAAGATTCTGGAGTATGTTTGTGGGGATTTGTGACCATTCAGTCGAAAGAGCACTTGTGAGGTCAGACACTGATGTTGGACAGGAGGGCCTGGCCCACAACGGTTCTAGTTTATCCCAAAGGTACCCAGTGGGGTTGAGGTTTAGGGCTGTGTGCAGGCCGTGGGAGTTCCTTCACACTAAACTGGTCACACCATGTCTTTATGGACTTCACCTATTGCACAGGGGCTCAGTTATGCTGGAACAGGAAAAGCTCTTCCCCAAACTGCTGCCACTACGCTGGACGTATGTAATTGTGTAAAATGTATTTGTATGCTGTAGCATTAACATCATCCTTCACTTTACAGTTGGCACTATTCATTCCAGTCGGAACATCCACAAAACCCAGATTCATTCATTAGACTGACAGATGGTGAAGCATCATTTATCATTCCACAGAATATGTTTCCACTGCTCCAGAGTCCAGTGGTGGTGTGCTTTACCAGCTGATGCCTGGCATTGTTCATAGTGATCTTAGGCTTATGTACAGCTGCTCAGGCATGGAAACATATTTCATGAAGCTCCTGATACACAGTTCTTGTACTGATGTTGTTTCCAGAGGCACTTTGGAATTTTTCAACAGAGGATAGGCAACTTTTACATGCTTCAGCACTCAACTGCTCTGTGAGTTTAGGTAGTCAACCACTTTGTGGAGGAGCTCTTGTTGCACTTAGATGCTTCCATTTCACAGTAATAACACTTACACTTGGCAGGGGCAGATCTAGCAGGAGATAAAATTCATGAACTGACATGTGGCCAAAGTGGCACCTATGACAGTGCCACGTTTAAACTCACTGAGCCCTTCAGTACGACCCTTTCTACTGCCAGTGTCTGTCTATGGAGACTGCATAGCTATGTGCTTAATTGTATACAGCTGTTAGAAATGGGTATGTCTAAAACACCTGAACTCAATATTTATGAGGAGTGTCCACAAACCTTTGGGATTATAGTGTGTTTACAGCTTTAGCCAATTAAAAACTACTCAATAATATAATATGCTCAGTGGGGTTTTGCATTAATTTAGCTGGAGAAGCAGTAAAAACAGTAATTCAATAAATACAATAAACATGCTATAGTTTTTATCGGATGATAAACAGAGTCTGATATCTGTTAGTCATTAGATACAGAACTGTCTAGCCTTTGTGTTGCTAATATTGGGAACATTTTATGGTGGTTTGTACTTTTTACTTTGTACTATGGTGGTCAGCAACAAGAATAACCCAAACACTGCATCACATCTATAGTGATGTTTTATTTTGGGTTTCCTAGGTGACAGTTTTGGGGTTCAGGTCTGTGCTGTGGTTTGGCTCACTTCCTGCCCTAACAAAATGTGAAAGATAACTTCCTGTTATAGATTTTAGCCTTCTCTGTTAAACCTGCTTCGTTTTGTGTCTGCACTAGACAAAAAACCATACACACACTCACCCAAACAGACAAGAAGGTTTCAGAAAGTAAATCTAGACACCAGTTTAACAATCTTGCATCAGCAGGCATCAAAATTACAACACATCCGGGAAAAAAAAAGTGTCAGAACTTCAGACTGAGAGAGCAGTTTCCTCTAACTTTTTAAAGATCATCCAACATTGTATGACTGCAGGGCTAAAAATCAAATGAGTAAAAAGACGAGAGCAGGTGTCTGTTTTTTTTTGACTCATCAGTCTCTCAGCTCAGAGCACAGATCTTCAGAAAAATGTCACAATGATCAAACTATATGGCAAAAAAGGGAGTTTATAATGTACCATTTATGATTGAATTCAGTATTTTGGTCAGATGGGGCTTCTGCTTTTAATCAAAATGATAAAAAAAAAACCAAATTTGATTGTACATAAAAATATTACCGTTACATGGAATAAAAATGGACTGTTTCACTGTTTGAGGTTCATCTAAAGTATAATTAGACCAAATTCTATCACTTTAGACCAATTAGACCAAGTTGCATTAAACCGTCTTGCCATACCAAATGCTTCAAATAACACTTTATTAGAAACATCTACCTTGTGCTTCCACTGACTGACCACTTTTTTAGAAAGACCCACCTTGTGCTTCCACTGACTGGTCACTTTATCAGAAACACTTCTTGTATAACTTCTGCATGTAGCTGTACAGTAACAGACTATAGTAGTTGCTGTACAATTTATCAGGTTCCTATACTCCATTCATTATTGGTCAGTTTCTGCTGTTGTCCAGATAGTATTTGGGTCCATTCTCAGCACATCAGTGACATTGTCATGGTAGTGCGTGGTGCTGGTGTGAGTGTATCAGACAGCAGTGTAGCTGAGAGATCTTACACAAGTGTCACTGCTAGTGGGCTGTCCACCCAAAAATATCCAGACAATAGTGACTCTGTGATCAGAAACTGACCGCTGGGAAATGGTTGCATAAACTGTGCATCAGCAGATGAGCTACACTCTCTTACTGTAAACTGTATCAGAAAGGGAGGGGTTTCTGATAGAGTGGCCGGTGAGTGACATATCATTGAGTCCTGTAAAACCACAATATACATTAAAACACAGAAGTGAGTCATGATACAGGTAAACTTTGACTTGTCATTTTGACCAAAATGATTTATGTTTGTTAGATCATAGGAATGTGCTGATTGGTCAAAAACCACAGAACAGTTAACTGAACTTCTTCAGGAAGTTCTGTGACATATGATATGTGTTACAAAGGCCAAAATTTGTGATATGATCAACAAACCAGCACCACATTCAGGCTGCTGCTGCTAAAAAACACCAGCAGCAGCTGCTTTAAAGGGGAATTGACCCAAGTTTGCACTTTCCTCAATAATGAGTGTTTGTGATGTAAACAGAGTGATTCAGAGCGGTGATAGGAACCAAGTGTCGCCATGACTACAGCACAAATATAGACATTTTATTTACTATCCAAAACCACCAGCAGACCTAAATGTGTCTTATAACTTTTATATGGAATGTTGATGATGGGAAAATAGTGGAAAATCTGAAAAAACATATTTTCTTTGGGGATTATTTTGCCTCACAACACCCTGCATAATATGTATCCCTCCACCATAAATGGATTTTTTAAAAATGGAAACTATCATAAAAGAGTGTCTCAGTCATCAGGCAGTTTGTTCAAAGTTATTTCATGTAATAACGTTCTGTGAAGGAGTTTTTAGAGGTGGACATCTGGATCACCACCACTTTTGCAGAGGATTTTCAAAAATCAGTGGAATTTCCCTTTAAGTAATCTAATAGCGAAATCCTGCTGTGTGTGTGTGTTAGGCTCAGAACACTGTGAGTGGTGTGATAGGAGCGGCTAAAGTGATGGAGGTGCGCAGTGAGGAGCAGCTTGAGGATTACATCACCGAGATCAATATCCTGGCAGGCTGTCGCCATGCCAACATCATCTCCCTGCTGGATGCCATCTACTTTGAAGGATGGCTGTGGGTAAGAGATACAGATACTGACTGTCATATCACTCTAGACTCTTGCCTGTGTGCGCTGCCTGTCAAAAGTTTGGGGACACCCGTCTTTTCAAAATGTTTTTAGTAAATGATCATGTTGTATTTGTTTGTAATAACTTATTTTTTTCTGCTACAAACTGCAAAACTGAAGGAACTGCTGCAACTATGGGAATAAAGCTAAAGGCCATGCCCACTTACTTTCCTTGTTGTCTTCTTCACTGAAAAAATGAAATATCAGCTTTATTTATTTATTTTTTTTTTTTTTAAAAAGCAGCATTGGTGGGCAGTTTATAAACAAACAAATACATCAATTCTTCCTGTGTCTGCAGATTCTGATTGAGTTTTGTCCTGGAGGAGCACTGGATGACATCATGTTAGGTGAGTGTGGACTGAATTAGTTAACTGCAATCCAACAGTAAATAAATGAATAAATAAATAAATAAATAAAAAGATAAGCATTCAGTGCTTAGATGTTTGTAAGGATTATGAACTGATCTGTATACATTCAAAATCATTTATAGAGTATCTTTTTAAAGATATTTTCTATTTCCATAGATTTTCAATTTATATTTTCAAGTGAAGTTGAAAGATTTAGATTGATCATGCATTTAATTTTTAAATAAAAAAATAATAATTTAAAGACGCTCATGTCACTACAGAAACACAAGGTGTTTCAGTCGGTAGGCGGGACATACTTTTAGCCATGCCCCTGTATTTTAGAGCAGTGAGTGAGGCTCATCTCTGTCGCTCATGGCCACATGGTGAGCAGTTAGACCCCAAAGTCTGAAAATAAGTGTGCAATGTTTTCAGTAGTTAAAAACTTTTTTTGCATTTTACTGAAAAATATGATGCTCTTATGTGGGTACAGCTGTTCAAAGCTGTGTTTGCTAGTCATGTACCAGCAGCATGAGCTCAGAATTAGCTAAAACTGTAACTATCGAAACAGTCACTACAAAAACATTAAAGTTAGTAAAGTTTGAGTAGCGTTGTGATTGTTTCGGCAGTGACCACATGGAATGTTCAATGTGTAATAAAAGTAATTAAGGTATAGAGTCACTCAAAGCAGAAGCATTTCAATTTAAAGTCTGAGATCAGTTTAAAGTCACTTAGTAAGTCCTGTTTATGTGTGTTTGTGTTGCAGAGCTGGAGCGTGGTCTGTCCGAGCAGCAGATCAGTGAAGTTTGCTGTCAGACTCTGCAGGCTCTGTCCTACCTGCACCAGCATCACATCTTTCACAGAGACCTAAAGGCTGGAAACATTCTACTGACCATGGATGGACAGATTAAACTGGGTATACATACACTGTACTCACACTGTTCTCACACTATATGCATACTGTACTCACACTCTACACACATTCTACTAACAAGCACATATTATTTGCCCTGTACTTGCACTGTACTCACACTATACTCACATACTATTAATCACACTACTTACTGTACTCACAATGTACTTGCACTATACTCACTGTACTCATGCTGCACTCACACTATACTCACCATACTCACACTGTACGTACACTATATTCACTGTACTTACACTGTATTCACACTATACTCACATGCTATTCATCATACTACACTTACTGTACTCACACTGTACTTACACTACATTCACTGTACTCACATGTATTCATACTCAGACTATACTCAAAACTGCACTTCCATTATACTCACTGTACTCTTACTATATTCATACAATTCTCACACTGTACACACTTTATTTACACTATACTCACACTATACTCACTGCACTTATGCTGTACGCACACTTTACTCACTGTACTCATACTGTACACACTCTATTCACACTGTAGTCAAACTACATTCACACTCTACTCACATTATACACACTATACTCACACTATACTCTCTGTACTCTACTCTGAACACATCACACTGTATTCATACTATATTCACATTATACACACTATAAACCATACTCACTGCACTCACATTATACTCACTGCACTCACACTATGCTCACTCTGTACACACTACACTTACAATATACTCAAAGTATACTAACACTGTGCTCACTGTACACACACTATACTCACTGTACACACTGTGCTAATTGTGTACTTATACACTCATTACTTTCACACTTTGCACACACTATACTGACACTATATACACACACCATTTACACTATATTCACTAGTCACATTATACTCACATATTCTTCACATATTCTGTTATACACAGACTAAACACAAACTATACACATACTATACACTTTACACACTGTGCTCACATTATACACACTATACTCACACTATATACACACACTGTTCTCACACTATACTCACACATGCACTTTATATTTAATAAACACACTAAACATACACTATACTCACTACCAACACTATTCCCATACTATATACACACATTGTTCTCACAGTATACACACACACACACACACACACACACACACACACACACACACACACACACACACACACACACAGAATTATACACACACCTGGAATTGACTCTCAGCTGTGTAAACTCAGACTTCACTCTCTCTGTCTCTGTATTTGCTCTCTCACAGCTGACTTTGGAGTGTCTGCAAAAAACGACAACACACTCCAGAGACGGGCGACGTTCATTGGAACACCATACTGGTGAGAGATTTTTGCTTCATTACAGCTGACTGCAGTGTGAGATCACAACATTCCACTAAAACTTCTTGTTGTACTACCTTTCACTCGCTTTTTTATATATCAGTTTTTAATCATAATCTGATGTATAATTTTGTACAGTCACCTTTTATGTGGTAAAGGTGCTATATAACATTTATTTAAGATGAAATCAAATAAATGTTAAAATAAATAAATCATAAAATACAGCTGACCTGAATGTGTTGTATTTGTAGGATGGCTCCGGAGGTGATAATGTGCGAGACGTCGAAAGATAATCCATACAGCTCTAAGGCTGATATTTGGTCTCTGGGCATCACTCTGATTGAAGCAGCGGAGATGGAGCCACCTCATCATTCTCTCAACCCAATGAGGGTCCTGCTGAAAATCACCAAATCACCCCCACCTACACTGAGCAACCCACGTCGCTGGTCAGAATCAAAACTCCCTCATTTCTTCACAGCAACTTCTTTATATTTACAGTGCTGTGTAGAAGTCCTTTGTTTATTTAATTTCCACTTAAAATGGCCATGAAGTGCAAGTTATTCATTTAAATCCCATTCAGTGATGTTGGGGACTGGACTGGGTCTGGATGGTCAGTCCATTGTTCAGCTTTTTGTTTCTTGTGTCCTTTTCTCAGTGAGGCTTCTTGACAGCTACACATCCTTTCAGACTCATAGTGCTTAGTTGTCACAGTGGAAGGATGGACAGAAACACCTGTGGATATTTTCAGATCTGAAGTAGCTTGATTTTCTCCTCTCTCTCAAAGATGAAAACTTTAAGTGCTGTTTATCTGATGGGGACAGTTTTGGTGTATACCAGGTCCTCCAGGAGGTTGTTGGGAGCCCCATTTTCTCTATAGCTTTTATTCAGATTTTGACCTTGTGGAAACTCCTGTTTTTTCACATTGTTTTTCTCCTTTCTTATGCAAGTGGACTATTTTATATTTAACCTGCTCAGACATCTCCTGGAAAATTAAGAACTTATACATAATGGTGGTTTTGACTAGACGATAAATAAATGAAGTGTGCTCTCTGGCTTTTGCACAGTATTGTGCATCACAGAATTACAGCTACAGTCGCCTCCTTCACTTTACTTTCCTCTCCCTGGCCACTTTATCAGAACACCCCTTTTTTTAGTGCACAGTTAGAGACTGTAGCTCATGTGTTGATGCACGGTTTGTCTTGGCAATTATCTAGCCCTTCACCTATGGTCAGTTTCTGGAGCTTGGTTTGGTCAGGTCAACAACAGTTAGAAACGTACCGATCCTTCTGCTTTGTGCTCTCAGGTCGTCCCATTTCCAGGACTTCCTGCGGAGGGCACTGCAGAAGAACCCGGAGTCACGCTGGGGAGCACAGCAGCTGCTAGCCCACCCGTTCTCCTATGCAGGCCGGGACGGCCGAGCGCTAAAGGAACTAATTGCTGAGGCTAAAGCAGAGGTCACTGAGGTCATAGAAGCAGAGGTGAATAAAAATTAGTCACTTAAACGTTTGGCAAAAAACTTTGCACATTTACAAATTGTACACATTTTCCCCCATCATTTCACATCTACCTGATCAACCAAGACCAATGTTCGATGTCTGAAGTTTGCTTTCTTAATTTTAGCACTGAAGCTATAAGGGTAAAGTAGCTAACAGTTAGTGGAATTCAACAGTTCTTACAGGGAATTACACTGATTTTTCTCATAGATTAAACATATCAAGAAACCAGCTGGGGTGATTATAAATGCAAGTCCATTTGTCATCAAATTATCAGTGTTTGCCTTAAATCTTTCTCTTTGCCTTTCCAATAGCTACTAGCTAGACAAGATTGTGTTGCTATGTCTGCATTGCTATGGTGACCAGCAGTCTGTGTGCTGATCTTCAGAGCTAAACGGTGAATTAGCAGTTATACATGAACTCTAGCATTTAATGTCATTATCATCATCATCATCATCATCATCATCATCATCATCATCATCATCGCTTAATCCAGATAGGGTCGCGGTAGCAGTTGGGACAGCAGAGAATCCCAAATGACCCTGTCCCCCGCAACTTCCTCCAGCTCATTCCCAGGGACCCCAAGCCGCTCCCAGGCCAACTTGGAGATGTAATCCCTCCAGCGGGTCCTAAGACGACCCCGGGGCCTTAACACAGTAGGCCATGCCTGGTACACTCCCACCAGGAAGTGTCAAAATCAGATGCCCAAACCACCTCAGCTGGCTCCTCTCAATGGAGTAGCGGCTCTACTCCGAGCTCCTCCCGGATTGCCAAGCTCCTCACCCTATCAAATAGAGTGTAACCTGCCACCCTGTGAAGAAAGCTCATTTCCGCCGCATGTATTCGCGATCTCATTCTTTCTGTCATTACCCACAGCTCATGACCATAGGTGAGGGTTGGGATGTAGACCGACCGGTAAGCAGAGAGCTTTGCCTTATGGCTCAGCTCCCTCTTCACCACTACAGTCCGGCACAGTGAACGCATTACTGCTGCCACCTGTCCCAGCCTGCGGCCGATCTCACGATCCCTCTTCCCATCACTCGTGAGCAAGAACCTGAGATACTTAAACTCCTCCACCTGGGGCAAGTCCTTTCCCCTTACCTGGAGTGGGCATGCCATCCTTTTTTGGGCTAAGACCATGGACTCAGATTTGGAGGTGCTGATCCGCATACCAACCGCTTCATGCTCAGCTGCAAACCTCTCCAGTGAGCACTGGAGGCCTCCATGTGATTCAGCCAGAAGAACAACATCGTCTGCAAATAGCAGAGATGCCACCCTCTGGCCTCGTCACATAATGCCCTCCTGACCTTGGCTACGCCTTGACACCCTGTCCATGAATATCACGAACAGGAGTGGAGACAGGGCACAACCCTGCCGGAGCCCAAAGCTAATACTGAAAGGATCCGACTTAATGCTGAGTATATGAACAAAGTGAAAAGCTGGTCCATTGTTCCATGGCTGGGATGGAATCCGGATTGTTCCTCCTCAATCTGAGGTTCAACTATCGGTCGGAGTCTCCTTTCCAGCACCTTGGCATAGACTTTCCCAGGGAGGCTGAGCAGTTTGATACCCTGATAGTTGGCACACACCCTCCAGTCCCCTTTTTTAAAAAATGGGGACCACCACCCCAGTCTGCAGTCCAAGTGTATTGTTCCCGAGGTCCATGCAATATTGCAGAGGCGCAACAGCCACGACAGACCCACAATATCCAGAGCCTTAAGCATCTCTGGACGAATCTCATCCACCTCTGGTGCCTTGCCACTGAAGAGCTTGCCAACTACCTCAGTGACCTCCACCAGGGAAATGGAGCTTGACACACCAGAGGCCTCTGGCCCTGATGCCTGTGAGGGAGGTATGTCTCCCGGATTAAGGAGTTCTTCAAAGTGCTCCTTCAACCAACTGACAATATCCTCATTTGAAGTCAGACTTCATGTCCCCTACCTCCCCAGCACATAAGAAAAGCTCTCCCGGAGGTGGGAGTTGAAATCATGCTGAACAGGGGCCTCCGACAGTCGTTCCCAGCACACCCTCACTATTCGCTTGTGCCTACCTGGTCTGACCATCAGTTTTCCTTGCCATCTGATCCAACTCACCACTACATGGTGATCAGTTGACAGCTCAGCACCTCTCTTTACCTGAGTGTCCAGAACATATGGTCCCAAGTCAGAAGAAACGACAACAAAGTTGATCATTGACCTCTAACCCAAGGAGCTCTGGTACCATGTACACTTATGAACATCCTTGTGTTCGAACTTGGTCTTCATTATGGACAATCCATGCCTGGCACAGAAGTCCAATAACAATTCACCATTCGGGGTTAGATCGGGCGGGCCGTTCTTCCCAATCATGCCTCTCCAGGTCTCCCAGTCATTGCCAACATGAGCATTGAAGTCCCCCAGTAAGACTGTGGAGTCTGTAGGCGGGACCCTTTCCAGAACCCTGCCCACTCGCTCAAAGAAGGCTGAATACTCTGACCTGTTGTTTGGTGCATAAGCACACACAACAGTCAGAGTTTTCCTCTCTGTGATTTTAATTCGCACTGAGGCGACCCTCTCATCCACTGGGACAAACTCGAACAGCACGGCCGCCACCCGGGGACTTGTGAGTATCCCCACTCCTGCCCAGCACCTCTCACCCTGTGCAACCCCTGAGTAGGAGAGGGACCAACCCCTTTCAAGGAGTTTGGTTCCAGAGCTGACACTGTGGGTGGAAGTGAGCCCAACTATATCTAGTTGGTACCTCTCAACCTCCCGCACAAGCTCTGACTCCTTCCCCCCTAGTGAGGTTACATTCCACATGCCAAGACCCAGTTTCTGCCGCAAGGGCCTAGGCTGCCAAGGGATCCTAGGCTCCCCTGCAATCTCCCACTGCCTGTGCAGCACTGCACCGCTCCCCCATGCTGGACCTTGCAGGTTGTGGGCCCACATGGTCCCCCTACGTTGCCTCTTCAGGCTGAGCCCGGCCGGGTTACGTGGGCTGCCCGGCCACCAGACACTCGCTGAGGGACACTACCCCCAGGCCTGGCTCCAGGGGTAGGTCCAGGTGACCCTATCCCGGGCAGGGTACACAGTATTTTGTGCCTGTTTTTCACAGTGGGTTTTTTTTCTGGATTGTGTTAGTCTGGCTCTTCACTCCAGGCCTGTTTGCCCTGGAGCCTACCAGGAACACATTGCTCCCGACAACTTAGCTCTGAAGATCCCTAGACCACACAAGCCCTTTCATCACGACAAGGCCCCGATCCAGGAAGGGGCGTTTAAAGTCATTTATGGTTAAAACATGTTAGAACGAGCCACAATATGTTTTAGGCCAAAATGTTCTCAAAACCATCTCAGTCATCAGGCAATATATTCACAGCCATTTCATGTAATGACTTTCTGTGAGGAAGCTTTTAGAGGTGGACATCTGGTTCCTATCAGCACTACTGTGAACAATTCTGAGTCCTAGGTTTTTATAGAATGGAACGTTTTACACCAAACCATTCTAAATGACTCTGTTTACATCTTAACCACTTCATTAAACAGGATTTTTAAATTTGCTCCTTCAAAATAGATGCGCTGATCTCTTCATTGGTCAACTAAAACTGGTCTGAAAACTTGCAATGTGATATTTTTCACAAATTGTTCAAAGCTATTACTACTGTTTTTCAGCCAGACAAATGTAGCTAACGAGTATTAGTAGCTTTTACCAGCAGTTAGCTTCAAGCAAACTGGACAAACATCAGGCTTCAGGATGACTGCTAGTGTTTTTAGCTATACTATGTCAGAAACGACATAATCAAGACTATTTGAGATACTCAACATCTCGACACAGTTTGAGACAAGTGACTGATGACTCAGGCCTACAGTTAGCACTATGCTAACTGGTGGTGTATAAGCTTAATTACTTGTTAATTACTCCCCTACACACACACTCACACACACACACACACACACACACACACACACACACACACACACACACACACACACACATATATATATAAGCTGCTTATCCTTCTGGGTCATGGGGCGACTTTACCCTTGATGCTCTATTGCTAAAACTTAAGAAGTTCAGACACAAACATGTCTTGGCTGTGTAAACTGGGTAAATTAGGCTTCCAAAGTATTAAAGAATCTTAAGGACTCAAAGACCACATATGCCTGTAACTGTGTACATTTTTTTTGCCCAACTTTTCCTTTAAGTTGTCAACTACAGTCACATGAGCATGTTATTATCTTTTCTCCTCTCTGTTAGTCCCTGTCAGATCTGCGGTGTTCTGTAGACAATGCAATGACGACAGATGCTGAACCTCCTGCACAGCAAGATTCAGGAACAGATCTGCCCCAAAGTCCCCAAATAGGTCCAGTGGAAGGACCTGCAGAGTCTCCGGCTGATCCTGAGCCTTGTAAGGAGGTTAAAGTGACCCGTCGAGCGTCGAGTGCCCCAGATAAAGCCCAGAAGATAGCAAGGCGTCTGTCCATGCCTGGCAACCTGCTGTCTTTTCTGACTGGAGGCTCTCGCAGGTGCAAATCTGGATTTTGGGGCGATGGAGTGAAAACTGAGGGAAGTCAAGAGCAACAGGATATTGACAAAGGTGAGTAGATGAGTCTAAAACTACATGCACAAGAAGTACCTGCTGAAAAGCAATGTTGAAGTCCAAAAGCAGAACTGCAGTGGAACCTTTTGGTTCATCAAGCGTTTGTCAACATAAGTTTCTAATGGTCCTTTTTCTGCAGGATGTTACATTCTGGTGCCTTAAAATAGAATGGAAAATTAAAATAAGATGCTTGTGCGTGAATCAGTACATGAACTGCAGTTTGTTGGATTCTATTCTTTTTGGATCCTTTTAGTCTAAATTTAAATGCTAAAGCTCCAAAGTAGGAGGGGTGATCAACAATAAAGCAGAACAGGAGCTGAAGCAACACAAGAGAAATTAAACCCAAGAGAATTAGATTCTAAATATTAATGACTTTAGCTATTTAAGTGCATACAACTGAGTAAATTTAACTAATTGCCACTCATTTCTGAATGTTGATATTGCAGCTGGGCAGAGTGAAGCAGAAGCAGATGGTGGTCCAAAAGAGCCAGATGTTTGTCACCACCCTGATGAAAGCAGCAGTAAAGAAAAGGAGGAAAAAGCTGAAGATCTACAAGCTGTTTCTGTTGAGGCCAAAGAGAATACTGACAGCAAAGAGGAGTGGGAGACTGATGGCCAATGCGAGGCCACTGAAGTTGATGCAAACTGTCCTAAAGCCGAAGAAGCACAACTGCAGGGAGCTTCACCTGAAAAGGAAACACTAGATGTTACCAAAAAGGATGCTGAGCATGTGGAGAAAGAAGAACCCACACAAACTAGTAAAATATTTAACATTCACATTGAAAAAGATGCCATTTGAATGACTTTTCTTATTTTGCATAAATAATAACTGTTACAATGTGAATTGTGTCTGAGATTTTTAAAATGCAGAGTTAGAAAAGAAAAACATCTCCTAAGTTAAAGTCATTATGCTTTTAGTGAACTATGCTACTGACACAGCTGACAAAAATGATAGAAACGGACACTTAAACAGAAGTTAGGGCACTGTTGTGGTTTAGCCTAAAATTCAGACAGTAATTAGGAGATTTAGTCTAGTTAGGATGTTTGTCTAATACTGTTTAGGAACTGTTATTCTGTAATAGCTACTGTCCTAATTTCAGTCCATACCAAATGTACTGACCAAACATAACTTTATATTTTTATAGGGGAATGCAGCACAGAAGCTGGTAGTTTGGTCCAGGATCAGTCTTATCAGGCTAATCATGCTAATAATGCTAATCATTCTGCTGAAGAACTGATGAGATGCCCCCAGCCCCATGACACAAGAACTGAAGATGAAAAGCAAGAAAATGTGGATCTCCTGACTGAGGCCTTGTGTTTGGAGACATCGCAAAGATGCAAAACAACTAAAGAAGAAGAGAAACATTCACACGATTACTTAGATTTAGCTGGAAGCAGGCAGCTAGCTAAATTTCCCTCTAAAGTGGAGTTAAGCAGAAGCCCAGCAGCAGAGGTGCACCCTCCAAAGACAGATGAGGAACACGGGGAACTGACAGAGAATATAACTGACCCTTCTATAGAGATCAGAAAAGAAAACTCTGACACTGAAAGTGTAGAAGTGGATGGAGAAACTGGGAATGAAGACGTTAAAGCTAACAGAGAAGAAACAGAGGCTGAGATACAAACAGTTGAAGATTCAGACTCTGTGGTGGAGCATGCTGAAAAACCAAGCACTGAAGAAACAATCCAAGCTCTAGAAGAGCAGGAAGCTCTCCTAAATGATTCTGAGCAGGTTTCCCTCAAAGTAGAGACACCAGATGAAGAGTTAAGGAAGGAAGAAGACAGGGAAGAGCAAGAAGTGAGAAAAGACGAAGAAAAGAAAGATGTGACGGACCAATCAGAAGATAAAAATGTCAGTCTGCCTCACAGTGGTGCTGAGAAAGAAACGCCTACAATCAAAGTTGAAGAAACTGATAAGTTAGCGCATCAAAGTGAGACAAAACAGAAGGAAACAGATTCAGGAAAGACAAATGGTGATGCTTCAGGGGAGAAGGTTCCCAAAGCCAGCAAGCAGGTGAGCTTTGTAGGTGTTGAAGTGGACAGATCAGAGTTTATATTAAATGGAGGATCCGTGGGGAGTAAAACAGAACTGGATCATGCAGAGATGAATGGGACGGCCCATCAGAACATCAGTAAACAAGCAGCAATATCCATCTCTACCAATACTGATAGTGACAAGGACTGTCCACCACCATCGCTGTCTCCTACTGCTGAAGGGGTGAGTCAGTTAGTGACACAATACCAATCTACACTGTCCATCAAAAGTTTGGGGACACCTTATTCAGGTGTACTTCATTATATTTTTCAGTGTAGTATGAATCTAAGCAAATGAATACATCTGACATCTTTTCAATAGAGCTAATATTTCTTATTATGAGATTATTGTAAGAATATTGTAACAGTGGTCAAAAGAAGATTCAACTAAAGCCATGATTTTGATCTGAAAACAGCTTTTTTGATGAACAACAGGCAGAAACAGGCACGCACATAACGCTGAACCCATGGGCAAGGTCACCACACATTTTATGCTACCAATGACACACAGCCCCGACCTCCTAACAAGCACCCCCACCCATGACACAGAATAACACATATAACACATACTACACAAACAACAATACAAAGCACCTTTTTAACTGGGACACCTCCCATTAACCTCTTTATGCCAACAAACAAACAACAATAAACGGTACTTTTTGAACTGAGGCGGGCCTCCCATGAGCCTCTCCTCTTCAGCCTATTTATATACATTTTATTCTGTAAAAGTGTTTTATCCTGTGGGCAGGTCATTTTACTTAACTATATATTTAGGTCATATGAAGGATTAGATATTATAGCTTATTTTAGGAAATATTACTTGGTATTTTTTTTGTTTAATATAAGCACATACCACTCATTTTTAATATTTGTGAAAGGCCTTGTTACAGTGTTTATTCAGCTTGATCTCACTCTATCAAGTGGTACTCCCAAGATTTGTTTCAGGGCAAACGTTCATGGCATAGAACATTCTTCATCCACTGCATCATTTTAAACTGCAGCTAACACAATGCCATTTCACAGCTCATAATAGTTAATAATCACAGCTAATAAATGCCCACATTGGCTAGCCATGTTGGTAGCTTCCTACCCACCCAGAGCGAGGGGACTATTATGCTTTCTTGTACTCTCACTTGTGGATGGTTGTGGCCTCACCTGGGAATTGAACTCACAATCTCCTGACAGTTGGACCAATGCTAGGCAGTTACACCACCTAAGTTTACTTAAAGTGAGGTTTATTAGACTAAACATATGTCAACTTTGGCAGAAGAACTTGTTCGTTTTCATTCGTTCAATTCCGTTTTTAAACTCAGACCTGCTGAAAAAACAGGTAGTATATGCTGATCAAGTGCTGGTCTGGTGCTAATTTAGCTGGTCACCCAGCATGATCACCCAGCATCTAAAGAACAAAACATGCTGGTTTTGCTGGTGATCAGCCATGCAGGTCTATGCTGGATTTTCGAGCAGGGAAAATGGCAAGCAAGCTGTTTATAAGCCATAGCAATAAACATTTGACTTGGTATGTTTACACTGGGATTAAGGTAGCAAACTACTCCATCTGTTATACACAACCTCTGATACAACCTCACTGCTTTGCTAGCATGCAAAGGCTACAGAGTAAGCAGCAACAGAAAGCCAGAAAAAGCTTATAGTCAGACAAAGCAGCTACTTACAAAATTTATGTCATTATGCATTATGAAGTTTGCAGGGCGAGGGAGTTAGCTCACTGTATCAAACCTAACCGAGGGTGAGTGCGTTCTGCTCTTCACTGACTCCTCCTGAGTGGTGAGTTGAAGTTGGAGTGAGCATTTAAAAAAAGGTATACAAACGGCACTTAAGGAACCCCAAACATTTGACTGACAGTGCGTGTAATGAGCTAAATGTTCCTAACTCACCATTATATGTAGAACTGATACCAAAATCCATCTGTCTCCTGTAGGTTCTGCCCATGAGCCGCAGGACGGTAAAGAAGACTCGTAAGTTTTTTGTGGACGGCCGGGAGGTCAGCATTACAACCTCAAAGGTTATCAGTGAGAAGGACAGTCAAGAGCAGCAGATGCGCTCAGTCAGGTAGAACAACGCAACACTTTTAATCTCTTGAATATTGAATATGTGTGAGTTAGACCTGTGCCGGTAACAGATTGCTCTTATTTGGGTAATTGTGTGGAAAATAGCCATGTTAAATGGATATACCAGGGCTTATGTGGGGCTTGGGGGGCTATCTTTGTTGTACCTTTATTTATTTTATTTTTCCTGTAAATCTGTGGTAATTTTGTAGTTGACCATCTTTGGGGCTGCAAACCTGTAACTAATCTTATAAAGACTCAAGTCACTCACGAAATTAAATTTTTTTACAGTGGAATTTGCTGAAATGAGGGGTGAAATCTAATCTTCAAATTCGAAAATGTATGAAATCAGGCTAAATCCTGTTTAATGCACTTCACTGTTTGATATTATTAGAAATTAATTTGTATTCCAGCATCTTAGTTTTAAATATTAGTAAATGAACCTTTAACATCACAGCGAGTGTTGTGGGTATTGGTACCCTGTGAAAATGCAGTTATGATTTGATATCTTGTTTATGTGAAATACATAGTGTGTGGGAGTCTTACTGCATCCGGACATGGTTAAGGTAAACAGGACAATGCAGATCATGATCAGTACAGTTTAATTACATGTGTAACTTTTATTATATCTAAAAACAACTAAATATATTTAACAAATGCATCTTTGGCGATGTTCATACATTGCAAAAATATTTATGAAAAATACATCAGAGCTGTAGCCCAAATATTGCCTAATATTGGTCTTAAACTTTAAAAAGCCACAATGTCCCACACTTTGAATGCATTCTTTTTTACCAACTGTTATATATGTTAGAGTGCAACTGTGTGTGCGACACGATCAGTGTCAAAGTTTGCACCGCACATCAACACTCTGACTGGACGTCATTCAGCAAAAGTGTTAAAGGTGCATAAATGTTTGTCTGGAAGGAGAGCGAGCAGAGAAATCAGGGTGTCTAAGCAATGTGAATATATTGTGGTCTCTTGCCACATTACAGCACATCATGACGCGCTCTGTTTAATGTAAATTATTAAACAAAATTAAAAAGAAAAAAAGCTAATCATTTTACATCACTTCACTTATACGTCACTTATATACTGCTTCAAAAATTCAGCACCTTCCCCGTGTGACTTTGAACAGAATTGCGAATATCACACAAACTCTACTACTACTAAGTTGTAGTGTCTTAGCTTAAAACAGCCTGATGTCTTTTTTTCAGAGGCTTGTTTGCCTAATGTGAAATTGTTTGTTTGAAAGCTGACAGTGTTTTTCCAGAGACCTAAGTCAGTTTTATCTGATTTCTGATGCTGTGTTCTAAGTATGCTCTAAAACATACACTGTGGTACACAGACAGCCTTTTGTAAAGAAATGAATCTATCAGCTCAGCAGTAGATCATTGTTAGGTAAAATAATGTGCAGTAGTTACTCAACATGTTTAAAAGTTCGGTTATGTTCACATGTAGAATTACTAGCGCTTTCTATGGCTTGCATGAAATAAATCAGTAAATGAATGACAGGTTTTTAAAATTGGCTGAAAATGAGTTTTACCATTACCAGGGGCTGTTATTGTGGTAACTTGGTTTACTGTTAGTGCATATGAACATCAATATGTGTTTGTGTGTGTGTGTGTGTGTGTAGGCGTCAGGAGCTGCACGCTCTGAAGCTGCTTCAGCGTGAGGAGCAGAGGGAATTTACTCAGCTGGAGCAGAAACTGCAGCAGCAGAGGGAGCAAATGTTTCGCCACATCGAACAGGAAATGACCGTCAGTCTGACCAAAACTAACTGTACACAACAACATACACCAAACCCCAAAATCTGCACACGCCTACACACTAGAGGTTGCATAGGCTAGTTTGTATGTGTCAGGCTTCAGTCCTCGCCGGCCAAAACATTTCAGATGTCAGCACAGTGTTTCATTAATCACACCTGATTCAGCTCATCAGATAATCATGAACTGAATTCAGAGCATAAGATAAGGACTTGGTTGCAGTGGAAAGCAGTCTACTCATGTAGGAAAGTGCCTAAATTACAGTGATAACCAAACTGTAGACTGGAGGAGAAAACATAAACAGATAATTCGCTGTTGGGAGAAGTTGTTTATGTGTTCCGGGTTGGTCAGACACTAGAGGGCGCTATATGGACAATTTTTTTTATCAGCAAAGCAGTAAATATACAGTGTCTGCACTGCTGTTGTATTTTAAATTCTCAGTTATAGGACTTTGTAACATGTATGACATCAGTGAGTGTAAACAGCCGATATGCTGATCCATTTTGAATTTTAATCAATTTTTAATGTAGGATATTCTTCTACATTCAAAGGATGAAGAAAATTCCTGCATGAAAGACTAAGAACATATTTTATTAAGGGACCCATATTGTGGAAAACTGAATTGTCATCACTTTTTTTAAATAAAGGAATTTTGAGGTAGTATAGAAACATTGCTTGAGTTTCAAAATGTTCACTCCCCTGTACATACAGTTCAAATATGGAAACTAAACTGTAAAAACAGCTTGACTTGAATCCATTCTTTTTGTGATGTTACGTAAATGCTGTTCAGCCTACAGCTGTTCGACTCCACACATTCATGTCAGCCTGAACAACTAAAATAAACCTGCATTAAATAAAGTGGAGTAGCGGTCAGCCAACGCACCTACAGCTTCACACAAAATTTGAGAACATCTACTTAAAACAGTTTATCATGAATGTTTTCTGTTTCAGTGACATTGCCTATATCTCACTCTGAAAGGCATATTGATATGCAGAGATACGACTGATTGCTACCAGCAAAATCCTTCTTTCCCGTCAAACTGATAAAAACAGATGGACAGCTGGACACAGCTGGAGTCAGTTTAAATTCTCAGTGAGAGGTGATATTCTGAGAGCTGTGGAGATTTTAGCATGCAGTTAACATCAGACAGTACTACTGTATATCTGAGACTGCAGTCACATCTCACACCTCAAACAGAGGCGTCTGCCTCCCCAGAAACTATCAGCAAACTGCTAACAAAATGCCTTTCACGCTGTTTTGAATGACTGGTTGTCTAGGAAACTTGATTCCACATTTTAAGACCTCTACTTTAAACTCTACAAAGAGACAGGAGATTATTTGTAATTAGACACATCAGAGATGTTCTGAGATCTTAATGCTCAGTAAAGTGCATGTTGCCCCTACAGAGTAAGAAGCAGTATTATGACGGTGAGCTGGAGCGTTTGGAGAAACAGTATCAGCAGCAGAGTGGGAGGATGGAGGCCGAACACACGCAGCGGCTGCAGGAGGAGGCCCGTCGCCTCAAAGCCCAGCAGGAGAAAGAGCTCAACCGCAAGAGCAGCGCACTCAAAGCTGACCCTAAAGAGGTACTGACCACTGCACTCAACTCAGAGCAGAGCCACTGACTCTAAAAAGATGCTGACCACTGCACTGATCTCAGAGCAGAGTCACTGGCCCTATAGAGGTACTGACCACTGCACTGACCTCAGAGCAGAGTCACTGACCCTAAATAGGCCCTGCACTGACCATTGCACTGACCTCAGAACAAACTTACTGACCAAAAAGATGTACTGACCACTGCTCCTACCTCAGAACAACCTCAGTGGTCCCAGAACAACCCCACTGACCTCAGAATAGCCTCATTGACCTCAGAAAAGCCTCACTGACTCTAAAGAGGTACTGACCACTACACTGACTGTAAAATAACCTCACTGACACAAAAGAGATACTGACCACTGCACCAACCTCTAAAGAGCCTCAGTGATATCAGAACAGCCTCACGGACTGTAAAGAGGTACTAAACACCACACTGACCTCAAAAAAGCCTTACTGATTTCAGGACAACCTCATTGGCCTTATAATAGCTTCACTGACCTCATAGGGACCAAATCACTGACCTAAGAACAACCTCTTTTTTGGGTGTAGTAAGTGCTAAACAAATCAAAATGAGCTGATCTGACCTGAAGTGACCTCTCTGCAGTGGTGGACAGTAACTAAGTAAATGTAATTCGTTACTGTAGTAGCGTAAAAAAGTATTTTTTTGTGTATCTGTGTTGATTTTGGGTGACTTTTTACTTTCACTCCACTACATTTCAAATATCTGACTTTTTCCTCCATTACATTTTGAGAAATCTGTCATTCCTTTTGGTTTCTGTGTGTACAAAAACGGTCACAGCGGTCACTTTGTTTTGAGCTTGTTTTGACCTGTTTGACAAACCGACCCAGTGCAAGCACACGGTTCAATGTCAGTGCAGCAGCGTAAAAATTTGGGAGAATCTATTCCAAAATGATGGAACTAATCTAATGTTGTGTAAATAGACCACAGTATAGAAATATGTACACGTATGCAGTTGTGACAGATGTGTCTTTTTTCTGAATTTATACAAACACTTTCATTACTTTCATTTCACTTTCATATAGTAAATTAGTTTGTTAGTTTATGTTTATGAACAGAGACCTACAGATCAATACAGTAAAGGAAAACTCATTTGTGATTCTGAGTTTAAAGTCAGTTTTTCTAAAACTTAAACTTGTAACTAAGTTGCAAATAAATCTTAAACTGAAACTTTGCTTGTTTGTAAAAAGTGATTTCAGAGCCACTCGGTTCTACGTAACGGAAACTGTTTACCTTCAGTGTTTTGTGCTTATGATCATTTTAATAGACGTCAGCGTCACTAATTAATGACATTCTATTAAAAGACTGGTTTACCAAGAGAGACACTGGAGGATTTTCACCTAAAATGAGTTCATGAAGTGAGTCTTGTTACAAAAATGATAACAGGACATCAGAGCCATAATTAATCTTTTAGTACTTTTACTTTCGATACTTAAGTACATTTGAAGGCAAATACTTTTGTACTTTTACTCAAGTTGAGGTCTAGAGTAAGAACTTCTACTCTTACTGGAGTAATATTTTACCTTGGGTATCTCTACTTTAACTCAAGTACATGGTTTGTGTACTTTGTTCACCGCTGCCTCTCTGTTTATATTGTAGGAGCAGCGGTTTGTGCAGAAGCAGCAGCAGGAGCTGAACGAGACTCTGCAGAAAGCAGTGCAGGAACACAAGAGAAAAGTGGCCTCTATGGAGTGGGAGGTTACAGTCAAAGCTCAGCAACTCAAGAGAGGTACAATAATATTATATGGTACAGTAATTAATGGTCATTAAATATGCAATATTTTAGTTAACTGCAGACATTTAATCAATTATTAACCTTACAGCTTATTCAATAATGACTATAAGTATTTGGTATCTACTATTCAGCATCTACAATTAATTATTATTACTATGAATATTATGTTTTTTTTCAGTAACTACTATGAATTGTGCATGATATGATAGCTAGAATAGAGGGGCTCATTAAATAGCACTGTGTGTTCAATTTGAAACTCTTCTATAGCACCCCCCTTGCCTGTGGTCATCTCTAGCCTTGTTGAAATATAATTAGTGGGATCAAATAAATATTCTGTCAGTAAACTGTTGCACTGTAACAACTGCAGCACTGAACAGGCTGTGTATTTACGTAATTTCATACATGGTTTCCTGCCTTTTACTTCATACACACAAAAACTGTGCCTGCAGTCCTGCTGGAGCATTCGAGCCAGTTTTCTCTCTTCAACAATAAATGGTACACAAAAGCTAATTGAGTGGTAATAGCTCCCTCTTGTGGAGGATCTTTAGCCTGATAAACAAATGTGAGTAAATTACAAACCAAGTCTATGAGGTGTTTTCACCTAAAACCATCCTGCCTTGAGGCTAATTCATATTTTCTTGCAGCGCGTGAAGCTGTGATCTGGGAGTTGGAACAGCGTCACCTGCAGGAGAAATACCACTTGTTTAAGCAGCAGGTGAAGGAGCAGTACTCTCTACAACGGCAGCAGCTCAGCAAAAGACACAGCAAGGTAAGGGGACCAATGTCTGTGAAACATCTGCACTACAGTCTGAATGTACTGAAGGTTTGGAAGCAACATTGAATTTATAAAAATAAAAATTAGCTTTTTATTTTTTATGAGAAAATGAATTGCAGATGTGCACAAGTCACTGTATGCAAGTCTTTAGTCATGAATGACAGTTAAGACTAAAAATCAATAATAATTATGTAAGCAACAGAAGACAAAAGCTGTTGTGAAACATATAGAGTTTTTAATATTAGTCATTTCTTCCAGCAAAAACAAAAATTGTTCCACCAGCTTTGATTAAGATGACCATTGTTGTTTATTATATTTAGTTTAATGATGCAAATATGCGTAGAATTGTGCATTAGTTGTACATTATCATTATTACTATTATTATCTCTCTTGTTTTTGGTAGGATATGGACCGAGCATCCCGATTCCATCAGGCTCTGCTGGAGGAGCAGAAGTCTGCTCAGACTCAGGAGAGAGCACGATTCCACAAAGCCCAGCGAGCTGAGGCCAAGGCCAGACTGAACCAGTACAGACAGGAGCTGAGGAAGCAGGGGCTAACCGGACCCGAACAGAGGCAGAAAATCACACAGGTAAGCTCCCATGCTAAAGACGTAATAATTTTAACATTCAACTTAAAATGAACAGAATCACCCCTCCTTAAAATCCTAGGGTTGTCTCTATGTTCCCTGGGACCTTTATTAAATGACTGTTCTTCGTTTTACTATTCTGTGCTTTGTCTCCCATCTCGGATAACACAGCAGTGACCTTACAAACACCGTAATAACCCCCTGGAGCCTAGAAACACTGTAGCAACCATCTGGAATAACATAGCAATGGACCTAGCAATACCATAGCAACTACCTAGGACACCATAACAACACCTTAGCAACCATCTGGAATAACACAGCAATGGACCAAGCAACACCTCTGCATCTACATAGGTAACATAGCTACACTTTAGCAACCATCTGGATAACATGGCAAAGGTCTGGCAACAACATAATAACCTAGTGAATACTATAACAACAGCCCAGTGGCACTTTAGCAGCCACCTGGGCCTTCATAGCAACTCATGCTGTGTTTGGGTATCATCTGACATCAGAAGGTTTTATATACCAGATGGTAAATATGGCTCCACTCCATTCATAGATACGCCCAACACACAGAAACAAAGCACAGAGATCTAGAGAACACAATCCAGCTTTTCTTTGCTGTGTTCATCACACAGATCAAACAGAAATATGTCAGTTATATATTTTTTTACATTCACTACAAGTTTAGTGCTTTTCAGTCATGCAAAAGGTTAAAGGTCATGTTTTATGTCACATCTTGTAAACTTGTATAATAGTTGTATAATAGTATAACAGTTAAAAATGATGGCTGTTCAAGGGTTTGTCAGTAAAGAAAGGGGTTTTATACTGAACCATGAACACTCATAGAACCATCTAAAGCACATTCATCATCAGTCAGAAGAACTTTTCATGATGCAAAACAACATTTAATCATGCAAATCATACACTTTTAAAAATGATGGTGCTTCTAGGATTCTTTAGTAAAGAAAACGGGGAGCCATGAACACTCAAATAACGCTTTGTGTGAGTTCTTTGCATTATGAAAGGGTTTTTTTCAGAGGAATATACTGTAGATGGTTCTATTTAGAACCTATGTGAAATGGGTTCTGTATAGCACCCAAAAGGGTTCTTCTATTGATACGGTATCAATCTTGTAATAGTATAAAAATTTAAAAGAGGTTCAATACAGGAACATCTATAGCACGTTCATGCATATTTTCCATGAATCTGAGGAGCCTGTTTATAATGCAAAGAACCCTTTAATCATGCAGAGGGTTCTTTGAGTGTTCATGGCTCTGCTGCTGCTGTTTAAATTGCTTTGTGACAACGCCTAATACAGAGCCCTTGAAGAACCAGCATTTTTTTTGTGTAGAATTCGGTACCTGTTGTAAATACGACTTTGAGCTTGAAAGGCAAAACTGATATATCCCAATTTCAGACTCCACTGGAATGCAGTATTAAGCCCCCTTCTAGTTTCCTCTTTTAAATTTTTAGGAAAATGCCCCATATCCCCAGGCCTGGTTTTCGCTCTGGAATTTTGTGAACAGTTCATTGTTCTCAGGGCCATTTGTTCCCTCAGTCAAATTTCTAGGAAACAGCTCTATGTTCCCATGGCTCCTTGTTTCAGGCCCAAATAACCTCAATTAAGCTTTTACTCACAAAGTGTATGCAATCTTCCGCCTTCTGAGTTTTCAAAAAGTTTGCTTAGCTCGCTAATTAACTCACTAGTCATATATCTTCCATAAGCATATTCTTATGGAAAAACCTGCCTTTCTCACATGTATGATTCTTTTTGTCTACAGCTAATCGGATTTGGCTAGCAGGGCGGTAGCATTACTGCTACTGAGTGCTGATTGGTTAGCATGACTGCTAGTGGGGGAGCTCATTAGCTGATCTCACTCACTAATGTCATTAAAGTACATGAGGTGCAATTTTAAACCCCTATAACTCGAGTTGAAAAGCTCTTAAAAATATAACAACGGTGTTCAAATGTTTTATGCTGTTCTGTGTTCAGGAAATAAATTAATTATTTTACATTAAAAATATTTAAGCATTAATATAATATGATTTTGCTCAAATGCTCCATCCTAACACATTCATTTGCTCAGGAGTGCCCTCTAGATCAGCTTAGCTAAAAACAAAAATTAGAAGCTGTCCTGAAAACCTCCAGCTCCCTCAACGACCCAGAAGGAGAAGCAGCTTAGAAGATTTGTATGTGTGTGTGTGTGTGTGTGTGTGTGTGTGTGTGTGTTTGTGTGTGTGTGTGTGTCCCAAAACCAGAATTTTGTCTGTACTTTAGTCTTTTACTTTATATTGTCATTTTTCCAACACATTATACAGTTCAGTTATAAAGCTGATGGGGAAGTATAAAGTGTATATTTAGTCATTAAGAGTTGAACCGATAGAGGAACACAATTGAAGAAATGAAAGAAAACTGGAGATGTGATAGCTGATGTTTGCTAATATAATAAAACATCCTCTCTGTCTTTATGTGGTTTCTGGTTTGCATCAGTTTCTATCCGAGGAGGAGTCCAGGCAGAAGGAGGAGTGCATTAGACTGCAGGAGACCCAGGAGAAACAGCTGAAAGAGGCGCAGGAGCAGTGTGACACTAATGCAGCCGAGCTCCAGCAGCTGCAGGTAAACCAGCTTCATGTGCACTTAAATCAGCCCAGCTAAAACAGCTATCCCAGCTGACATCGGGCGTAGGCAGGATACACCCTGGACAGGTCGCCAGTCCATCGCAGGGCTGACAGACAGACATACACATTCATGCACACACACACAAACACACACACACACACACACTCACACCTAGGGGCAATTTAGCATGTAAAATTGGCATGACTGCACGTTTTTGGACTGTGGGAGGAAACCGGAGTACTCGGAGGAAACCCACGCAGACAAACTTCACACAGAAAGGACCCTGGTTGCCCGGCCGGGGAATCAAACCCAGACATTCTCGCTGTGAGGCAACAGTGCAACCCACCATGTCACCGTGCTTAAAAACAATAAAATAAAATGAAAAAGTACTGAAAAATACAATGTGCAATAGCTTAAAAATCATAATTAAGGACAACACAATTAAGGACACACAAAATACATAAAAACAAAATAAATAGAAACAAAGAAAGCACAGGCTTGTTTGGACTCTGAGTTCTACTAGCTTTCCTATATACACTTATCTAAGACACCTACTTGGCTAATATTTTTTGAACCTATCTGAGATGTATATCCCCCCGTGACCCTGACAGAGAAGCGGCTTAGAAAATGGATGAATGATGAGATGTATATGGTTGGTCGTCAGAGAGAAAACATGGTTAAAAATGAAATGTCAAATCTTGTTTTGATTGGTTTGATGTAAATCGACATGCTGCACTTTCAGACTTTAAACTCATTATTTATTAATTTTGTGTGCTGCAACTCTGTGAGGTGCATTGAAGTGCACAATGTGCATTCTGTGTTTCAGAACGAGAAGCTGCAGGTCCTGGTGGAGATGGAGAAGAAGAAGATCAAATGCCTGGAAGATGAGCACACACTGGAGCTGAACGAATGGAGGGATAAACTAGCCTGCAGGAAAGAGGTAGAGATAATGAGAATGTGGATGTGAAATACAATCTTGTAAATATCCTCACCCCCTCTTTTGTAGCTCCACCTTGCTGGTATTCAGTTAGAGACTGTAGAACGTCTCCAATCCTTCATCAGTGGTCAGTATCTGACCACAGTGAGTAGAAGCAAAAGGCAGTTGTTTCTAGTAAAGTGGCCAGTTTGTGGAAGCACAAGGTGGGTGTTTCTAATAAAGTGGCCAGTCAGTGGAAGCTTTAATCTGAGAAGTGGTTTGGTCTAAAGTGATGGAATTTGATATTAACATCCCTTTATGATTGTTTATGTGTGTGCAGGCATTAGAAGAAGATCTGGCTCGTAGAAGGAGAGAACATGAAGGAAGCAGAAGAAGAGGCAGTGAGCCTGAATCTCGACATCAAACACGACGCTCCAGATTCTTTCCCAGCCTCAGTTTCTCCTAAATAAGGACGTTACAAACAGCATGGATGACACTGTGCAGTTGCCACAGCACATCTGAAAGATTTTTAATGCAAAATGCATGTTTAAATATGTATATATTTTTTATTAGTCAATCTTAGATGTACTCTAATGCACAACCTCAGCTTGTCCTGATGCTCAGTGCTGCATTTCTGTATTGCAGTGAAGATGTTATGGATACATGTAAACATATGAATGTATAAATTAGTCATTTAATTAGTTCTCAGATCTAAGCTTATTTTTTTAAAAAGGAAACACCTGAAGGAAAATTAAATGATTTCACGCCCATATATCTTTTGAGATCGCTTATGTACTTCATTTCTATTTTCCACAAGTGTGTGATTGTGTGATCCATGCCATACAGATTAGATTTTCTAATGTGTCTTCCACTCCCCAAAACAAAGCAGTTTCCAGGAAGGAGTGGATGGATTTATTGGAAAAGCACTTCCTCACATTAACTGTTGTAATGAGCAATGACTCTCATTTAAAATGGAAAGATTAGCACAGATTGGCAAATATCCAAACTATAAGCACAAAGACACACAGAGTCGTCATTTCAATACTGTAAAATACAGGCTAAATTATAGCGCTATTTATAGTTAGAGCAAAAATTCACAGTAAACAACTGTAGACATATTTTGAGTTTTTTACTGTTATATGCTGTACAATGTGCTATATGTGTTATGTAGCTGTGGACATATTTACAGTAAGTTACGGCACAATTTGGACTAAAAGGGGCAGGTTGAAGTTGGCTAAGCAGTAATCTGATTCTTCATCATTTCTTTAGTAGTAAAATTAAATTAAAATGTATTCAAAACAGCAACAGAATCATTACAGACTATCCCATAAAAGCATATTTAGCACTATCAGCAATGCAAATGTTTACGTCAAAAAGAGACAGCACAGTAAAAACAGCAACTACTGTAAACTGAAGACTTGATTGCTTAAAGGCCCATATACCTTCTTAAAAACATGGTTCTTCAAGAGTTCTTTAGTAGAGACAATGGTGCTATATAGAACCCTGAACACTCAAAGAACCGTTTGCATGCTTAGATTGTTCTTTGCATGGTGAAATGGCTCTTCTTCCATAACACTGCTAGTGGCCGTAGAGGAAGCCTTTTTGGTGCCCTATAGAACCATTACACTACACACCTAAAAGGATGGTTCTCCAAGCGTGCTATCCATCCATTTTCTGTACCGCTTCTCCCTCAGGGTCGCGTGGGGGTGCTGGAGCCCATCCCAGCGGTCATCAGGCGGAAGGCAGGATACACTCTGGACAGGTCGCCAGCCCATCGTAGGGCATATATAGAACAATTTCATGCTTAAATGTTTCTTTGGATGGTGAAATGGTTATTCAGAGTGATAGAGAACGTGTTGTACATGGTTCTATATAACACCAAAAAGGTTCTGTTGGCCCACTGTCCTTGTGTCAGCAGAGGAACCCTTTTTGGTGCCATATAGAACCTTTTCCAAAAAGAAAATGTTCCTACACTACATTCTTAAAAAAGATTTTTTCTTCACGGGCCATATGAGGTGTAATTTCATGCGCACATGTTCTCCACATGGTGAAATATTTCTTCAGATTGATGGAGATTGTGTTGTATTATTACAAGTCAGACATTGAGTGGAAAAAGTTTTGGTGACTATTGACTTCCAGTGTTGTTAGCATCGCTAGCCTAGCAGCAGTTCTGAACTAACTTCTCCCTCAGGGTCACAGGGGGGTGCTGGAGCCTATCCCAGCGGTCATCGGGCGGAAGGCAGGATACACCCTGTGCGCCGCTGTGCCACCCTATATCACTCTGTATTATTCTGTATTTGATATATTTTACATATGTACAGACATTTATATCTGCGTATATCCAGATATACACATCTCAGATATACATCTGTATTTTTAAAATCATTATTCTTTATTCTATTTATTATATTTTAATTTACGTCTCCCTTTATAACGTGTGATTCACCAAGACAAACTCCTTGTATTTATCTGGTTCAGTTTTTAGTTTTTTTTTCTTCTTTTTTTCTCTGGAGACCACATCTCCAGAAGTACAGTAAGCTCCATATCACTCTGTTTATAACCATAAACTTGCAGGCTCTATGGTCAGAGAAGCCAGTCGTGAGCTCCTCTAATGGGAAAAGCTGATAAAGCTCTTGGGAAAATTATGGTGAATGATACCCAGATGTGAAGCAGTGAAGGGGCAGTGGGGAGGGAGGGATTTGGAACACAGCTACCCAGTGCACTGAACCGCACCCCGCCTCAAATGTAAGAGTAAGACGGGCAATTTCCAGTAAGGAGCTGCCAGACTTTGGGAAACATATTCAGTACCAGCGAGGACGTTTCTTACTTATAAGGTAGGAAAAATTAATTATTATAGCTTACTTAAAACGCATATGTTAGCAGAGAAAAATCTAGGACAGATTAGGCTCTGTAAACCAGCCTAAAATTGATCATAGGATTTAGCTCCGTTTAGCTTCTTTTTAAAATTTTCCGTTTGGACCGGAAAACTGGAATAAGAAGCTAAAGGCAGCGCAAGACACAAATTCGATAAAAAAAAACATGAAAAATGTGATTATAATATGGTTTTAACTTTACATTCATCAAGATATCGATTTCTTTTGCTTTGCTTGTCGGTCAATAATGGGAAAACAAACAGTGAATACTGATAAATGTGGTTGTGTGAGGCCAGAGCAGATGATGGGAGTTGGTCACCCTCCAAATTTACTACCTCAATCTTAAAAATCTTAATTTTCACTACAATAACATCACTACTAAGCCCCTAGAATATGTTAGTAACATTTTCTCACCCAACCCTGTCTCTCTTCTTTCTCTACTCTAAGGAGAACTGCACCGACTTTTCAAACGTTCTGCATAATTAAACGGTTAAGATGTAAACAGAGTCATTCAGAGTGGTTTGGTGTGAAATGCTCTGTTCTAGAGAAACTTAGAGTCACTGTCATTTGTTCACAGAGGTGGTGACAGGAACAAAGCGTCTACTTCTAAAAGCCCCCTTCCCAGAAAGTTATTATTGCAATGGTTATGAGCACACTGCCTTGTGTCTGAGACAGTTTTTTACGAGAAAGTTTTGTCCTTAAAAGGTAATTTTCAATCAGTCCATGGTGGGGGGATTTTTTCTCACAGGGTTCTGTGAGAAAAAAATAGTACCTGATTTAGATTTTCCACTATTTTATCATCATCAACATCCCATATAAACATCCTGTATCACTTCACGGATGGGTTAAATGTGGAGGTGGAATTTCCCTGTTTGTGGGAGTATCACTTAACTTAAAAAAGAGTGACATCCTAAAGCTCAGATATAATGGGCAAGATATTTTGACAATTAATTTTGTAATTCAATTGGTAGCTTTTAGGCAGACAAGTAATATGAAGTTTTATGTAAAACTGTACTGTTTGTGTGTGGTGTACAGTTCTAAACTATATCAAAAAATGACAATAAAAATAAAGAATGTCTTTTGGGCTTGTTACTTATTTCACCTTTTGCCTTTCATTATTGCTGAATTATAAGAAAGTATAGTATAAACTTGACAGTAAACATGAGCTAATAAGTTTGCGCTCACTGTTTTTTAATGTGAATTGTATATTGTGTAATATTGATGTTAGTCTTAAACAGTCTTTTTGGGGAAAGTGATCAATCGAACTCAGTTTAAAGTCTTTAACCACTTAACATAAAGTATCCATCTTTTATTACAGGATGGGGCAGCTGTGCCATTATACAGTGCTCTGTCTGGCTTTGATGGCAGTGCTGCACAGCACGTCAGCAGGAAGGAAAGGAGGATCTGTAGGCAGAAGAACCTCTTCCACAAAAACTACGTCTTCTTCATCATCTAGTAAAGGTACATCTTCATCCTCTGGTAAAAGCACATCTTCATCTGTAAAGCCAGCACAGGGATCCAAAACAAAGGACCATCGGTACCCAGCTGGTGGATACCCAGTGAGATCAGAAGGCCAGCCAGGTGGTTACCCGTCCATAGGCGGGGCTTATCCCAACTGGAACCCAAACAACAAGATCCTTAGTCCTCGGTATGGAGGTGGATTTGGGGGTGGGTATGGAGGTAACGGACATGGTTCCCCTTTTTCACATACGGTGCAGAGCATGGGTTACACTCCCTCATTGAAGTCCAAAGGTTTTGGGAAAAAGGCAGCGCTGGCAGCTGGAGCTGGTGCAATAGCAGGGATGGCGGTGGGTTACGGCCTGGGCCATGTCCCAAGGCCCCACTTCAGCTTCAGCAGTCCGAAAGAGGAGCATTACTACAACCATTACATGTACCAGCGCTACGGCACCAAATCAACCACCAAATCAACCACCAGATCAACCACCAGATCAACCAACAAAAACGACTACGGACAGGACAATGTATTCAAGCCCCCACAGGAGGCTCAGAGCTATGAGAAATACATGGACACATGCATGAACAGAACTGACCTCCTACGAGACCAGGACACAAAGGTGAGCCATGTCCAGAGAGATGATCTCATCTCTGGATCTTCTGCTCTTGCGTCTGGCACTCTGGAGAGAAGTGGCCCTGCAGAGCGTGGCATTAACTACATCCAAAGAAATGAATCCGCCCCTCAGTCTCCTGCTCTTGCTAATGGCACTCTTGAGACAACTGGCCCTGAGGAGAGTGGCACCAAGTCAGACATCCCAGTGCCTGCAGAGCTCCAGCAGATCGATGATGACATGGTAAGCATAATGGAGATTGGGTACCCTTCCCTCATCCAGCAGATGAAGGCTCAGAAGTGTGTGGAGCTGTATATAGTGTACTCTGAGAGCAACAAAGGCCAAAACGGATGCTCCTCCTCTGGCCCCCACCTACTTCTCACTACCATCATTATGGCCCTTAGCAGTGCCTTCCTGCTGCAGTGAAGTAGCACTGCCCTGCTCAAGCCTCACAGGGACTACAGTGCACAGTGTTTTTAAAAAACAGTTCTTGGGACTCACAAGATGGTCCACATTGTCACACTGCCACAACTCCTTATACACCTCAATCAAGCCATTAAGAACACCGAACACTGTGTTATGGGAACTTCTTAAGTCTGAACATATATTTTGTCTGTTTGGTCAGCATGACGACTTCAGTACGGACTGAATTTAGGACAGCAGCTGTCACAGAATAGAACACAGAACAGTTCCTGACATCATAATCTTATCATTAACTCCAGATAAGCAAAAAACAATATTACACAATAAGCATCCTAACTAGACTATCCATCCATCCATCCATTTTCTAAGCCGTTTCTCCGTCAGGGTCGCGGAGGGGTGCTGGAGCCTATACCAGCAGTCTTTGGGCGGAAGGCAGGATACACCCTGGACAGGTCGCCAGCCCATCGCAGGGCCTAACTAGACTAAATCTCCTAAATACTGTCCTTACTTTAACACAACCCCACTGGTGTTTGATTGTTTAATTAATGTTCATGTTAACCATTTCATGTAAGAACTTTATGTGAGGGAGCTTTTAGAGGTGGACATCTGTTTCCTATCAGCACCACTGTGCACAATTCTGACTTGTAAGTTTCTCTAGAATGGAACATTTCACATCAAACGACTCTGAACTTTTTTTCCATTTAATAATGCAGAAATCTTGACAAATTCCCTTTAGGCTACTTATTTTAATTCTAAGCCATGAATGGATTACTTTTACAGTCAGCACTTTATTACTTCAGGACTCTGTGTAGCCTTAAACATTCCATAGCTTACTGTGTTATTCAGCCAAAGATAAATACTGGTGAAGTATTAATTCACTTAAGGATAAATATTGATAAAAATTCTGTATACACAATGTTTATATACGTAAATATTAATCTCAGTACTGCTGTAGTGTGGCTAAAATACTATGCAAAATTTTATGCTATGCCTGAAGTTCCTCCCTCTTCTTCTCAAACTCTCAAGAAACTGTTGCACTTTCTTCAGTAATCACAGATTTGCACTGAAACTGTAATGAAGATATGCTGTTCGTATGTAACTCTGTACATACTGTAAGACTGCATGATTTCATCTGTCTTTACTCACTGTTTGACACTTTAGTGGTTGTCTTGTGTATTTATAGATAAACAGTATGTATAACTCAGACGGGCTGTTGTGGTAGTTGCATACATTTATTATTATGTGCACTGGGGTTTAGCCTGATTCATTCAGACTAGTTTCATAGCAGCACACTAAATATAATCTATGCCCAGAGCTAGCACACTAGCTATGAGATAAAGCACTAACCATGAAACAATGATACAATAACCATGCATAAAAGTATATGTAAAAACAGAATGCCTTGCATTGCGATAATTTAACAGTACGCTGCAATAGATTACAGTATGTTACAATACAATGTTATGATGCGTTATAATAAAATGTGACGTTATGATATGTTACTTAAGCAATAGCACACAAGAAGGACTGTGTTATTGCGAATAACATCACAGCTGTTATTTGGTCGAAGGCACGAGCCAAAGGCCTACTGACAATACTTTCTGCCAAAAAGTAGTTTCACAATAAATGAGTTGCTGCTATGCAACTATAATAATTCTCTGGCCCAGGGGTTTTTACAGCCCTGTTGTGGCTACACAGCAGGATCCGATTTTTAGGTAAAAATAAAATAAAAATCCTCCTTTGCAGCAAAATAAAGCAATAAACTTAAACACTAGAGTTAGTGTGTAATTGCTAATTCACCCTTTAACCTTGAAGATCAGTGCAAACTGCTGGTACCATAGCAACACAGACAACAGTGTCATCTAACTAGTAGCTAACGAAAAGGCAAAGAGAAAGATTTAATACAAACACTGATAATTTGGAGACAAATGGACTTATTTGCCTTTATAATTACTCCAGCTGGTTTTCTGATACATTTAATCTGCAGTGAAAGCTGTCAAACACTTAAAAGTCACGTTGTTCAAGTTTGTTGATTCAAATTAAATGGTGCAGAAGTTACATAATTTAATTTCGAAGACGCTGGTGAATGAGAAGCTGACTTCAGCCTCGTAAGAAGTCGAACGTTGAGAGAAACTATTCTAATTTTGAGGAAAAGTCTCCTGTCAGAGGTGTGAGAAAAGCAGCTATAGCTGAGCTAAAGCTTAAAGTTTTTTAAAAAGATTTTTTATATATTATAGTTTTTAGCCTATACTAGCAAATTAGAATGTAGTGACAAATTTACAGCCAAGATGATAAAATGGACATAAAATGTGTTTCCCAAGGTAGCTTGGTTTTGTTGAAAGGACAAATTGGTTCTTCTTAACATTTGGGTTGCAGGCCCTGTCCTGGCCTGTTGAGCCCTGTGTACAGTGCAAAATAACTGCTGATACCTTGAGGCTCACATTTTGTGGTACAGATAGAGCCACAGAGCTGTAGAAAAGCTGTAAAGCATTTTGTAGCCCATTCTGTTTGCTGCATTGTACTCTGTTTCTGGCCAGTTGTGCTCTGTTTCTGGCCAGTTGTGCTCTGTTTCTGGCCAGTTGTGCTCTGTTTCTGGCCAGTTCAAATAAATTGTATCAGGGTCTCATTTTGAATAAGCACAAATACAAAACAACTAAGGTTTGCTTTTATAAAGCTTGTCATTTTCTTAGTAAAGTGTCACTCGTTACTTGGCAATGCATCAGTGGAGTAATACAGTTTCTGTTGATAATTTTGATATCACTTCACTGAGAACAGGTCCTCAACCAATCAAATTGTAAGGTTGGAACTTGTATAAAATACGATTTGTTATGATATGATAGGCTACAGTATAGCGTGATATATACACATTACAATTTCATAGAATATGCTGTGATACATTATGGGACAATACACTATGTTACAATACAAAACAGTATGATGCGTAATAATACAATGAGATACGCTACAATATATGTTACAATACAATAATTTATAATGCATTATTTTACAATACCTTACAATACTTTGGATTCTTACATCCTTAATTAAAACCCTATAACCCATATTCCCATTGCAAAATCATGAATATATGTCCTGATATTTATGCCACTCAAGAATGGCTGCAGAACATTTTCATGAACCCCATTAAAAAACTGGACTTCTACTGCATATTTTAGGGAGTTTGCTTTACTAATAAATTGCATAAATTGTAAGGCTTTAATAACGTTCTTACAGTACAGTAAAAAAGTGAATATCTTTAGAAAAATCTTCATACGTCTGACAAGCCAGAAAATAAACTAATCACAGAAAATATCCTAAACCTAATCAAATCTTGACCTCTCTCTTTCTGTTTAAAGAAGTTAAAGAGGCCGAAACGAAGACCGTTGCCTTAGCAACATCACTTGGCTCTATTAGTGATGCTTTCACGGTTGCTAGGCAACCAGCTGCTTCACAGAAGGAAGGCCGAGAAGAGATGAGGAGGTAATAAGAGACATCAACAAACACAGCAGGACAGAAGAGCACTCAGCAGTGTTTATTCAGTCAGCGCACAGATCAATAAACATACAGAGGAATACAAAGTGCTCACGCGCAGCTTCAGAGATCACCATCCATAAGCTGAATAATCAATAAAAAACATTTCACTTCATCATTCTTCACAAACACAATGTAGGATATAATAATAATAATAATAATAATAAAAAATCTCAGCAGAAACGACTTTTAAAAACAGCCCTTACTATAAAGCACAGCACTGAGCAATTATGAAAAAAAAAACAACAAAGCAAAAAAACAGCAGAAGTAATTCACTGCCATGCTCACTGTGTACTATTCTGTACTAATTTGTTTACTTCTTTTAAGAGATATTTAAACCTGATAGGCTCCTTTTATGATTTCAAATGATGAGCAGATTAAAAATGAACTGTTTTTTGACTGACCACTGCTCAGTTCTCATCTTTCAACCACCACAAAAATAAGACATGTTTCTGGCATCAGTTTCTTAAGAAGAAATTTCTTCTTAACACCCACTCAGTATTCACTCTGGCATTCACCGGTGTTTTCTTATTTGGAATTTAGTCTAAGGTAAGAACAGAATCTACACACTCTGGAGCACAAAGGTGAGAACCGTTCTGGACTTTTAGAACACGTCATTAACCTGACGTAGACTTTTTTCTTGGGACCTTTCTTAGGAATACGTTTAAGAGCAAACTTAGGAAGATGTTGGAGAATGAGGCCCAGTTTTTCCATATTCTTCTCGATATCTAGTACCTTGCTTCATATTGACTGCATAGGCAGCATTTTAACAAAAAAATGTACCCGTTGTGAAAGCTTATTGAGAATTCTCACCAGTCTGCAGGTGACAGCCACTTCAGGTGTTATCATCACAACAGCTTTGAGAGCTTAAATTAGTAAATAATAGTCTACCTAATACAAAAATAGCCCACATAGCTTGGACAGTGAGTAGCTAGCTAATGACGTTTAGCAATCCACAACCCCAACATCCTAGAGCTAGCTAGCTCAGCAAGCACATTAGCTCAGCATTTCAAATGAATGCAACAGAGCTAGCATGCTAATTAAAATTATATGACCACTGACAGATATAAGTCACAAATAAAATGACAAAAACAGACTTTTACAACACAAGAAAAAGTTTGGCTAAAATAAATTATGTTGATGTTAGCCGTGTTAAAAAGAATGCTTGTTGTTGTGTTGCATTATTGAATATATGATGCCTTAAAATATGGGCAAAGTAAGACTTTATTCATGGTAGCTAAGACATCCCAGACAGTGAGCATATATCAGTCTGCTGGCTTAATAGACCACCCAGATTACTGTCCTGCATACAAGGACTAGTTTTTAGTCTCCTCAAATAGATTTCAAATGCACACAGACTTTTATTTTGGAAAATGAACAAAGATAAGTATTTAAAACCACTGAGAGAAAAAGTGACAGTTTAAAATAAACTGATTTTGAAAATGTTGTTGCCGTCACTGTGCTGGACTAAAATTATTTACTAAACTAATTTACAAAGGATAAGAAAGAAATGGAAGAAAAAATTGGACTGTAAGTGAAAAATGGAACAATTCAAAGTGTCATTTTGTTTTACACTCTGTTAAACCACCAGTAGGCCACACAGGAAACACTGAGCAAAAAGCCAGTGGGCTACCAGCTTTCAGAGGACTTTGACAGCCAACACTGAGTCATTGCACCTGGTAATCTTCACCCTAATGGGGGTGACTGTCTGGGGCCACATCTCGCCTAATCACTATAGCTTTAAATATTATTGCAGTTTTGTCTTTAGAGCGGCAGCTCAATGATCAAGAAAGCTTACAGAGATGTCCAATCAGTTTCAGCCCCACAGGAAGATGCTGAGTACAGCTCCAATCATTAGAAGTGTGTTCAGAGTTGGACCTGAGCTACTTCTGCCTCTGTAGTACCTCCCATCAGAACGGTTATAGTAGCCTGGTCCATCAGCATGGTAATACCGCCTGTCTTCTTCAGAGGAGTCTCCATCGTATCCATAACCATAGCCATAGCCGTACCTGGGTCTGCCCAGAGAGCCGAGGCCATAGCCGATAGCCGCCCCGCCGATTGCCCCGGCAGCAGCCGCCCCGGCCAGCTTCAGCCCCTGTTTGGAGGAGCCTTTGCTCTGAGTGGGGGGGCTCTTACCCCCCATTCCCACACCCTTACCTCGCCCCCCAAACACACCCCCCCGTTTACAGGAGGCCCAGGGGCACAAACAAGACACCAGCAACATCCACACAAACACCAATGGCAGCTTCTGACACCCTGGCATGACCTGATTTCACCTGCAGGAACACAGAGAGGTGAGTGGAGACATGGCCACTTTATCAGAAACCCCTCTCTCCACCTGGCTGGTGTACAGTTGGATTATACTTCATCATTTACTCATGTACAAAGTACATGGGTATTTCAAATACAGTGATCAGTAAGTGGAAGCACAAGGTAGGTGTTTCCAAGAAATTGACCAGTTAGTGGAAGTACAAAGTATGTATTTCTAATAAATTGGCCAGTATAGAATAGTCAGTCATAACAGTGAAATAATAATAGCAATAAAATTGTCCAACAATACTTGATCATCATGCATGCTGTAAATTTGTTGGACACTGGCATGTTATTGATTGTAGGGTATAATCTGATAATCTGGCACTGTGTGAGTTTCCAGCCTTCAGTTAATTGCACAATGCAGAAATTAATTTCCATTTCACTGTTTAATTTATTTAAACAGTCTTTAGTCAATCAGGAATATGGACTTAAGATTTAATGATCCTTATTATTGTAAAATAAATAAATGAATATATAAAGTTTGCTATATTGTTTATATATAAAATATATATATATAAACTGCTCACTCCTGTTTTTAATTCATTTTTTTGTGATGTCATAGTACATTTACCTGTATTGACCTATTCAGCCACCAGCAGTTTAGCTCTGCCTACTCAAACAGTTAAGAGGTTCTCATTCTGGACTGCTTTTGGAATCAGGCATAGACAATCAGAACTGGGCTCATTTACATATGTTAGTCTTAAAGACACTGTAATAAAAACAGCTTGAATAATTCTAAAGTTAGAAAAAGGTCCTGATAACGTAAAGGGGAAGTTCCAGTGATTTTTTAGAGTTGCTGCATAATTGACTGTATGAGTTGTAAACAGAGTGATTCAGGGTGGTTTGGTGTGAAATGGTTCAGATCTCTGCCATGACTACAACACAAATATAGACAATTTATTTACTATCCAAACCCACCAGTGAACCTACACATCTTCTGAGCTTTATATGAAATGTGGATGATGGGAAAATAGTGGAAAATCTAAAATGATATGTTTTCTTTGGGGACTACATTGTCTCACGGCACCCTGCATGTATCCCTCCACCATGAATAGATTTTCAGTTCTGAAAACTATCGGAAAACAGTGTCTCAGTCATCAGGCCGTGAATTCATAACCATTTCATGTAAAAACTTTTTACGTTTCACACCAAACCGCTCTGAACGACTCTGTTTACATCATAACCATTTAATTATGCAGGAGTTTTTGATAAATTGATCCATGTAAAGGCTACAGATAAATATTAATTATGTATATTGTTACTGGTTCTCATTATCAGGAGTTAAAGCTCTAAAATCAGTTTAAATTGGCAGATTGAGCCTCATTATGTATCCAGTCTCTCTCAGCAGAGTTTAACAATGACATGTTCCTCTCCTCACCAGCCATCACACAATTACAGTGTGGAGAGAGAGAGGCACGGGTGTTTCTCGCTCTAATGCACTTCAATACAGCACTGCTGACTGCCTGGAAACAAACAACACGAGCCGGCGTGCTATCTGTATCAGCTTCATCCAGAAAGAGCTCAAATGATGACCTCTCACTCATACAGTACATAATATATTTACTTACATAGACACGCCTCTCAAATGACCAATAATGGCCTCTGTTTGTCAAAGCTCTCATTAACTCTCTCCATTCAGACGAGAAAATATGAACGATTAGGTTCATTTATGTTCAAATGCACTTTGTGAGAAGCATCTGATTGGCTTTATTTCTCAGTAAACAGTCATAGTGTCTTGTTATCCTTCAGAATTACATGCAAATGTAGAGTAGTAGAGTACCATGGTCCTGCTGGCTCCCACCCTCCCAACCCCCCATGGTGGTCCATCTGTTGCTGCATACTGAGTAGGATCTTAAAATGCATTTGTTTTGGAATGTTAAAACTGATTTTAATCCATTTTCTACAATGTAATCAATAATAATAAATAAAATGACCAAAATACAACTTACAGCAATATACAACTATACAGCATTTGTGGTTTCACTGTATTTCTAAATGTAACACTGAATTGAAGCATGTTGAAATGTGAGATTTCATATTAATAATCATACTCATACATTACAATCGTACAAAGATGTGGGTTTTTTTTCATATAGAACCATGAACACTCAAAGAACCCTTTGCATGACTCAAGGGTTCTTTGCATGGTGAAAGGGTTCTTCCTGTAGATGGTTCCTTACTTCATGAACCATCTTTTTTAAGAGCAATAATAATCTATAATATTAGTAAATAGAGTAAGATAAATACTGAAAAGCAAAAATATTACAGTTTATATAAAATAACAAAACAATTAGAAATTCGAGAACAAAACATCATGATGCGCTGAATTATTTCCTAAATATCATAACAGCCACTGTAAGCTCACAGATTTGCTCCCCTAGTACTAAGAATGTCACGTTTTACATTCAGTTTGAGTCAAATTTAGTTGGAATCGGAGATTTTGTAGTAATATTTACATAATCTCTGATAATATATGAATTAGTTGACATAATAACAATGTTTACTTGTTTACAGATTATACTGAGACTATATAGATAAAATATTACAGTCTACATGAAATAACAGCACAGTTACAAATGAAAGAATATAAAAATAAGCAAAAAATGAATCATGATGCACTGAATTGTTCCCTAAAGAATCATAGTTGAACTGAATTGCTGTAGGGTGACAGAGCAACTCCTCTGATAGTGAATCTTACCTGCAGATGCTCTGATTCTGCTTCTTTCTCACTGTGATTACGAGCCGCTTTATGTAAATCCTCTCTACACGCTTGGTAACCAGCCTCCGGAGCTGTCAATCAACATGCAGCAGCCAATCACAAGCCAGCAGAACACCCACATGAGAACAATGATAGTGCTGTAGCAGAATGACTGCCTGGTACAAACTGCCTGCTTCTGTTTCTCGCTCAGCTCTGATGATGTTTGGGATATTGGGCGTATTGGGTGATGATCGTCAAACCATTTTCTCCTCCTCGGCTACGTTAGCACATCTGAGTTGCTATGGTAACATGATAAAGACATGGCTGCTGGACAAGGTGGTTAGATAAGACACTTTAGCTCGTTATGTAATGAAATGTAATCAGGAAATTGGCAAATTATTGTTCTAACAGTCTGAAAAGCAGCAGCAATTACACTGTTATTCAGGAGGAAGCTTTGAAGCTTTCAGTGTGACAGCATGCTCATCTCCACTGCAGGAGAAAAACACCAGCAATACTGAGAAAAATGATAAAAACATTTTATTAACAAGTGCTCTTATTGTACCATAGGCAAAAAGACATACATGACCATTTACAGCATAACACAGTCAACACAATTACTCTTCACATTATTAGGTGCTAATAAACAGGCACTAAAAAATATGCTAATGCCAATAAATGTACAAATCTCAGAGAAATGTAACTATCCAAATATATTCATATGTCTCTAAGAAATATACACTGCAAAAATATTTATCAACTGAAGAAATATATTTACACATATGTAAATTATATTTAGGCAAATATAGTCATACATTTGTAAGGAATACATTTATGCATATATATTTTTATACATCTGTAAGAAAAATATTTATTCAAATGTATTTATAAATCTGTACCAGCTTCTGTTTGGAGTAGTAGTTTGAGAACGACTGTATTCTGGGGTAAAATTAGAAAATGGCTGAAGCAGAGGCAAAAATGTATTTGAGTGATACTTCACTGAGCGGATTTTCACTTTTTGGGCAAAATATAAAATTTGCACAGCCCTCGTCTTAAATGTAGTCAATCGGCCAAGACGTGTATGGTGTCTGAAGTTTGCTTCTTTAGTTTCAGCACTGCTAGGAACTACGAGGCTAATGCTAGTGCTAACAAGCTTAGACTTTCAGTTAGCAACATGCTAATTGGCTCCCATTACTTGTTAGTTACATTAGCCTTGTAGCTTCAGTGCTAAAACAATAGAGGCCCATACGAGCTACAAGTCTTCCTCAAGAACCTCAGACACCAGACATGTGTTGGCTGATGGACTACAGTTGAGGTAAATGCGGGCCGGGGACTGGACAGCTTCAGAAGTTATCATTCTGGCTGACTTTAAGTGACATTAGAACAGACCGAATGTTCTAGAGATGTGAGAGAGATGAAAAGAGATGTAAATGATGTCCTTTTTGCTAGCAAACGGCCTTATCCGCCAACCGCTTCATGTGCATCTGAATCATACTGCGCAGATCACTGTACCTGCAACAGCACAGAGCACAGCATCATTTATAACATCACATTCATAATAAACTCTGATTAAACGTATAACTTATTTAATTATGAATAAATATTATTCTACTAGGGATTATTGAGTAACTGCTGTGAGTTATTCAGTATTTACTATGAATGACTCAGTAAGTACTATGAATTATTCAGTAACTACTATGAATTTTTTCAGTTTTTAATATAAAACTAATGTGTAAGCTCTGATGTGAATGATGTAAGTGCAGAGGATAAAAGCTAAGTAAGTGATAAAGCTCTGTCTGTGTCTCTGACAGTACAGTACTCTGAAGAGTGCAGCAGGAGACTGCTTACCTCTGTTTGAGTTTCTCCATCTCTCTGAGCTCTTCCTCCATCAGCTTATCAATGAAGCTCTGCAGCACAGGGATCTCCAGCTTGATGTACTGCGCCACCTGAAACATGCACACAGAGTCAGAGCGGGTCATTGGGCGAGTCAAGAGTGTTCCCAATGGGTTGGGAACTTTTTAAGTTGGTTACTGAGGGCTAATATAAAGGAGAGCGAGGCACTAACTACAACAGGGTAAAACTCCACGCAGACATTTTAATGTAAATGAGTGTTCATATTACCATGGCAACATCATCTGTGAACCGTGACAACAACCACTGATGTTTTGCAGATTCTGAATGTGATTGATATATCACTGCTGTCAGAACAAAAACTTGTAACTTTAAATTAATAACTTTACAGGAGAAATAAACAACCTACTTTACTTTTAATGTAAGTCAATGGAACCAGACCTTTTTTCCAAGTAATTTTGGGCTATTTTGTTTTTTTTATCCATTCATCATGAAAGTTACAAAAAATGTAAAGAGAAACAGGCATCTTCAAATTAAGGTTTTGTTTTCCAACAGCAGTGATATGTGAATTAAATAATAATTTTTTTTGTGGTATGTGCTGTTCAAAGTTAAATGTGTTAGAGTTTGAGCCTCTTTTCACAAATCATATATACAGAGATATTTTATATTTAGGCTGAAAAGTTAAAGTATGCTCAGTTCTGTCAACTAAAATGTTATTGTTGTGGTCCATTGAAACCAACTTTTAATATTAAATTAAAATGTACAAAAATGAATTAAAATTAAATGTGATATTACTGAAAAAAGGCTATATTTTCAAAGAAATTTTGATTAAAAGACTAAAACAAATAAATAATGTCCAATACATGCTGTCTCTACAGTGCAGGTCAGTTTGGGGGTGACACTGTTTAGAATGAGCGAATATCTTACGTCGTAGGTGACCTCCTCCACCTGGTCAACCTCCATGAGAAAGATCTTGCTGACTTGTTCACATGGACCCTGCAGAACCCGAATGGACAGCGGGTGGTCACCTCGCTTCAGCTGCACCCGCTCTGAACACAAAGAGAGCCACAGAACCATACAGTCAGTACAAACAGAACCATAGAACCATACAGTCAGTACAAACAGAACCATACAATCAGAAAAATACTGACTCTCAGAATTGTGCAGTCAGTACAAACAGACACACAGTACTGTCCAGTCAGTACTGGGAAAGTAAGTACAAACAGACTCTGAGAACTGTAGAGTTTGTACAATCAGAACCGCAGAAGCAGAAATAAATTGCATGGAAAAAGATTTGGCCAGACATTACTCTGAAAGTTTATTTAAAAACATTTGTAAATGTAAGTTTCGAATTCATGACATTTTCAATAAAACAGCAGAATATGCTATGTTCAGACTTTAAACACGATTTTATGAGTCAGGAGAAAAGACTGGCAGACTTTTGGCCAGACAGTAAAAAGAACAAAGCTCTGCCCACATGACTCCAGCAATAAGCAGCAGGTTCTCTTATAACATCTTCTAAAGGTATTAATGATGTATTTAAAGAATTCTATGAGAACCTGTATAGATCATCTGGTGCTTTAAATGAGGTATCAGTCCAAGATTTTTTCTCAGACATAAATCTTCCAACTTTATTTTCTGATCAGGCGGCTCTTCTTGATGCACCAATAACCAAAGAAGAGGTTAAAACTGCCATCTTAGCCATGAATACAGGGAAATCACCAGGAATGGATGGGTTTCCTGTGGAGTACTATAAGGAATATATTGATATAATTACTCCAATACTGACAAATGTGTTTCAGGAGGCCTTTCAAAGAGGCTCACTTCCACCATCTTTTAATGAAGCACTCATCTCTCTGATACCTAAGAAAGGAAAAGATCATACAGACCCGGCTAATTTTAGACCAATCAGCCTCATCAGTGTAGATAGGAAGATACTGGCTAAGGTACTGGCCCTAAGATTGGAAACAGTCTTACCACACATTATACATATAGACCAAGTAGGCTTTATAGAGGATAGGTCTTCTACTGATAATTTGAGAAGACTCATGCACTTAATGTGGTTAAATGCCTCTAGCGCAGTGCCAGTGGCTGCTGTCTCACTTGATGCTGAGAAGACCTTCGATAGGGTTGAGTGGGGTTTCTTACACTCGGCTCTGGTGAGGTTTGGTTTTAGTTCTGGTTTTGCAAAATGGATAATAATATAGAGTAACCCCAAAGCGGACTGCTGCGATAGGCTCCAGCACCCCCCCTGACGGCTTAGAAAATGGATGGATGGATGGATGGATGGAACCCTAAAGCGTCAGTTTTGACAAACTTCGCCTCTTTTGGATCTTTCTAGAGGAACGCGACAGGGATGCTTGACCCTTGTCGCCTCTTTTGTTTACAATTGCGCTGGAACCCCTAGGGGTGGCCATAAGAGCAAATCCGGCCATCAGAGGAGTGGATGGTGGTGGGAGTGAACATAAGCTAATGCTTTTCTTGACTAGTGATCCCCAAAATTCTTTACCTGCACTAATGGACACTACTGATACATACTCTAGGTTGTCTGGCTACCAAATTAATTGGACCAAATCAGAGGCAATGCCTACACCCACAAATAATAAAACAGTATAATTTTAGATGGATTCCTAAAGGCATGATTTATCTGGGCATTAAATTTACCTCAGAGCTAGGTGAAATGGCAACACTGAACTTTGAGCATCTCTTTCAAACATTAAAACAAACTTGGGTAAATGGGGAAAGTTAAACCTGAGTCTTTGGGGGAAGATAAATGTTATTAAAATGGTAATAACACTACAATTTGACTATATATCTATGATGTTGCCACTTAGTAACATTTTTAAACAATATGAAAGTGTAATCAGAGAATTTCTATGGGCAGGGAGGAAGCCCAGATTTAAATGGAGTAAAATGTGTGCGTCCACAGAGAACGGAGGGCTTGGTCTCCCAGATGTTAGGCTATATATTTTGTCATTTGAGATGGCTAAGATAATTAACCACTGGAGGGGAACGGTGCCTAGTTTAGTGTGGGCTAATACAGAGAAAAACCTGGCAGCACCATTCCATCCAATTAATGTGCTATGCCAATGTTTAAAAAGTAAAGGGAAAGAGGTAAACCCAGTCACTAAGCATTCACAAGAGGTCTAGACAAAGGTCCATAAATTGCATAAGATTTCACACTAAAACCAACCTTATGCTTCACTCTGGCTCAACCCAGAGGTGAAGATTGAGAAGCAGAAAGTGTTTTGGAAAAGATGGTTGGACAAGTGTATACACACTGTAAATGAGCTCTATAAAGAAGGGACATTCATGTCATTTACTGAACTTGAAGATTTCTGGAAATATTTACAAATTAGACATTGCATAATTAAAACGTTTCAGTCAGACAGACTAGCCAATCCAATTGTTGACTATCTAGATAACCCTTTTAACCATAAGGCATCAATATTTTATAAAAACTCAATTTATTTAATTAGTAGCATATGTGATCATTTAAGAATAATTTAGCAGAGAGACCTTAAGTGTGGAATTAATGAGGATGCCTGGGGTCAAATCATAGCACAAAATGGCAAATATGTCAGAGAAGCTAGAGGGAAATTTATCCAACATAAAATTCGGCACCGGTATTATTGGACACTGGGAATTTGGGATTATTTTATGGAATATCTCACTTCTGACTAACAGCGTGATTATGAGACAAGAACTAAGACATGTTTGTATCTTTTTGATAAGTGGCCTTCCTTCCTCTGTTTTCTATATGATGTACCATACAAGCTTTTGTTTACTGTGTTTAAATAAAAGACATTAATTACAAAAAAAAAACAATCAGAACCGCAGAACTGTACAGTCAGTACACACACTCAGAACCGTACAGTCAGTACAAACAGACAAACAGAACCATACAGTTGGTACAAAAAGACACACAGTACCGTCCAGTCAGTAGAAACAGACACACAGAACTGAACGCTTAGTACAAGCAGAACTGCAAAAGTCAGTACAGACATGCAGAACCATACAGTCAGTTCTGAGACGGGTTTCAATTGTATAAGGAGGGGTTTTGGTTGTACTGGGAGGAGTTTCAGATGTACTCTGAGAGGTTTTGGTTGTATTGGGAGGAGTGTTAGTTGTACTGGGAAGACTATTTGAACAGAGAGGAATTTAGGTTGTACTGGGAGGGGTTTTGGTTGTACTAGGGGGAGCTTTGGTTCTATTGGGAGGAGTTTCAGTTGCATTGGGAGGGGTTTTGGTTGTATTGAGAGGAGTTTTAGTTGTATTGAAAGGAGTTTTGGTTGTATTGAGAGGAGTTTTAGTTGTATTGAAAGGAGTTTTGGTTGTACTATGAGGAGTTCTGGTTGTACTGAGAGAGGTTTTGACTGTTTTGGTCCTACTGATAGGAGTTTGGGTTGTTGAATGTGTTTTTGAGAGATTCATTTGTTTATGCTGCTATAACATGTGGCTAAAATGTGTCTCAGTCCAGCTAAAGAGGTTTGAGTGATCAGATGTGTATCTGGTTTAAATGTGTCTTGGCTGTGTTTACACATTTTTTGTGCTCTCATCCAGATATAATCTTGATACTCAAGAGGCATAAAGTGACCAGGTGTAAACAGGGTCTTTGATATGTCAGCAGGTTTAACACACAGTCATTGACTTATTCACCAAATGTGATATCCAGTTTTCAGTTCACTGTGTTATACGTGTGGAATGTCTAACCTGATATCAATACAATGTCCAAAATAAGGGCGTTTTTGATATTAGTGAATTATGACTACAGAGCTCCTCGTATTATTTCCACAGATCCAGAACCCACCTCCACTGGTGTGCAGGAGGAAAAGACTGAAGTCCTCAGGACTGTTCTCAATCTTAAACTTGTTGAGCAGCACTCGCAGCACCTGCGCCGTCGTCATGGAGCTGTTGATGCGGACGTTTGTGACGGAACCAAATGCTGGAGTGAAAACCGCTGTCTGATAAAACAAAGCAGAGAAACAGAAGAAGCTGTTAAAATAACCACACTGTAATGCACGTTTACAGATAACAGTGAGTCATACATTATTAGAAACCACATAATCTAATCTAGATCACACAGTCTATCAGTGATACTGAACAACTCCACAAAGCTTGCGGCAAGCATGTGATTACTTGGTTGGTATAAGCCTCCATTACGTATTAGCTACATTAGTGTCGTAGCTCCAGTGCGCAAACTAAAAAAGCAAACCTCAGACACTAAACATGACTTGACTGAGTGTCTACACTTGGGTGAAGGGGGGAGACATTGTGTCAACTATGTCTTTAAGGTGGGTATCATGGTATATAAAAATGTGGCAATTTAAAGGGAAACTTCATTGATTTTTCAAAATTTTTCCATAATTAAGTGGTTAAGATGTAAACAAGTCATTCAGAGTGGTTTGGTGTTTTGCTGTTCTAGAGAAACATACCGAGTCAGAATTGTTCACAGTGGTGGTAACAGGAATCAGATGTCCACCTCTAAAAGCTCCCTCACAGAAAGTTATTATATGATTACATGGTCATGAATACACTGTCTGATGTCTGGGACATTGTTTTATGTTTAGTTTTGAGAAGATTCTGGCCTAAAAAACACTCTGAATCACTCTGATTACATCTTAAACACTCAACTATGCTGAAACTTTGAAAAATCTGAGGAACTGCCTGAAAAAACAGACATTTTGAAGATCATTTTGTAACAGGAAACCTTGTGGTTGTAGTAGTGGCCATTGAAGGAACATCTGTGTCTCCTGATTCGCCGCTGGTTACCAAGTGCTGTCCGTCCACCGAGTCTCCTCCCACTCACATCACTCCTTGTCCTCTGCAGGTGTGCAGACTCCTCCTCCTCACCTGTGACAAAACACACAGATATAACCAATCAAATCCATCACTCCAACAGCCAATCAAATCCATCACTCCAGCAGTCAGTCAAATCTATCACTTCAACACCCAATCAAATCCATTGCTTCAACAGCCAATCAAATCCATCATTCCAACAGCCAATCACTTCAACTATCTATCTATCTATCTATCTATCTATATATCTATCTATCTATCTATCTATCTATATGAGAGAACTCGCCTGTCTCTCCTGCTGTCTCTGTACCTTGTTCTGATTGGTCTGCAGGCTCTGTGACCTCAATAGTAGGCGGAACAAGTTTCTTCCTCTGTTTTCTGTTAAAGGGGATGAATTTGTTGACAGTGGTTATTAAAATAGCATTATGGGTTTGTATTGAATTGTATTGTATTGAAGGGCTTCTGTGAAAGTCTTCGTACTCAGACTCTGCTGTGTTTGCGTAACGTCCTGAGAGAAAAGGAGCCGGTTTGATTGGCTCTTTGCCATCTTGCATCTGTAATCTGATTGGTCTCCGCAGCCCCCAGAATATGTTGAGCAGCCCCTCAATAATCAGCTCTCCTTCCTCCTGTGTTAGCCACAAAAGACCACACAACACCATTACATCATATATATGCATATGTACACACACTGCCATTCAAAATTTGCATGAATGTATTACCAATTTGTTCACAAACGAAAGTAGGCAGTGACTGTGATCTGCAACTTCACATTATTCACATTATTATCAGTGAGCTCTAAATAAAAATCTAGAAATGTTAGATGTGTCCAGAGTGATGAAAAGAGCTGCAGAAGAATTTCTAAACTGCTGTAGAAGATAGAGAGTAAAGTTTAAATGTATGACAGATAGCAAAAAAATAATAACTGGGCATCATTTATGCTTTTTATTTCTTTTTTCACAGTATTGTGGAAATTTTGAACAAAACATTTAAAGTACCTTTTGCTGAATAGTTATGATTATTAATTGTATTATAATGCCATTATTGTGTGCAAAAAATGTTAAAACTGTGATTTCATATCTACGTACAGGAGAACTCAAAACTATTTTCTATTATTTAGAGTCATCTTGGAGCATTTCTACTGATAAATTCACCATGAAATCACACAGTCTGAAGAACTTTTGGTTTTTTAAATGAAGTAATAAAACGAGTGGAGTTCGGAAGTTTTGATAAGACTATGAGTAACCGTGGGAATAAATATACAAACAAAATGAAAAATAAAATGTAAATAAAGTGCAGTAAAGACTCTTCAGTAATGCAGATGGCAGAATCATGTCTGTGAGTATGTCAGCATAACTGAGGAAAAGTGTATAAATGAGAGTAACTGTGTGCAACTTAGTGTAACTGCGTACTGACCTCTCTGTGGCGCAGCTGCAGAGCCTCTCCTCTATAGTAAAGGTTGTAGGTTTTGAGGTTTGAGAGTAAAGCCTTCCTGAAAAGGAAACCACAGAGTTTTTAGACCAGAACAGAGATGGATTTACTCAGAAGGTTTCACACCAAAACATTTCAGTTAAAAGTGAAGAGAGGACAGATGTGAGCTGGGACGTACTTGCTGATGTACTTGTTTTCTCCAATCTGCACCTGATCTAGATTCACACTAGCCATCATCTGCACGAAGAACCTCTACAGAATTGATTAAAAGGAGAGGAGAAAAGAGAAAAGAGGAGAAAAGAGGTGAGGAGAAGTGAAGAGAAAAAAGGAGAAGAGAGGAGGGGAGGAGAGAAGAGAAGAAAAGAGAAGAGGAGAGCAGAAGAGAAGAGAGGAGAGGAGGAGAGAAGAAAACAAAAGAGAAGAGGAGAGGAGAAGAGAGGAGAAGAGGAAAGAAGTGAAGAGGTGAGAAGAGAGGAGAAGAGAAGAGAAGAGAGGAAAAGAGAAGAGAGGAGAAGAGAAGAGAAGACAAGAGAAGAGAAGAGAAGAGGAGAAGAGAAACAGTAGATGAGTTCAGACAGAGCACTGGACTCTGTGTTAATGTGCACAGTCTTATGATTTGCTTCATGATTCTAAAAAGCTTTAGGCCAAATGTTCAACCTTTCCAGAAATAAACCAGAAAAGAGAACAACATACAGCACAGCATCACCACCAAATGGCCATAACCAGCCAAACACTTGTGCACTGAATCTGTGTTTTTAGAGGATAAATATGCAAACACAGAATAGACTGACTGCAGTGTGATATACTTTAATAAAACAACTGAATCTCAACAACACAGAATGCAGTGAGTGGTTTATTAAAGTCTCTGCCCTGTAATGTTAGTGCCTCATTACCAAAGCATGCTGAACTCCATTAAACCACTAAAGACTGCGTTTAGACATGCGATAGGTTCTTGTCAATACTTTTTGGTAACACTTCTGTACACACTAGAACCATGAACACTCAAAGAACCTTTAGCGTGATAAAATGGTTCTTTAGACTGGTGATACATAACTGCATATATCTGTAACACCAAATGATGTCACTGTAGAACACTCTTAAAAAAGATGGTTCTTCAAGGGTCTTTAGTAAAGACAGTGGTTATATATACAACCACGAACACTCAAAGAACCCTTTGCATAATTGATTAATTCTTTGCAACACGAATGGATTCTTCAGATTGAAGGAGAATGTGCTGTAGATCATTCTACATGAAATCTGAAACTGCATCACTACTTCGTTACACAAGTGGTCGCACTGCACTGCAAAAATGATTTCTTGGCAAGTAAAAACTTCTTAAATCTAGTCAATATATCATAATATAATATTGAGATTGCTGTACAATAACATGAGATCATGTAGCTTATTTCTAGACATGTTTAACGTACGCAGTTTTATCTAATTTAAGTGTCTTATTCCACTGGCAGATGATCAGACTTGTTACAAGCACTATTTTTGAAACAGTAAAATGATCAGCCAATGGAAAAGACAACACCCAGATCTGAAGAGGATATAGAGCCACTGCAGGCCTGCTGGCAGTAAAGCTGGCATTCTCAGCATTTTCTGGCCAGCTCACTGGTAGCTCAGCAGTGTGCTAAACAAAATGCCACTTTTAAATGCTCATTTTCCACTCACAGTCCAATTTACAGATTTTTCCCTCGTTACTCTCCTTCATTATCCTTTATAAATTAGTTTGGTACATTATTTTGACTGGATATACAGCTTACCTAGCACAGCATTAGCAACAGCATTGTTAACAAAATCATTGTATATCAGGTCTAGTGATTCATTATTGTTTTCCTCTCAACTGTTTGTACCATGTGTCTTAGTACATTTTCCAAAATAAAATTCACTGTGCACTTCAATTATGTTTGGGGGGTGGGGGGTTAAAAGTAATTAGACCTTGTGTGCAGGCCAGTAATCTGGGTGGGCTGAGGGCGGACCAGCAGTGGCTCACTTTCTGGAAACAAGCAAAAATGTATATAAATAGGTCGAATAATCTTATAATATTCTCACAACATCTCAATATAACACTTAATCATACTGACTAGATTTCAGATGTTTTCACTTTACCAGTTCACCGTTTTTTGGCAGCGTGAGGAGTGAGGAGCGGATAGGATTGGAACATGCCCTTGGCTAGGCTTGCAAGCTAAGCTAATTGGCTAGTTAGCAAACTGCAATACATAACGGTTTTTGAAATGTCTGAGCATCATGTGAATGATTTGTGTGAAGAACTGCTTTGTCTGGCTTTAAGGTTCGCTTTATTGCATTTCTAATTTGTTATTGCTACCTGTGTAGCCTTTAGCTTGCTGACTAGCAAGCTAGCTGAGTAAAGTAGCGATGAAGTAACAGCAGTCATGTAGTAGTTTGAGGTAGTAGTTTATAATCTATAATAAACAGAGCAAATCGAATGCTATAGTTTTGAAATACCTTTTTAAGTATTTGATTGCTGTGGCTTATAAACAGATTTGTCTCACATTTTTTCAGGTTTGAAAGGAAAATGGGTCCGATTGCAACGATTTCTGGGCAACGTCTGTTGCTGAAGTCAACAACTGTGTTCATTCAATACTTCACCCCTCCAAGGACTCATCTAATAAACTTTACTTAAGCTAATAAGGTAAGGGAATCTTCCTTACACAGTCAGAAAGGCACAGCGCAGATACACTTATTACTCAGGTTCAAACAATGTAAACGTTACCTCAAAGGCACAACAGTGGTCCTTTAAAACAGAACAGTGAAATAAAAAGCCTGGAGTCGAGACGGGGTGTGTGGAGTCAGTACACCTTAGAAAATATCATTTCAGAGGATTATGGTACATTTATGTTTGCAGACTAAAGGTATTGAGATGTACCCTTGAGGGAACCACCCCCAGTGACAAGGGGGCACTGCCAAAGTGACAGTTTAGTACCTTTATTTCTGTAATCTACACTCTCAGCAAAATAGGCCTCTATATAGAGCATTGTTAAATGGCCATTATCCTGCAAGAAATGGTATCGTGGCAAGAGAAAACATCTTAAATGCTGTGAGATTGTTGTAGAAATTAGAATACTATATAATTTATTTCCATAAAGTTTCATGTGTTTAAGTAATTTTATCTCATGGTAGTGTCTTATTCCGCTGGCAGATCATTTTACTTGTTTTGAGCATTATTTTCTGAAATAGTCAAAATGAGCTGCATTATTTTTCAAAACAATTAGAGTGCTCTGCCAATGGAATGACATTTTATTAAGACAGAATTACTTAAAACAAGTAAAACCATATAGAAACAGGTTGAATAATCCTATAACTTTCTCATGACAATCGTATAATGAGAAATATAAGCTATATCGACCACATAAAATATTTTTCACTTACTAAGATATCATTTTTTGCAGTGTTGTTTTTAATTGTAGGTCCATATTTGACATTTGAAAGGTTTCATATACCAAAAACATACTTCATTTATAAACATACTTTATTTATATGACCATTTTCTAACCTTTCTGTATCTCTAGAACAAAACAGTGTTTTGATTGTGCCTTTGAGGCTGATATATGTAAATGAGCTCTGCTCTGATTGACTGTCTTGTCAATTATTTGGACCGGGGAGAAAACTGTTTAACAACTGCTTGAATATGCTACATTCAACTCTTGTTTTTTCCATGATGTGGGAAAAAACAGAGGCTCTTCAAGGATTTTTTTAGTTTAGACAACGGTTCTATGCAGACATGACAGCCCAAAGAACCACTGGAATGTTTAAAGGGTTCTTTGAGTGGATACTGAAGAAACTGTTACATTTCCACTGTGAACAACACAAAGGGTTCCGCTGTGGTATTATACAGAACCCTTTTTGCTTAGATTGGACCATGAAAAAAGTTCCATAACTTGATATCATACTGAAACGCGTTATTGTCCTATACAGAACCATTTTAAAGTTATTAGAACTACTATATACAATGTCATGGAAGGTATACACACATGGAAGGTAACTCTTGCCTTTACTAAAGAACCCTGAAGAGCAAACCCTGAACATCAGTAAGAGATGCAGCAGAAGACTTTGAAGAGCAGAGCTGGACGAGGAAAATGAAGAAGCAGGTGACTTACTGTTTCAGACAGGTACAGCAGTGTCAGAACCTGAGCTGAAGAACGGATCTGTGAGGAAGAGAACGTGCAAGTATGTGTTGAAAGGCTGAAGGAACTCGTGGCCCCTCCCTGAGAAGTGCTCACACAGGAAGTTGAGGCTATTTTTTTCACTTGCTTGTGGACTTCCTGTCAGCAGCAGTGGAGTTTAACAGAGATGCACTGATAGCTCAGAGCATGACTGCAGAACATCTGCTAATTACCAACACAGTCATCCAGAGAGCAGCTACACACACTGAACAGCCTGCAGGCAGGAAACAGTGCATTCACATTCAGAGCAGCTAAAACAACTGAACTCAGAAACATTTAGATCTTTAGGCCAGTGTTTTGGGTGTCACTCATAGCAATTGGTATCATCCAGCTTCCATTCATTACCCACTTTATTAGAAACACCTACTTTGTGCTTCCACTAACTGGCCACTTTATTAGAAACACCTACTTTGTGCTTCCACTAACTGGCCACTTTATTAGAAACACCTACCTTGTGCTTCCACTAACTGGCCACTTTATTAGAAACACCCACCTTGTGCTTCTACTAACTGTCCTCTTTATTAGAAACACCTACCTTGTGCTTCCACTCACTGGCCACTTTATTAGAAACACCTACCTTGTGCTTCCACTCACTGGCCACTTTATTAGAAACACCCACCTTGTGCTTCTACTAACTGGCCACTTTATTAGAAACAACTACCTTGTGCTTCCACTCACTGGCCACTTTATTAGAAACACCCACCTTGTGCTTCCACTCACTGGTCACACACGAGGCTCTGAGCAAACACTGGGACGTCGGCACCGTAGTAATTCACGCAGGGGTGGATGACATCTCATCCCGTCAGAGCGAAGTCCTGAAGGAACATTTCAGATTACTTCTAGACACTGTTAAGAAGAGAACCAACGTCAGGGTCGTCATCGTGGGACCGCTGCCCACCTACCGGAGAGGAAGGTGTTCAGCAGGCTCTATACTCTGCACTGAGGGCTCCAATGCTGGTGTAAGAACAACAGCGTCGGCTACGTGAGCAACTGGAGTGCTTTCTGGGAGCGACCGGCATTCTACACCCGAGCCGTCGTGGGTCTGTTATCTTATTCGGGAATATCGAGAAAGTACTACACCAGGCCTGACTGGACTCAACTGCAGTAGACAACGGACGGGTAAGTAGTAGCATCAGCAGACAGGTAAGTGCATTTAAAGATACAATGTCCCATTAATTGCTGCCATTCCTCTCTGCTTCTGTCTTAACATTAAAGCTAGTTGTGTAGGGAGATTTAGCTTCAAAAACGTCATTAGAGTCATCAAACCCTGTGTAATGAACCTTAAAACTGTGACTTAGAAAAAAACTTAGAACTGTGTAGACCTTAAAAAGACCAGTCCCCCCCAAACACTGTGTAACTAGCAGAAAATGAAACCTGCTGTACTATGTAAGGTCACTAAATAACAAAACCCTGCTGATTCGAGATCTTATTAAGGAGCATAAGCTAGGCACAGCAACTCTATTTCATCTGTTCCTGGAAAGTACAGATTTATGCATATAGTAAGACAGGACAGTAAGACAAATCATTTCTTTTTTTAAAAAATCAATTTAGAACTAAAAAGAAAGTAAACGAAAGTTACTTTTAAAAACATTACAGAATGTTACAAAACATTACAGAAACAGTTGAGAAGTTTATAACTGTTTATAATAGTTCAGCGAATACAGATCTGACTCCATCCTGTAATTATCTAGTCTCTGATCTAAGTGCTAGATTATGCGAAAGTCTTGACCTTCCCCGGAAGATGAGTTTGCGCACATAAAAAAAATCCATGGATGAATACAGAAATACGCCAGCTTAAGAGAAATTATCGTAAATCTGTAACGCGGAGCAAGGAAGTTGGACGCACATGCTGAGATAAGTGACTTTTATTGAGGGCAAATCCAGAGTCGTGGTCATGACAGTCCAGGTTCATATAACCAACACGGAGAGATCGATAGGCAGACATGACGAAATACACTCATGAAAACACAAACCCAAACACTTCCAACAGGACATACAAACAATTCAAACAAAGGGCAAACACAGGGCTTAAATATGACACCGGGAAGACGAGGGACAGGTGAAAACAATCAGGGGTGGAGTCACAAAACAAAGAAGCACGTGGACTATCAAAAGGTAAAAAAGAAGCACATGCAAAGGGCAGTGGGACGAGCCATGGGTGACAAAATCAGAGCGCTTATGGAAGAAAAATGAATGATTTTGATATTCTCAAAGATCATATCTCACTCTATAATAATGCTGTGAAAATATCCAGACAGTAATACCTCTCTAGTGTAATTAATAGACACAAAGATGATAACAAAATCCTTGTTTTCCACCATAGACCAACTAATTAACCCTAACTTGTCTGCTAGTGCGTTTAATGATGATTTATCTTCTAAAGTCTGTGAAGAGTTTGCAATTAATTTCCAAAATAAAACAGACCTGATGTGACAGGCTGTAGCTCAGCAGACTAAAACACGCTCCTATAATGTTCCTGGTAAGCTAGCTTTGATTGTGTTCACAGTGATGCTTTAACTATGGTAAACTGTTCTCTGTCAACATGTGTTTTTCCAGATGTTTTTTAAACTGCCCTGGTGAAGCCTCTGCTACAAAAGAGTAGCATATTTTCTTCCATACTAAATAATTTTAGACCAATTTCAAACCCAACTTTTCTAAGTAAAGTCTTAGAAATAGTTGTTTAAAACGACTAAATTTGTGTCTAATATTAAACTATTTAAGAAGTTTCAGTCAGGTTTCCGTTCCAACCATAGTACAGAGACAGCATTGATTCACATTATGAATGACCTCAGGCTCAGCGCTGATGCTCATTATCCTTCTGTTTTGGTTTTTATTATATCTTAGTAAAGCCTTTGATACCATTGATCACAAGATTTTACTCCAGCATCTTGAATGCTGGTTCGGCTTCTCAGGTACATTTTTAGAATGGTTTAAATCATATTTAAGTAATAGGCAGTTCGTGGTTTCACTTTGAAATCATCAAAATGATTTGCCGTTGGAGTCGCCCAAGGTTCAGTCTTAGGGCCTTTGCATTTCTCTTTGTACATGCTACCTCTAGGTGATGTCATTAGGAAGCATAGTATAAATTTACATGGCTATGCTGATGACACCCAGCTATATGTTTTTATTCCTTCTGAAGATCAAGACTCTGTAGACAGACTAATCAGCTGTGTGTCAGATATTTCTCAGTGGATGTCGCAAAGTTTTCTACAATTAAATCATGAAAAAACTGAAATATTAATCGTTGGTGCAGAAACTCAGAAAAATGATTTTTGAGAAATTTTGTTCTTTAGCTTCATATACAAAGCCTGAATTACAAAACCTGGGTGTGATTTTAGACTCTGAGCTCTGCACAGATCTGCATGTAAACGCAGTAACTAAAGAAGCTTTTTATCATTTGAGAAGTATCGCTAAAGTTCGGCCTTTTCTATCGCAGTGATGCAGAGAAACTTGTTCATGCATTTGTTACAAGCAGGCTTGATTACTGTAATGCTCTTCTTATTGGACTTCCTAAGAAAACAGTACATCTCTTATAACTCATACAAAAATGCAGCAGCATCCTATCAAAAACAAAACAGAGAGATCACTTCACTCCTGCTTTGAAAGAACTGCACTGGCTACTTGTATCATTCAGGATAGATTTCAAGGTTCTGCTACTAGTCTTTGAAGCTCAAAACAACCTAGCACCTGCTTACATCACAGAGTGTCTGTCTGTTTATGTTCTGGCACGTAATCTAAGAGTCTGCAGATAGAGGTCTTCTACAACTTATGCTTCTTTTATTAACTTTTCTAATATTAACTTATTATGCTTCTATACTGTGGAACTCAATTCTACCTTTTATTTGACAGTGAAGGTCAGTGCTCACTTTTAAGAAGCATCTAAACCTGCATCTAAACCTTAACTAAACCTGAATGTCTCGCGGTGTTTATATTGTAATTTAATTTTCTTAATTTTCTACTGATTCTAATTAAATGCTAATGATCTCTTCTATAACTATGTTTTAACACATTAAAGCAGAAAAGTCAGTAAAGCACTTTGAGCTGCCAATGGCATGAAAGTGCTATATAAATAAAATTATTATTATTATTATTATTATTATTATTATCATTATCATTATAAGAAACACCTAGCTTGTACTTCCACTCATTGGCCACTTTATTAGAAACACCTGACTTGTGCTTCCACTAACTGGTCACTTTATTAGAAGCACTAACCGTACAGCTTCACCATGTAGGAGTACAGCAATAGACTGTAATCTATCTGTTACTGCACAGGGGTTTCTGATAAAGTGGCCAGTGAGAGTGCAACTGAACAGGAGCTGCACAATATTGCCACCTAGTGGTTACAACTGCGCCCACCCACAAAGGACATAATAATACACTGTAATGCACCGTGATACATTTTAATGCAGTGCCACTGTGAATACATACAGCAATAAGTAAATAACTAAATAAATATTTTGTAATTATTTTAGTTTTGCTTGTCATTTTGTGTAGGCCTGAGATTTTTAAACTAAAAGTACTATTATAATTGTTATACATCAGAATTATTATTATTATTGTTATTATTATTAATCTGGCTATAAGCTACAAATATGCACTTCTGAGTGGTCAGTTATCATTTTAATGAAACACACAGTTGAAGTAGAGAATCAGAGAACACTATTTGCATTTTGTATTTACCATTTACATAAGCACCATTTTCATCAACACAAATTACTTGCACATGTAATAAAGACACAATTTATAAAATAGGCAAAAAGCTTCCCCCTTAGAAACCTATCACTCTTCCTTTACATTTCCTTTGGATCAGTGTTGTAGTTATGATTAATCTAATTACTTATTTTGTTAAATTATAACACTAGCCCAAATTTACCAAATGTTTCATTAGTGACTGTTACAGTAGTGATAATTTCAGTTCTTTTGAGCTCAAAAACGCAGCCAGGAAATGACTGGCAACTTTGAACAGCTGTACACACGTTAAATCATCACATTTTTCATTAAAACACTAAAAAGTACTGCAGAAAATATGACAAAATATTCCACACTGACTTTCAGACTTTTGGGACACATTTATTTCAAAACAATGGGATCTAACTGCTCACCATGTGGCCTTGAGGGACAGGGATGCAGGTTCAATTCCTGCTGTAAAATACAGGGACATGTCTAAAATAAGGTTCCACCTACATACTAAAACTTTTTGTGTTTTGGTAATTGCATTTTTCTAAATAAAGTTTTTTAATTTAAAAATTAAACTAATAATTAATCTAATTCTTTTGTTTTATTTTACTTTAAAAGTAATTAAAAAGATGTTTAAAAATGTAATTATTATTTTCAGAGGTGTACATTTGGAGGAAGGGGTTTGGGATAGACTCCTCCCAATAAAAAGTACCCTATAAATTATGTACATATTTATCTTACTACTCTCTCTTTTAATGCCTTGTGTTTAAATAGATCAGAACATAATCTTTATAATATCTAAGATCTGAACTTTTTTTTGAAAAGTTTTTTAAAAGTGTTTACTGTGTAAAAGTCAGTATAATGGTCCTTATAAGTGTATGTAGCTAATACTGTGATTCTGATCTGTGTGATAAGAGTCAAAACTGAACACAACTGAGAAGCATTTGAGTCAAGCATGCAAACGCTTGTTTATTTCATACGTCCAGTTCAAGTCAGTATTTACATATATACAAGCAAACATCTGGCAAGGTACAGAATAATAACAGCCAATATGTCTGTGGAATTAAAGTTCTTTACCATATTAAAGTGATAGTTTGGCAGAAAGTCTAATTTACCCAATGTCACCAATCAAACATATCTTGGCTCATTTGGGAGGAAATTATAATTTCTGGCTGAAGTATCACTTTAATATTTACATCTGCTTTCTCATGCTGGGGTAGGGTAGGGGGGTTGGTTGCTGGGTTTTGGTCTCTAACAGCGCTGCTTCTGCTGTGGTCAGATAACATTTTCAAACAGCTGCATGGAGCTCATTATATTCTCATCCTGATGGAGACAGAGAGACAGAAAGAAATATATAGAAAAAGAGCAGAGAGAGAGATTCTCATAAATGGCATTGTATATACATACAGAAGCAGGTGTAACGATACTGTATTCAGCTTTGATACAATTTTCAATTCTAGATTTGATTCCTTTTTCAGTATTTTGTGTGTTAAAATGTTCTCATTTCTACAGAGCTCTGATTCCATTCTATAGGTTGGTTTACTGTTTCAGCTCCTGCTGCGACACCCTCTAACAAAACAAACCCAAAACATCACAAATCATACAGTTTATAAACTCTTCAGAATAAAAGCCCATTCACTTGAACAAGGCTGTGTCCATAGCAGAAGCCCCACCCTCTCTCCACCCACCTCACTCTGATAGGCTGCCTAGTTGTAATCATTAACAGTGGATTTGGTGAAAGATTGAGAGATGCTCTGTAGAGAATGACTGATGAATATACATTCACTATTTATGCATGATCAGTATTATTGTTTTTCAATTTTGAACTAATATCAGTACAATTTTCATTAGACACACCTTACTGTGTATGGTTGTTCATAGTCCTGAACCCCCAATCTGGGATTATTATTCAGTAGGCATCATACATTTTTTAGAATCTACAATGAATTATTCAATATCCACTCTTAATTATTCAGTATCTACTAGGAATTATCCAGGATCTACTATGAATTATTTAGTGTCTACTAGTGTCTGTTCAGTATTTACTATGAATTACTTGAACATACATACCAAAATACTGAAATTATAAAGAAAATACTTCTTATAATTTTTTGCAGTTGGTTCCTCACCCAGGCAAGCACATTAAGCTACACCAGAAAGAATCCATGATTAAACTGTAAGCCATCTGGATAAGGGCCTTTGCCAAATGCATACACATTAATGTACAATTCTTCTCAGTATTACCTTTTGACACGTTTCAATGAACTCCTCAATGGTCACCACTCCATCTCTATTTCTGTCCATTTTCTGCAAAAACATGTTATTACACTTTAGAATGCTGAGAGAAACAGTGGACACTGTCTTAACATCCACAATTGCAGGTTAAGGTTGTGCTATGCACAGATGAGACCTTATATCAGCAATGTCCAGCTCATCTGAAACAGTTTGATGCTCAGTGGAAACATGTATTGTTGTTAGCTGGATCAACCTTTCAGGGGCCATATTACAGAAACTTCCTCTCATTTGAGATCTGACAGGTCAGGATAAGACATTTTCACAAATTCATATTACAGAAGCAAATCTGATCTTAATTTAAGAAATCTTAACTTGCTCAACTGAATTTGACAATCCGCTGTCATCTGTTTCTTAGCAACCGACCATATTTGCAGTCAATATGTCAGCAAAATAGTGAAGTTAGTTAGCCAGAGAGTTGCCGTTACTGATGTAAAAAGGTCAAAACAAAACTAAAGCATGATAAACTGTAAGTTGTGAATACGCTGAGAGCGCCACCTGCTGTTTATCAGAGCTCCCCAGTTTCAGTCTCAGTCTGTCACAGTGTTGGGGGGTATTAGTGGGTAACTGGCACATCTGTGTTAATCTGTGTTAATTGTGAACACATTTTGGAGGAACATATGCTGCCTTCTAGACGTTGTTTTTTTTCAAGGACGTCCAGGATTATTTCAACACGACACACGTAAATATTCTGCTTGTGTTACAACAGCAGGAATGAGTAACCAGAGAATCCCACTGAAAATGTGTGTTGCATTAAAAAGCACATAATATATCACTGAAGAGCCTGTGTGGTTGGGCAGCTGAAAAATTTTGGAAAAATTTGGAAATGGAAAAAAAAAAGGAATGTCAAAAATCCTTCAGTCCCAGAATGGCTATGAAGTGCTATGAAAAGGAAAGGTGATGTAACACATGCCTTTTCAGAATGTGTTACACACAAAAGTGGCTATAAACAGTTGCAGCTCAATTACAGCGCCGTAAATTACCTGGAAAAACTTCTCCACATGTTCAAACGGAGCATCTTCTTTTACGCTGGGGGACGTGTAGCGGCCCATCATGTCATAGATGGACTTCATGATGGCTAACATTTCCTGCAGAACACAGCAGATAAAACCAGAGGAGTGTTATTTTGTGCCTTTCACAATACAGACAGATACAGAAACAGAAAATTTGATTTACAGACAATTTTATGGATCCCAGAGGATTAAGCTAATGTTATGCTCTGATTTGACCAGTGTAAACCTCTATTCTGAAACTGACGGCTGAGAACAACTGGTTAAAACTATGGTGACGCTTGGCAATGACGTGCTGGTGTGGCACTGAAAATGGAGAAATCTCGCAGGAGTAGAAGTCTCTGTACCTCTTTAGTGATGCATCCGTCCTTATTGATGTCATACAGGTTAAAGGCCCAGCGCAGCTTCTCTGTTACTGAACCACGCAGCAACACAGACAAACCAATCACAAAGTCCTGTAAAACACAAACAAACTACTGACTCACTGTCCTCAGCACAATTGTGTATTTCTACTGAAGATATTCTTATTCATACCTCAAAGCGTATGGAGCCGTTCCGATCCATATCAAAGGCATTGAAGAGGAAATGTGCGTATGTGGTTGCATCTAAACAGGCACAGTTTCAGAGAAAAACCCAGACATAACCATAAACCAACCATCATTACATACAGAGTCCTGTATAAAAGTCAGCACCCTTCATTTAATTTCCAATTCAAACAGCCATTAAGTACAAGTTATCCATTTTCAGGAGATATTTGTGAGATAACAAATAAGTGTAAATAATGAAGGAGAAAGTCAAAGTGAGAAAACAGGAGTTTCTAAAACTGAAGTTCTAATACTGATTAGAATCTACAGAGAAAATGATGCTTCTAACAACCATCTGGAACACCTAGTAGACACCAAAACTGTCTCCATCAGATTAACAGCACTTAAAGCTTTCATCTTTGAGAGAGAGAACATCAAGCTGCTTCAAATGTAAAAAAAGACCCCAACATTACTGAATGTGTTGGATTACTTCAGAAAAAGATCAACCAACTTTTAAGACTGAACTCTGGAGGTGTGTCTGCAGATTCTTTGAGAAAGTGAAAGTGCAGTGAAGAACAAGTCGTTATAAAGGGAAACAGTGACACACTAAACATTCACACAGCTGAGATTAGTTTTCAGTATTCAGGCTTCTTTGTTCTTTTCTATTAAATATGTTTTCTGCTTTTTTCCTGATGCTGGAAAATGAATAACTTGTTCTTAATGGCCATTTTAATTGTAAATTAAATAAACAAAGAGTGCTCTCTGACTAGTACTTAGGTAATTCTTATGAATTACTTCACTTAAGCCACTAAAATTTAATCTATGTCTGGATTTAATGGATTTGTAATATAATTTAGATTTAAATATATTAATAATTTATAATGACTTCAAAAAATGTGAGCTAAAAGGAAAAACAGCTTACCTCCTTGAGGGAAGAACTGGGAATAGATTGTCTTAAAGGTTTCCTCATCAACTAATCCACTAGGACACTCCTGATAAGAGAGAGAAACTATTATTATTGTTGCTGTTGTTGTTGTCGTTGTGATTAACAATTTGAGTTACACCTAAATAAATTAAATACAAGTAAATATAACTCTTATTACACTTGGAATATATTATAAATATATTCCAAGTATAACAACAGTTATATATAGTACTAGATATACTGATATACTGAAACACTTATTGATGCTAGTTATTGAGTTATACTACAACTAAAAGGCAACTAAATGTCTGATTAAATTATAACATTATATTTAATATTTTATATGTCTTATAAAATTATTAAAATCATATTTGTCTCCTTTGAAAGTAATGGACGGCTAGGCCAAATCTTTTTTTTGTGTTTTACCCTGAAATCATTTAGGTTTGAGATTGATAACGAATGAGTAAATAGATCAGAATGTTCGTTTTTATTCCCTGACGTTCACTTTCAGATGTGTTAACTTAGAGCATGGCATTTTTTATTTGTACCCACCTCGTTTTCAAGTGGGTAAAAATACTGCAATATGTAACTGACAGGTGTTTCTTGTTGCCCAGTTGTGTCCTGTTAGATTAACTGTTCAAACAATTAACATGAATGTTTACTTTTGCTTTGAGTCCTGAGTTTCACCTGTGAAGACTGAAAGTGCACAAATGTTTATAAATGACTGTTAATATGCTTATATGCTTATTTATATTTATAAATGCTGTATATATATTTTTTCTGCACATTTACAACAAAACATTTCCCTAACAATTAATGAGTCACTGCAGCACAATACTGAAATGTACAACTTTCTAAAATAGACAAAGGTTTTAATGTTTGTCCAGTATGTGTATGTTTATATATATATATATATATATATATATATATATATATATATGTGTGTGTGTGTGTGTGTGTGTGTGTGTGTGTGTGTGTGTGTGTGTGTGTATGATAATAAAATATCTTATGGATAAGTAGTTAGATGACCTCTGTGTGAGGTTATAACTGCTGCTAACAGGTGTGGGTAAAATATTTATTCTTTGTACATTTTCAAATGATTTGTTCACAGTTAATAATGGTCAGGTATTGGCTTATTAAACAAAGTTTTATCAAGTAATACAAGCTGAAATTCTGATTTCTGGCTTTGCCGTTCCTATGCTTTCAAAAGAGACTGTATTATTAAGAATAACTACACACAACTTAAATGTACTTAAATTATATTTTTAACATGATTTACATCTCCTACACCTTTCTGTTCTAAACTGGAACACTGTAGTTTGCAATGAACACATTTTAAATGTAAACTCTTGGATGTACTGATATTTATATAATGGCTAGTTCAATTAAAATGTATGAAAGTCATTGCTTTAAAATACACTTACGTTGATGTGAATTAAAAATACTTTTATTTAAGTATCAATCAGTTTGTTAATAAATTCAATGTGTAAAGCACAATAGACTATCATTCATAATGTCACTTTAAAAGTATAAAGTGACATTCACAAAAAAAGAATTTTGTTTTAATTTTCTTTAAAATACATGACATTAAAAATGACATAATATTATCTATATACTATTAAGGTACTTAAGTGAGCTTCTTTTTTATAATGGAAATGTGATTCTCTGTGGCAGCTAACTGGTGCACAAATATGCTTCCATTACTTGTATTAGCCTCATAGCTCCAGTGCTAAAACAAAAGAAGCAAACTTCAGACACCAAACAACATCCTGGATGATAAATGGCATTTGGGGTGAGGTTGGAAAAACTGTGTAAAATAGATTATATGGCAAACTATAAATGCTTTAATAAAGGCACTCTCACATTTTTGAAGCCCCTGTAGAGCGACTGGAGCTCCTTCCTAGTGAACTTGGTCTGAGCCTGCAGCTCCTCCAGGCCTTCCGGCTGGTGTCTGACTGTGGCCAGTTCCAGCTCACTATCACTGCTGTCTGTTAGACAGAGAGGAGGGGGGGGGGGGGTGGAAAGACAGACAGGCGGGAGATGCAAGACTTGAAAGAGGCTAAATGCAAGAGGAATAAGTAGGTGAGGTTGAGCACCGATGGAGGATAGAGGGAGTGTCAGAACAGGAATAAAGGACCAGCTCAGCAAACAAATCAAATTTCTTAGATTTGTTTGTCACCTTACTCCAAACACAGCCAATCAGAGAAGACATGTTCGGTGTTTGAAGTTTAGCACTGGAGTTATAGAAATGGCCAGAAGTATCCACAAAAATGGACAAAAGTACAGAAAAAACTACTTTCAACATGGCTGCTAGTGTTTTAGCTGTACTAATGCTTTAGAACAGCAAGTTGTACAGAGTCAGAAACCACATACTGAGCATTAGAGATACTCAACAACTCTACACTGTTTGAGGGGAGATGACTTAGCACTGTGCTAATTGGTGCTAATATACAGTTCCTGTATTTGTTATCTATGTTTTCCCCGTAGCTCAGGTGCTGAAACTACCACCAAACATGTCTTGGTTTGGGTAAAGGGGTAAATTTGTAAATCTGATTTAGACCAGGGTGAATTTCAGACCAGGACTAGAAATTCTCATATAACAGGAGCAACAGAGAAATCAGCGAGAAAACCAAGACCCAGAACCAGAACCAAAGATTTACAAACAGTTAATGTCAGGGAAGTCTGGAGGGTTCTGGATAAGACATGGAAAGACTGCATCTAGATGGATCAGACAAGATGAGGAGTGTGAAGGGTTCTGGAAAAGATGTGGGAAGGCTAAAGGGTTCTGTATAAAATGTGGATAAGTCTGTAGAGGTATGTATAAGATGTGGAAGAGTCTGGAAGTTTCTAGATAAGATGAAGAGAAGTCAGGATAGTTCTATGTAAGATTTGAAGGGGTCCGGTGCTTCTAGATTAGATGTGGAGGAGTCTGAAGGGTTCTGTAAAAGATGTGGGAAGTCTAGAGGGTTCTGTAGCAGATAAGGAGGAGTAGGGAGTTCTGTATAAGATGTGAAAGAGTCTGGAGAGTTCTATGTTAGGTGTGAAGGGGTCTGGAGGGTCTTACTTTGAGATGTGGAGTAGTATGGAGTGTTCTTGATAAGATGTGGAGTCTGGAGGGTTCAAATACAAAAAAATCTGGAGGGCTCTGTCTACAATGTGGAAAGTCTGAAAGGCTCTAAATAAGATGGGGAGGGGTCTGGATTATACTGTATAAGGTGCGGAGGAGTCTTGGATGTTCTATGTAAGATGTAGAGGTGGCTGGGGTTCTAGATAATATAAGGCTGAATTTTGAGGGTTCTACAGAAGTTGAAGGTTTTATCAGACATGCACTCACCATCTACAGTCATGAAAAGAAAAGAACAGACAGAGAGTAAAGGGGAGGACAGCGAGAGAAGGTAAAGAAGAGGTAAAAAAAAAAGACATAAGACATAAGTCACACATAAGTCCAATGCGCCAAAACTTTCTGGATTTTGAGACATAAAAACATTAGACTGAGGCAATATTGTACATTAATTAACACTATGAAGAAGTTTAAAAGTTCAATATAAAATATATAGCACTAATAAAACAAAAAAAATTCTAAAACAAAGCAGAAATCAGAAAAAAATGAAGAAAAGCGCACTCATTTATCAGGTTGCTTTAAAGTATTTTAAATCAACAACATAAGATAAAAAGGGCAATACATAATAACAATGATAAACTCAGAACCTGACAATCATTATGATTAATACGTTCAAAGCATAAAGTGTTCTATATAGAGCCATTTTTACTAAAAAACCCTTGAAGAACTGTCTTTTTAAAACTGTAGTTCTTAGTTGTAAATTGCTCATTTTTCTTAAGGGAACAAACAATATCATTATCAATATCATCAATGTAAAAAAACCTACTGTAGCAGTACTGTGGCCTTTTTCTGTACTCTGAAACATTCTTTAGTAAAGACAATGGCTCTATATAGAACCAATGAACACTCAAAGTACCATTTGCATGCTTATAGAAGTATGATGAAATGGTTCTTCAGACTGTTGTAGAATGTGTATAGCATCATATTCATCATATAGCATCATAAAGGCATCTGCTATAGTTACAATGTCAAGGTTGTAACAACAGAAGAACCCATTTGTTTGATATATAGAAGCATTTCAAAATGTTTTATTACTCACTTCAATAAACTAGGAAAAGCTCCACTAGTTTACACTAAAGTCACTGTAGTTAATGAGTAATAAACCTTGATATGTAATAAGCCTGGAATGTTAAAGGGTTAATCATGCAAAGAGTTCTTTGAGTGTTCATGGTTCTATATAGAAACTAATTGTCTTTACTAAACAACCCTTGAAAAACCATATTTTTTACTAATGCAGTTTTCATTCTCTCTACTTTACTATAGTTTTGTATCTGAGTCATACACAGTTAACATAAGTGCCAACTTGCTAAAGAAAGTTTAGGGTGAGTTTTAAAACTAACTCTGTTAAAACACTGACAAACAGTGAGTGTTCACATGCACTTAATAATCTGATCATAATGGGATTTCTGCAGTTATCAGATTATTAAGAGGTTGTGTAAACAGCACATTCTGATTTCTTAGGTCAGATTAAGGCCTATAAATTTAATTAATTAATCATCTGATTTAATACACACTTAAACAGTTACTATAACAGTCTGATTTTCTGCAGTTATTAGATTATTAAGTGTAAACACACTGAACCTGTCACGCATACTGTTCCTTCTGAGAAGGACACGGACTCCAGCTCCCAGAGGACACTGGGTTATCATATGACTTTGGACTCAAGCGTGCGCTCCTATCAGTGATCTCAGTCTCAGAGAACAATTAGATTAGAGTGTATAAGCCTGGGCTTTAGGGAGTGTCAGTGCAAGGTATTGTTTCCCTGAAACTACTAAGGGGTTCTCTTTTGCCAATTCTGTAATACACAATACTGTGTTTTGGCCTTGTTACTTTGTTGTTTTTGACTTTGTCTTTTGCCTTCTCCTTTTTGGTATTGCTGCCCTGTGTTTTGAACTGTGTTTGATCTTTTTGCCTTGATTCTGACGCCAGATTAGGAAGCCTTACAAAAGGCTCTCACGGGACAGGGACAACTCTGTGTCATCCAGAGTAACTCATTCCCTGGAAGCCCTGGCACATCAACAGGCAGAACAACAGGCTGGTGCAGGTGGTTAAGAGTGTGACAGATATGACCAGCCAATTCTGGGGTATGAACTTGTCCGATCTGACTACTACATCTGATCTTCATCCCAACACAGCAGAGGCTTCCACCGCCTTCTTTCCGGTCAGTAAGCCTGACAAATTTGAAGGGGACCCCGATAAAAGTTGAGGTTATTTGCTCCAGTGTTCAGTGTTTTTTGATAATTCACCTCCTAGTTCTGACCAAGCTAGGATATCCCTTGTATTTTGTAGATTAGTGGATAAAGCATTAGAATCGGCCACTGCTAGTTGGTCTACTTTGTATTGTTTGTCTTATGCCAAATTTGTAAGGGAGTTTAAGATTGTTTTTGATCATCCACAAAGGGAAAGTTAGTGGAGAGCTCCTTTCTCAGTTACGTGAGGGGAATCGCTCTGTTGGAATTCAGAACGCCTGCTGCTAGAAGTGGCTGGAATGAGGCAGCACTTTTAGTTATGTTTCGGCAGAGACAAAGCATTGACATTTTGAATTAATTAGCTAGCAAGGACAATGATCTAACTCTGGACCATTTTATTTCCTTGGCCATTAAACTAGATCACCTTTTGAACTCCTGTAAGCATAAAACACAAGCCCAATGAAGCACTTTACCCCACATAAAAGTTCCAAGAGAAAACCTGGAGAGCCCTGAACCCATGGAGTGTTACTCTGCATGATTGTCACGTGAAGAGAGACAGTGCCAAATCACTCATCGTCTGTGTCTGTACTGTGGCCAGGTGGGTCATCTGCTCTGGGACTGCTACTCATAACCACAACAAAACAAGGCGCTGACCCCTGGACAGCACATGAAGTTCTCTCAGCGTTCTCTCTATGATATTATTGGTGCAGATATACTTTCATCCAAAGTCTCTTGTTGTTTCAGCCCTGATCCATTTGGGAGAAAAAGGAATTTTTATTCATAACAGGATCGTGGAGCAACTACAGATTCCAGTCCGGAAACTCCAAACAGCCCTGAAGGTTACTGCTTTGGATGGTGATTCCATGGGACAGAAACCCATCTCTCAGGCCACCATACCTTTAGAGATGCAAACCAGCACCTTACTTTCTGAAAAGTTGTCATTTCTAGTGCTTGTACAATCAGACTTCGAAATGATCTTAGGGCTCCCATGGTTAGAGAAACATAATCCTACCATTTCTTGGACTCAGCACACAGTTACACACTGGTCAGACTATTGTCTTCAGAACTGCATCTCTATCCCTACCAGTTCCCTTGGTTCGACCACTATTGAGAGCCCCAACATTGATTCATCTTTTGAAATACCCCCAGAGTACATGGATTTGAAAGAGGTCTTCAACAAACGGAATGTGACCAAGTTGCCCCCTCATAGGCCATATGATTGCGCCATAGAGCTTGAGAAGACCCAGTCCGACCCAAAGCAATAATTTATCCTTTAACACAGGAGGAACAAAGAGCACTAGTACATAGATGTGTGTACATAGATGAAGCTCTAGAACAGGGATTTATCAGACCATCCACTTCACCTATCGCATCTAGTTTTTTTCTTCGTTAAGAAGAAGGATGGTGGGCTAAGACCCTGCATAGACTATATATCCCTTAATCTAGTCTCCAAGGCTCATCCTTACTCCCTACCGTTAGTCCCAGTAGTGCTGGAACAGCTCCAAGGTGCCCAATATTTCTCCAATTTGGACCTACATAGTGCATACAATTTAATTAGAGTGAAAGAAGGGAATGAATGGAAGACAACATTTCTGACCACTAGGGGGCATTATGAGTACCTGGTGATGCCATTTGGGCTCTATATTGCCCCATTCCAGATATTCATTAACAACACTCTCGGGGACATGCTAGGAAGATTTGTTATCTCTTATTTAGATGACATTCTGGTCTACTCACCTTCATTTGAGACTCATGTGCAAAATGTCAGGGCAGTGCTACAATGACTCTTGGAGAACAACCTGTTTCTAAAAGTGTCAGTTCCACCTCCAGTCAGTCTCCTTTTTGGGGTATGTTATTAGCTAACAAGGAATAATCATGGATGACCACAAGGTTGAGGCGGTTCTCGAATGGTCACAGCCCACTTTTGTAAAGGAGCTATAGTGGTTTTTAGGTTTCGCAAACTTTTACTGTAGATTCATACATAACTTTAGTTCGATAGCATCCCTGTTAACCTCCCTCTTAAAAAGAAACCCAAGAAAGATCACTTAGAATGACCAGGCTGAGAGGGCGTTTCGGGAACTCAAGAGCGCTTTCACTACTGCCCCCTTTCTTGTTCACCCGAATCCCACACAACCCTTCATTGTGGAGGTCGATGCGTCTTAGACAGGAGTAGGGGCAGTACTGTCCTAAACGAAAGGATCCCTGGCCAAACTGCACCCAGTAGCTTTTTATTTTTTTATATAAACTGTCACCTTCTGAAAGAAACTATGGGATTGGGGACAGTGAATTTTTAGCGGTCAAACTGGCACTCGAAGAATGGCGACATTGGTTGGAGGGCGCTAACCACCCTTTCTTCATTTTAACTGATCACAAGAACTTGGAATATCTTCGCACTGCCAAAAGACTTCATGCTCGACAAGCTAGATGGTCGCTTTCCTTCTCCCATTTTAAGTTTAGTATTACGTATAGGCCATGTTCTCCATGTTCATGTCCTTGCCACACACACAAGTTCCTGACCAATGCCACCCAGAGAAACTATGTCCCTCAACCCTTCAGAACCTCACTGATCACGTGGGCTCATTCATCTTTGACATCAGGCCATCCCGGAGAGACCTGTACCTACAAACTGCTGTCCACTCAGTATTGGTGGGAAACTATGACACTGGATATACATTCCTTTATTTCTTCATGCTCCATCTGTGCTCAATGCAAGACCCCTAAACTATTACTCACTGGTAAATTACTACCTTTACCCATACCCAGTCAACCATGGTCCCCTATCGCAGTTGATTTTGTTACCGACTTACTGGAATCGCAAGGGTTCAATACGATTATGACAGTAATAGACAGATTCTCTGAAGTAGTTCGTTTTGTTCCTTTTGAGGGTCTACCCAGTGCTTTCCAGACTGCAGAAGCTCTTTTCCAGTTTGTATTCTGGCTGTTTGGTATCCTGGAGGACATTGTTTCAGATAGAGCTCCTCAGTTCACCACTCAGGAATGGACTAACTTTTTTGAACACCTTGGGGTGTCGCTGAGTTTATCCTCTGGATATCATCCCCAGTCCAATGGATAATGCCAGAGGGCGAATTTAGAACTGGGGAAATATCTAAGGATATTCTGCTATTACAACCCTACTGACTGGTCCAGATTTTTGGCTTAGGCCGAAATCGCCCAAAACTCATTGATTAGCTGTACCACAGGACTGACTCCATTTCAGTACATTCTAGGGTATCAACCCCCTCTGGCACCTTGGATGGGAGTTCACATGGACGTCCTGCCAGTGGACGACTGGATGAAGTGAAGTGAGCAGGAGTGGGAACAGATCCAGGAATGCATCGAGAATGTTATCCAGCATCAGAAAGAACAAGCCGACAAACACTGTGATCCAACTCCCATCTTTCAGCCTGGGGATCGAGTGTGGTTAGCGCCAAGGACTTTCGACGCCCAGAGGGGATTTGCCGTAAGCTATTACCTAAATATAAGGGGCCATTCAAGATAATCAAGAGAATCAATGACGTGGCTTACAGGATAGATTTGCCCCCACAATACAGAGTTTCTAATTCGTTTCATGTATTCAAACCTTTGATTACAGGACATATGGATGAGGCGGCACCGGAGGCCACGCCCCAGCCACTGGAGATGATAGAAGGGGCTCCGCTTTATGCTGTCCGCAGGCTGCTAGATTCCTGGAGATGATGTGGGCAACTTCAATATTTGGTGGACAGAGAGGAGTATGGCCCAGAGGAACAATGTTGGGTGCTGGCCAAGGACATCTTAAACCCTGGTCTCATCAGACTGTCACACATTCAATTCTTTCTGAGAATGACATGGACTCCAGCTACCAGAGTACACTGGGTGATCACGTGACTTTGGACTCCAGCATGTGCTCCTATCCGCGCTCTCAGTCTTGCGAGTTCTGACTGTTTACACATCTGTATCCTATCAGAGAACAATTAGCTTTGAGTATATAAGCCTGGGCTTCAGGGAGTGTCGGTGCGAGCTATTGTTTCCCCAAAACTATTGAGCATTCTCTTTTGCCAATCCTGATTGTTATACTGTGTTTTGACCTTGTTGCTTCATTGTTTTTGACTTCGTCTTTTGCCTTCTCCTTTTTGGTACTGCTGCCCTGTGTTTTGAATGGTGTTTGATCTTTTTGCCTGGATTCTGACTACGATTTGTGTTTTGCCCTTTTTTGCTTTGGTTGCTTGGTTTTCATTAAACCATCTTCTCATTCATCCGCACTCGTCTGGTTTTCTGTCAGCTCGACACAGAACCAGTGACTGACACAATCTGATTACCTGCAGTTATCAGATATTAAGAGCATTAAAACACACTGAAGCAATTACTGACAACCACCAATTACCAAATTATTAAATGTAAACATACAAAACCAGTTACTGACACAAACTTTTTTTTCTGCAGTTATCAGATTATTAAATGTAAACACACTGAACAAGTTACTGTCACAATCTGAATTTCTGTAATTTTAGATTATTAAGTGCAAACACACTGAACCAGTTACTGACACAATTTGATTTTCTGAACACACTCAGTGCATATAAACACACTTGTTATGTTGGAACAGATTTTTGCTCTGTTTTGTGCACTAGGAAATTAACTTTACCTCTTAAAATCTCAGGGTTATTAAATACTAGGTCTTATTATTCAGTAACTACAGGGACTTCAGTGCAAACAGGCTTCATAGGTTAAATAAAGTGTGTAATAAAACTTTAGGCCTGTTGGTGGGCCCTGAACATTTAAGGGGTTAACTAACAAAAGCCAAGATGTCTTTTGCTAGCTAAACGTTCTGCTTTGAAGGTAAAGTAAGGCTATCAAAAGAAATCATTTGCCAACAACATACTCAGATAGCTATAAAATTATCACATTTGGCTAGCAAATGTTAGTTGAACCTGTGTGGTTGTTCTTTGTCATAGGGTTCTTGAAAATAATGAAAATAATATATATCATTTTAAATGAACTGTACATCAGTTTAAACATAGTGTATATACTTTAGATCTGCAGTCATTTAGTCTTTCTTACTTGAGTCAAATCTGCTTTTAGAAAATTTCCTCAATCTATTTGAGAACTGGAGGCAGGGGTTCTCCTGAGGCTAAACATAGAGTTAATGCACTCGATCTTGTAAAGAGGTTCTGCAATACAAGAACTTGAGAGAAACCCATTGAAGAAGCTGTGGTCTCCTTACCATCCAGAGACAGCGGCTCCCACAAGCCAAACTGCTTCAGGATCATGAAGAACAGGATGATGACCACGGCCATGGCCAGCAGCTCCATCCCCTGCATTGCCATCGCTGCATCTGCACAAGGCCACTAATGACCACTATACGGCAACTAATGATGGCTCAGAAAAGGAAAGGGAATCCAAACTGGATCTCAGAGCAGCTTCATTACTAGCAGTTCAAAGTGGTCTTTAAATTGTTCACTGCCTCTCTTCTTTTAGATGGTCTTTCATTCAGTTTCTGTATGAAACTGTCTAAGCTGTCTAAGCTGTTGCTTGTGGAGTCGATCAGATTTTCCAATCATTCTCAAGTTTTCCAGAAAAAAACTCACATCACAGACAACGCCCCATTCCTCCAAACAAACTCACGAGGCACAAGTCTGAAGATGCTTTTTATAGAATAAAAGTGAAAACACCCCTCAAAACTTCACAAACTCAAACCATGTTTCCCTCATGCAGCCAATCATATTTGTCCAATAAATCATCATTCCCAAGTTTTCCAGAAGAAGGCTTACCCAAAGGCTTAAAGAAGTTTTCAAAGAATAAAAAGAAGGAAAAAACACAAAATTGCATAAACTTATCTTATTTCCTTCATGCAGATAATCTGTTTTTCATCATTCCAGAAGAAACCCGGTCATCCGGCTGCTCACTCACTCAACTTTCTCTGCAAAGTCTCAATTCATCGCTGTCCTGAAATTCGTCAGAGCTCTCTGCCATGTGCCAGTTTCACTGCATCTTCCTTAGAGACCACTCCCAGTCCAGCAATTACACACAACCATCAGCTCCACATACTGCACCCTCGCTCTGTCCCTCACTCTCTCTCTCTCTCTCTCTCTCTCTCTTCCTCTTTCTAAGACGTATTGGAAGCATGACCAACTACCACTGTGTAAACTTTGGACACCAAATATTTGACTACATTTAGAAAGAAAAGCTTATTTAGAACATGAGTAAGAACATTTAGAACATGGGTAAGAACCACTTAGAGGCATCAAGACTCGAATGTTGAATGTTCAGTTTGTCACTCGGTACCTTTATTACAGCTTCCATTCTATTCAGGAGACTGCAGACACACCTCCACAGTTCAGTCTTAGAAGTTAGTTGATCACTTTTTGAAGTAATCAAACACACTCACATTTCATCTCTCGAAGATGAGAGCTGTAAGTATCTCATGGGGGCAGTTTTTGGTCTTGGCTCTAGCAGGTCTTCCAAGTGGTTGTTAGGAATTTTCTCTGTAGCTTTTAATCATCTTTTTAACTCCAGTTTTAGAAACTCACTTATTTCCCTTTGACATTTTCTTCCTTATGAAAGTGGATTATCTTTTGATGAATCTCTTGGAAATATCTCCCTATTTCAATAACTCATACATGTAGCCATTTTGACTGGAAATTAAATAAATAAAGGATAGTTTCTGACTTTTGCGCAATACTATAACTTTAGCACATGACTGGAATCCCAGTATAACCCGCTATGAACATGTTCCAAGTTGCACTGCTTAAGTTTGAAAACACACTTATGAACAAACTCCCTCCCTCTGTTTCCACTCTACTCATCCTCAGTATTAAAGTGGCTAATAAAGCAGCTGAATGTTTTTACTCTGATCAGATTCTCCTGCATCAGCAGAAGGCCATTATGCAGCTTTAACGCTCCTGTAAACCAGGCTGACTCAGGCATTAGCTAAACCTCTACAGTTCAGCCCTGTTCACATAACAACACCGACACATTAATCACTCAGCTTACTGCAGAAATGTTTACGTCCGCAGGTTTGCAAACATTACTACTTTTGAACACTTAAAGAAACGATCTGGCCAAAAAAAAGAAAATCAGATTTACACCATTTCCTCTTAACCTGAATGTAGTTACTAGACCTACCACAGCTAACAAGTAATGGATAAATGGCTAATAGTTAGCATGGCGCTAACTGCAGGCCTACATCACGTATTCATCTCATACTGTGTAAAGTTGTTCAGTATCTCTAACAGACTTGATTATGTAGCTTTTCACACTGTATGACTGTAAACATTTACTAAAGTACATTAGCATCACTAAAAATAACCATATTAAAGTCTCAATTATGTCTGTACTTTTCCTACACAGCAACTTACTCACTCAGTTTAAGCCAAGTTTGTGATGATTTGTACATACCGTTAGCACCATTTACTAAAGAACCCTTGAAGAATGTTCATTCATCCTTTTTAAGACTCTATGAACCACTTGAGGTGTACTTGTAAAGAGCTGATAGTGCTGGTCGGAAAGTGCCGTGATGTGGGTCTGCAGCTGGATACTACCAAAACAACTGACCTCATTCACCAACCATTCTTAAGAATGAACTTTTTCTTAAAGCTTACTCATGCAGTTTTCATGAAGACTCTGACATTCACCAGCGTTTTGTTATTTGGGATTGGTTCTTTGGTAAGAACAGAATCTAAACATACTCAAGTGCACAAAGTTGGGAACAGTTCTGTGCTTTAGGAACACATCAGGAATTTGACAGACTTTTTCTTAGAACCTTTGTGAAGAACACATTTAACAACAAACTCAGGAAGATATTGGAGAATGAGGCCCAGTAAATTAAAAATTTTAATGTTTTCCATTAATGGACTGTATTAACTGGGAAATGATTATGTAAAACGTTTACATACTACATTGAACTGCTATATTACAAAAAAGTTGGATTTCCATATCATTGGCCTTTCAAGTAAAAGAGGTGAATAGTAAATAGTGTAAATAGTTGAAATTTTACCTCACTGTCCTGATTATGAAATTAGTGGTGTAAAAATGTATAAAATTAGAACAAAAATTATGTAAAATATAAGCATTTGTACTACTAAACTGACTGTATACAGTAACTCTAGACTGCTTTCTGATTGTGTGCATTTATGACCTGACTTAACATTAATTAATATATGACTCTGACCAGGAGCCAGCAGTGCTGGAAGATCAATAACAAACCTAAGGCTGACCTGAGCTGCGGTCAGTAACCCATTTCTGACAGAAAACTGTTTTGTTTCTCCCTTGACCTGAGAGGACCTTCAGAAAGTGGAAGTGATAAGTCAGAAATTGAGATGATAGTGAGGTACCTAAGTGCACGAGATTTGCTCATCAATCAGGAAACATTAATGTTAAATGTAGTTAATAATTTAGTTTTAAATGTATGCATCATAAGCAGGCTGTGCAGCTCAGCACAAAAAGCTGCAGCGAGGAGGTGAAGGCTCTTAAGGAGATGGAAACAAAGCCTGGGCAACTTCAGCTCATCTCCACTGTGAATTAAGCAGTCCAACAGGAGGCCGAATGACCTGATGGACCTGTTAAAGTCCAGCAGAACACAGATTGGACCAAACTGACTGAGCTACAGTCTTACTGAGTGTTACTGTAGAGAAGTGCAGCTCACAAAGTAAATTTAAAAAATGTAATAATAATATTGATAACTTGGATAAATGATGATAAAAGTAATATTTAATTTTTAATATTACCTACTACAAGTAAAATATAAGAAGTAAACTATAATAAGAACATTTTAAGTTAAAGTGAAATGATTAAGAATTTTTTGTACACAGAAAAAATATAATTTAGTCTTAAGTTTAAAAATGAGAGCACCACCTGGTGACCACAACAGACAACTCCTGGTTTTCTGCTTAAGCATTAATAGGAGTGCTCAGCAGGGGGCGCTCTGCATTATGAAATGAAAATTACACAGTAATACAGATATAACGTTCTAAAGCAGTGGTGCGCAAGTTGTCCTAGGGTGTATGTGGTAGGCCAAGGGCCAAATAGACAAAATGGAAGCCTACCGCCCACAAAATAGCATCGCTAACTGCAGCAAATGCTACATGTTTACGGTTGACAGACAGCAAACTATGTTTCACAAAGCTGCAATGGAAAATTCTGTCACCCCAAACAGCAACCGTCTGCAGACCACAGTGGTGAGCAGAAAGCTCCGCCAGAAATATATACACTACCGATCAAAAGTTTGGGGTCACTTACAAATGTCCTTATTTTTGAAAGAAAAGCACATTTTCTTTCAATGAAGCTAACATTAAATGAATCATAAACACACTCTATACATTGTTAATGTGGTAAATGACTATTCTAGCTGCAAACGTCTGGTTTTTAATGCAATATCTACATAGGTGTATATAGGCCCATTTCCAACAACCACCACTCCAGTGGTTTAATGGTACATTGTGTTTGCTAACTGTGCAAGAAGGCTAATGGATGTTTAGAAAACCCTTGTTCAAGTATGTTAGCAAAACAGTTTGGCTGATTAGAGAAGCTGTAAAACTGACCTTCCTTTGAGCTGGTTGAGAATCTGGAGCATCACATTTGTCTATGAAACTCTCACAATGGCCAGAAAAAAGAACTTTCCTGTGAAACTCGACAGTCTATTCTTGTTCTTAGAAATGAAGGCCATTCCATGCGAGAAACTGCCAAGAAACTGAAGATTGCCTACAACGGTGTGTACTACTCCCTTCAGAGGAGAGCACAAACAGGCTCTAACCAGAGTAGAAAGAGAAGTGGGAGGCCCCACTGCACAACTAAGCAACAAGACAAGTACATTAGAGTCGTCTCACAGGTCCTCAACTGGCAGCTTCATTAAATAGTACCTGCCAAACGCCAGTGTCAACCTCTACAGTGAAGAGGCGACTCCAGGATGCTGGCCTTCAGGGCAAAGTGGCAAAGAAAAAGCCATATCTGAGACTGGCTAATAAAAGGAAAAGATTAATATGGGCAAAAGAACAAACATTGGACAGAGGAAGATTGGAAAAAAGTGTTATGGACAGACAAATCTAAGTTTGAGGTGTTTGGATCACACAGAAGAACATTTGTGAGATGCAGAACAACTGAAAAGATGCTGGAAGAGTGCCTGACGCCATCTGTTAAGCATGGTGGAGGTAATGTGATGGTCTGGTTTGCTTTGGTGCTGGTAAAGTGGGAGATTTGTACAAGGTCAAAGGGATTTTGAATAAGGAAGGCTTTCACTCCATTTTGCAATGCCATGCCATACCATGTGGACAGCGCTTGATTGGAGCCAATTTCATCCTACAACAGGACAATGACCCAAAGCACACCTCCAAATTATGCATGAACTATTTAGGGAAGAAGCAGGCAGCTGGTATTCTATCTGTAATGGAGTGGCCAGCCCAGTCATCCCCATTGAGCTGTTATGGGAGCAGCTTGACCGTATGGTACGCAAAAAGTGCCCATCAAGCCAATCCAACTTGTGCGAGGGGCTTCTGGAAGCATGGGGAGACATTTCTCCTGATTACCTCAGTAAATTAACAGCTAGAATGCCAAAGGTCTGCAATGCTGTAATTGCTGCAAATGGAGCATTCTTTGATGAAAGCAAAGTTTGAAGGAGAAAATTATTATTTTAAATGAAAAAAAAAATATTTCAAACCTTGTCAATGTCTGGACTATATTTTCTATTCATTTTGCAACTCATTTGAAAAATAAAAGTATGAGTTTTCATGGAAAACACAAAATTGTCTGGGTGACCCCAAACTTTTGAACGGTAGTGTACAACAGTCATAAAAAGCTTAGTGTAAAAATTCTACTGTCCTCAAAATATACACATATCACTGTGTTGGGGGGGGGGGGGGGGGGGGGGGGTGTTAACAATTTAAGGGCTCAGCCATGTCTTTGTTTGGGCCTGTGTGTGTGTGCAGTGAACCTGAACATGAGCACATGATGAATGTCCTCCATTCAGTCTGCCAGATGCATCAGTCTAACGTGTGATGTGGTCTGTTTTATAACACTGTGCACTGTTCAATTAATTCACTCATCTCATTTCATTCATATTATTACATTAGATCATCTACGTAACAGTGAAATGAGATGTTATGTTTGCAAATAATTTGCTCTAGGGGGAGCATGTATAACGAAAAAAGCATTGGGCCTAAAATGGACCCTTGTGGAACCCCAGATGCCATGGCCTTGATGGAGAGAAGTATTTCCCAATGTTAACAGAAAAGGTTCTATGTTTAATATAAGAGATATTTAGAGCCAAACACTTGACCCCAACACAATGTTCCAAACGCTCAATGAGTATATTATGATCAACAGTGTCAAATGCACTCCAAGACAGAACAATCGCCAGAATCAGCATTAAGTAAAAGACTGTTAGTCACTTTTAAAAGAGCAGACTCAGTACTGTCTATACTATTGTCTAAAAAAAGATTAAAGTTGAGTAAAAACAACTTTTTCTACAACTTTAGCCAAAAATGATACTTTTGATATATGCCGGTAGTTACTCAGAACCACTACATCCAGACTTTGCTTTTTTAGGAGGGGCTGAACTACTGCATCCTTAAAATACGCAGGAACTGCACCAGATGCTAAACTTGCATTTATAATTGATAAAACATCAGGTCCAATTGTGTCAAAAATGTCCTTAAAAAACAAGATGGAAGAATATCCATAGCAGATGTAGAGCATTTCATATGAGAAATAATGTCAGATAAGGAAACTGGTTAAAATTTCTCAAATGTTGGAATACCTGGCTGGAAGGCAAAGGGCTTAATCACAGAAATTGAGATATCAGACCGTTTTCAACCTTGGCCACAAAGAAATCCAGAAAAGCTTCACAGTTATTTAGAGATCCTTCTGGACTGCAGCATGTAAAATGATTTAGTATGCATTTATTGTATTAAACATATATTTTGGATTATGCTGGTTTTTAGAGATCATTTCTCAATAGTATTCTGCTTTTGCAGATCTGACCATTTCTTGAAATTTAATCAAACATGATTTGAGAATCTCAAATGATGCTTGCAGCCTATCTTTCTTCCATTTGCGCTCAGCCATCCCACACTCTTTCCTAACCATACCAATGGAGTCATTCAGCCAAGGTTGAGATTTAATCCTAGAATGTCTAATTCTCAGAGGGGCAACTGAATCCAGCACAGTTCTACAGTGGGATTGAAAAGAAGCAGTTAGGTCTTCAATACTCAAGTGAAGATCACTAGATAATAAATAATTTGTATAAACAAGTGCAAACTGAGTAGCTGTAGTGGGGCCTAACTTTCTAGAAGGTTGTTCTGAAGTTTTAATAGCCATTGGATGTGAAGCTATCAGAGAACTGCACATAACAGGCATGTGGTCAGAAAATGCAGTTTCAAAAGTTGTCACATTGTCTGCATTATACATATTGTCCGCATATACAAGTTGAAATGATCATACTGTAGGGAGCTGCTGGAGGAGGCACACAAGCACGAACACACATGAATTGGGTAGCAGTAGGGCAGGTAGGAACAGACAGCACGCCGGAAAACACACTGCCACCACCTTGTCCCTACTAGACATATATATAGGACATTTCAAGAGCTGAATGTTTGACTGTTTTTTCTGAGATGGTGATCTTTTATTTATATAAGGAGTCTCTGACCTTCAGTGAAAAAACAGCAGTACTTTTGACTGATTGCAGCAATGAACCTTGGAAATCTGTCCTTCCTCAGCATTTAGATTACAGTCCTTATAATCATCAGTGTTTTGATTAACCACTAAGAAACCCATACAAAAATTCTGTTGTCTACAAATGTGACTCCTTAAACCTGTTTAACATGATTTTTCTTAAGAACAAGGAAACAAAACTAAATTTGTATTTTTGGAAAAAAAAATCCCAGAATTGGTACGTAAGCTAAGAAGCTTAGACATTTTCTTAAAAATTCAACTAAGAGCACTATAAAAACACACACCCTAAGATGGAACTGAAAAATTTCAATGATCCTAAATGTTTCAGTGAAACTACTGTTAATTAGTGACAGGCAGGGCTCCAAACAACCCTGCTGAAAAAACAACACAGACCAGTAAGAGTTTCATGCTGGTTTAAGTTGGTCTAGTCCTGGTTTGGTTCTGAATAAGCTTGTCACCCCAGCATGGTTACAGTTATGGTCATCAGCATCAAAACACAACATTTGCTGCTTTTGTTGGTGAGCACATAACAGGTATGTGGTCAGAAAATGCCGTTTCAAAAGTCACATTGTCTACATTAAAACGATGAGATATAATAAGATCAAGAGTATGGTCTATGCTGTTTTTTCTAGCAGGGAAGCTTTTTGGGCAGAGGCTAAAAAGAGCCAGCAAAACATCAAACGCTTCTCAAAAGAAGTTTATTTCAGAAAAACTGGACAACCTCTTCCATTATGTGATCTAGGCTTCTGTGTCCAGCTGCTCTTACATTAGATAAGTTTATATTTAAATACCCAGCTATGATGAATGAATGAACGGCTAACAATTAGCATAATTTTATCAGCATTATAGCCTGTCCACTCAATGGACTGCCGGCCAGTTATTTCCAGTGATATGAAGAGCAGGCTCCTCTCTCTTTGATTGGGGAAAGATCCATAATTGAAAATTCAAAGGTTTATTGTCATATGCACAGAGAAACCGACACCTACACTGTATAATGAAACTCTTACTCTGCATCTCAGAATACAGGTTACTAAATAAACACTGCATAAATATTAAATACTAAGTGAAATATCAAAATTAAGAAAATATACTATATAAATATATATATATATATATATATAAAGATATGTTCCAACTGAGCATTTGTAGCTGTGCAAATGAAAATACTGTGCAAGTCTGTGCAATATTAGCAGCTAAAAGAGACTCAAGTATCCTTAAAACATTATACACACGTGTACACATGTATCAGACAGTGTACACATGCAGTATAAAATAATATACAGAAAAAATAATAGAATTAAAAAACAGTAAAATAATATACAGAAACCTATAAAACCAAAACTGCCATATTAATGTTTCAAAAACATAGTTTAAATCACTTAGACAATCTGGAAAAAACAGCATAAATAGTTTATAGCATTTGGCTCAAATAACACACAAAAACAATTTTTCAGCTTGTAGTGCACATCTCCACAAGAAGGGCACTTTTCCTGGTTCCAGTTTAAAAATCAAGCTCCTTTTTTAGCTGATTGTACTGAAGGCACTGAGGACTATTCCCATAAACAGATGCATGTTGAGTGTTACAAGCTCACCGGCTGAAATTTTCAGCACTAAATAAACAAATCATTAAATCCTATTACTTACATTGCGTAGACTACATATACCAAGGAATAAGATTAAGTGACCCTTATTAATCCTACAACAGGGAAATTTCACCTCTGCATTTAACCCATCCGCGAAGTGAAACACCACACACACACACAAGGGGGCAGTGAGCACACTTGCCCAGAGCGGTGGGCAGCCCAATCTGCAGCACCCGGGGAGGAGCTGGGGGTTAGGTGTCTTGCTCAAGGACACCTCAGTCATGTGCTGTCGGCTCTGGGGATTGAACCAGCGACCTTCCGGTCACGAGGCTGGTTCACTAACCTCTAGCCCATGACTGCCCCCCTATAAGATGATCAAAATTAGAAAATGCAGTGCCACGTTTATTTCTGTAATTTCTTGCATTTACATCCCAAACACATAGTGCACTGACAGAGGTTACCATGGATACTGGGTGGGCGGAGCCTGCTGCAGCACCTCCCAGACTTGTCAAGTGACAGCTTGGATATGTATGATTAGACTCCACACTGGAACTCCATTCTGTTCCGACCTTTACTTACGGAACAGGCTTCCAGCATGTTCCAGCCCGTTTCCACCCCCGATGTTGTGTATAAACATGGACTAAAATATATTAGAATAGCTAAAAACAATAATAGCCATCTTTGGCTTTCAGTTTTCTACCTGGGTGGCTACATTTAGTTAGTTAGTTAGTTAGTTTCTTTATTTGTCTCCCAAAGGAGAAATTTTTCTTGGAATGAGGGCATACTGCACTACAACAAAAGAACAGACAGACATACAAAATTTCATGTGACCAAAACCCATGTCATTACAATACATTAAAGATTTACAGTGCATTACATTTTATACTTCTACACAACCCCACAGCCCATTACAGATTTAAAGTACATTACATTTTATCCTTCTACACAACCCCACAACCCTATACGACCGTAAAACAGTCAGATGTCATTATTATTTAGGATTTTAATTGACATTGGTACAAAAGAATGTTTAAACCTATTATGCCTGCACAAGGGAACCCTATATCTCCTGCCTGAATTCATGAGCTGGTACTCCTGATAGAGCGCATGTGTACTCTCAGATACAATATTCCTAACCTGCCTAATTATAGACTGCTGCCACAGCTCCTGAGGACCAAGAGGGGCAGGAATGCCCATTATTTTCCCTGCTATCTTAACTAGGCTATTTAATTGTGTCTTTGATTTAACTGTTAAACTGCCAAACCAACTTGTAATACCATATCTTAAAATTGATTCAATAGCAGCTCTGTAGAATATTAACATGATGTTTTTACAGACACCAAATAATTTGAGTCTGCGCAGAAAATGAAGGCGCTGATGGGTCCTAGAGCACACCTTGGTCACCTGTGTTTTCCAGCTCAGATCACAGTCTATATAAACTCCAAGATATTTAAATGAGCTCACTTGCTCAATGGTTTGACCATGAATGGACACAGGGTCAGAGTTTCCAACTATTCGAGGGTCCACCAGCATTTCCACAGTCTTATTTGTGTTAATCTTGAGTTTATGTACCTCGCACCAGTCCACAAGATTTTCTACAGGTTATATTCTCCAGTACTGCAGTACATTCCTTAACATTTTCTGTGTTAAACCGCATGTAGAAGTTATTTAGTTCATTCGCCCTAGTTGTTTCATCAAGGGCAGACAGGGGTTTCCTTTTTGCATCCATGTTTGTCATCTGTCTGATTAAATCCCACAGATTCTTTGTATTGGATGTGGCCAGGTCATGTTCTAACTTCTCCTTGAACTGACGCCGAGCCACCCTTAGTTGGTCATTCAAGTCCTTTTGAGCAGCATGACCACCTGCTACATCACCAGAGGAAAAAGCAACTTTTTTCCTCCTGATGCATTCCCTGATACCCTCATCAATGTATGGTTTATTGTTTGGATATCGTTTAACAGTTTTTTGAGGGATGATTGAATCAACACAGAAAATAATGTAATCTGTGATTGATTCTGCAGCCTTGTCTATATCTGCCCCCTCCAAAAAGATATCCCAGTCCGTGCATTTACCTTGTGGCTCCACTGTTCGGGGAAACAACCTGCTCTGATAATGAACATAAACACTAATACACTCATTCCCCTGGACCCTGCTGGACTTTTACTTGGTTCTATCAATAATGATGGTACCTGGTCCCTGTGGTGCTGTATTGCTGATGATCCACTTCACCAGGCAGCATTTCATTAAGCTCTTGCGGGAGAATCGCGGTTTCTGCCATTTCCCCTCCTGCGTCCTGTTGGGGGCGCTGTCTGCCATGCTGGAGTCAGACAGCAAACCATCCACTCTCTGACCATCAGTCTGCGAGAGAAAGAGAGAGAGAGAGAGAGAGAGCGAGAGAGAGAGAGCGAGAAAGAGCGCGCGCGAGAGAGAGAGATATTACTGCTTTCCTCATTAAAGAATACTAAGCTCTGTAATAACACATCAGAAATACTAACCTTTTGACAAAAAGTTATTTAGACCCCGGCCAAAAACACTACCTCAAACACATTAACAAGGACACATGTTCCACTAAATAACTTTTATTGTGCTACACACAGTAATCAAAATGATAGAATGATTGGTTTTTAACATCTCTAAACGCTACATGAAAACTACATGCTGGAGATTTATAAGCATAAGTCTTTATATAAGACTGTCTTTAAATGGGACATACTAATTTTCAATGTTAATAATTTTATTTTGGGTCTACTATGATAGATTTACAGATTCAATGTTCCAAAAACACATCATTTTTCTCATACTGTTCATCTCTAATCACCCTCTGTCTGAAACGCTCTGTTAGAACTCCTGTGTCCCAATGAGCTCAGTGTGCTCTGATTGGTCAGCTTGCACACTCTGTTCTGATTGGTCAGCCTCTAGAGCGGTTCTGCCCCTCCATGTTCTAGCACTGTCCTGCAGTTTGCAGACAGACCCTTCTCTCCTGAGCAGCTGTAAACACTGCTATGGCTGTTTCTCCAGTGGAGTCGGTTCTGCTGTGTCAGTTTGATTTAGAGTGGATCCTGAAAATCCGGTCAGCGTCTTCTCCACACACTACAACACCGAACACAGTCTTCCTCATACAGTATCTGCTGTGCACTGTGTGAGGGCATACCGAGCTCACTGGTAGGCGGAGGGTAAAGACTGTTACGAGATTTCTTCATCTAACAATTAAATGGATGGAATTACATGAGGCATTTCAGGCAGGTGAGAAAGGCGGTTTCTGTGGGAGAGAGTTTCTCCCTCTGGAGGGAACTTTGAGCTTTGTGACTTTGCAGAATTTTTATATGCACAAAAAGGTATAATAAACTGAAAAAGCATAGTAGGTGCCTTCGCACATTCAGTCAGGTGCATCCACATTTACATTACATTAAACAGGATAGATGATGAAAGCAATCCAGTATACACTAATGTGTACTGTGTGTAAGTGAGCACTTAGGCTACTGTGGCAGGAAAAACAGAGAGTTCTAGATGCATCTCTGGGGGGACAGCCATATCGTATGTGTTTATAATGAAGTATGATGGGAACCTTTCAGTCTCCTGATCTGAATATGAATAGCAGATAAAGCTGTGCATTGAGAACAGCATCAATAATTCAGTTTCTTTAAGCACAGCCTCGATAAAAGAACTTTGCGTAACACTACATACACAAACATACAGAAAGTGCTGGTGTGGTGACCCTGGTGGTCTGCCTGGCATCATAGCTTGGCTGAAATCACACATGTGGTTACTTACTAGGCCTTTCACAGTGACATAATTGTCTGACTGCAGTTATTTAAGCTGATGGCAACTATTTTCCACAGATATTAGCTTTCACTATGTTTACATCGCAAGAATTTGAAATGGGTGCTTTTTCATCTGCTATTTTGACACAAATACATGCAAATAAAAGAACTTCTAACTGCAAGGAGAGGGAAGCAGTGAGTAACGTTTGCTTACAGGGAATTGAGAAAATAGCGCCCTTGTAACGATGTCCTGGAAACATAGTGTCCTGGAAACATAGAGCCCAGAGAACATAGTGTCTTAGGAACATATTATCCTTGGAAATTAGGGCTCAGGGAACATAGGACCCTAGGAATATAGCACCCTGGGAACATATTGTCCTGGGAACATAGGGCCCTAGGAACATAGGGGATTGAAAAAATAGCACCCTGGGAATTAGTGCTCTGGGCACATAATGTCCTGGAAACAAAGAGCCCTGAGAACATAGCGTCCTGGGAACATTTTATCCTGGAAAATTAGGGCCCTGGGAACATAGGACCCTATGAATATAGAACCCTGGGAACATAGTGTCCTGGGAACATAGGGCCCTGAGAAAACAGTGTCCTGGGAACATAGGGTTCTTGAAACATGGCACCCTGGGAAGTTAGGAACCTGGTAACATAGAATCCTTGGAACACAGCACCCTGGGAAGATAGGACCTTGGGGACATATATTATAATATATATATATATTACAGTTGCATAAATTCCAGTTTATCACAGCATCACATTTTCTGTATATGAAATTTAGTACTACCTGTCTGGCCTCGTCAGGTTTGGGCCACGCAGACCTCTAGGCCACATGCACATGGATGTGTGTGTGCTGTGTCATTGTATGTGGTGGGAGGTGTATGCATGTGTCCTGTGGGCTGTCGCACCTGCTGCATTATTAATACAGCAGCACTGAGGCGCTCGTCTGTGTTCACTGTGAGCACTGTCAACACAGCAAACACAGCAGATACAATTAATCCCTCTCAGACCTGCAGAGTGCCCAACTGCTACATACACGCACATGGTCGGCAGGAGAGCCATACACTGGGATTTTGACCTTTAAGATACATCCAAACAATGAGTAAAACGATTTGCTGATGATAACCTTGTTTTTTGTTGTTTTTTTCACTCACCATGCTTGAAAGACTGCTCATTATCTGTCCTTGACTTTCTCTCCTAATCACATCTTTTTGTCTCTATCTCTCCATCTGTCTGTCTTCCTGGCTTGAATCCCAGAATGAAATCTTTAAAATCAGAGACCACTTAAGTAGACGTCAGACATTAAAGGCCCTCTATCCCTAAAAAAACAAATTATCCTTTCTTTTTAAAATAAGGACTTTAACATATATATTAATGTTTCAAAATGTACCATTCCCTCTCCAGTTCATACAGACCATATATATGAACTAAACTGAAAAAGCAGTTTGTGTTGTGATGTCACAATCATGAACACATCTCCATATGACCACCCACCCAGCCTATAGCAGTTTAGCCCACCCATTCATACTATAATAGTTTAGCCCTGGCCATTTAGCCTACAGCAGTTTAGCTCCACCCATTTAGCCTACAGCAATTTAGCCCAACCCATTCAGCCTACAGCAGTTTAGCTCCACCCATTTAGCCTACAGCAATTTAGCCCAACCCATTCAGCCTACAGCAGTTTAGCTCCACCCATTCAGCAAACAGCAGTTTAGCCCCACCTGGTCAGCCTACAGCAGTTTAGCAAGACTCACTCAGCAGTTTAGCCCACCCCACTCAGGCTTCAGTAGTTTAGCTTCACCCATTCAGCCTACAGCAGTTTAGCCCCGCCCATTAAGTCTACAGAAGTTTAGTCAGCCTACCACTGTCCTGGGTCTGATCATAAGTGGACAGTGCTCTGTGCAGGTGTGAACAGAGTACAATACGTCTACAGCAGCATCAAAGGAACCTCTAATCATTTGCATCATCACAGCAGAGATGAAAGCAGCTGTGTAGTTTATTTTTTCCTCTTATTTGTTTACAACCTGCTAACAATCCATGTAATCTTAACATGTATAACAGCCCTTTCATTTTCCTGAACCAGGTCTCTCAAGACTGTCTGAAAACAGTAAACACGGCCAATTCCCTTTCTCCAATCGCCTCCATCACGTCATTACTGGTGATGCAATCGAGACCCATGGAAATACCAGGTGTGAACAGCTACACACCTCAATGTCCACTTATGATCAGACCACTGAGATGTTTATACTAGGTGTGAACAAGCCCTCAGTTCCACATTTCAACCCAGACTATTTTCTGAATATGGCTCAAAAGAAATCAGCCAGCATTCTTTAGTAAAGCAAGGGTTCTATTAAGAACAATGAGTTCTATAAAGGACCATTTCGTGCTTAAACGGTGAAATGGTTCTTTAGATAGAGAATGTGCCATATATGGATCAATATCGCACCAAAAAGTTTCTGCTATTGTTACAAGGTTAATAACATGTGTGGTTGGTTAGTGTAGTGGGTAACACCTCTGCCTTCTATGCTGTAGACTGGGGTTCAATCCCCACCTGGGTAAAACACCCTACATTAAACCAATAAGAGTCCTTGGGCAAGACACCTAACACCACCTTCGCCTACCTGTGTAAAATGATCAAACTGTAAGTCGCTCTGGATAAGAGTGTCAGCCAAATGACATAAATGTAACATAACAATAGTAAAATCCTTTTTGGTGCTATACTGAACCATTTTCAGAAAGGTTCTATGCAGAACCACATACTCAGTCTGAAAAACTGTTTCACCATGCAAAGAAGTATTTAAGCATGAAATGGTATTATATAGAGCTCACAGTACTAGTAGACATGGTAACAAAAACCTGTTTAATTCTATGTAATAAAGAGAGGCTGGAAAATGTTCATATACAAATGATTTCTGACTGTTTTGTCATTCATATAACACACAAAGGTTATTGATGAAGCAAGAAAATGGATCCCTTACTATACTATGGATCCCTTACTTGTTTATAAACAATAAAAGGTCCAAAGAATACTGCTGAATACTAAACACACCAACAAACCAATATTATTTGAAGCAAAAACCACAAATATCCCCCAACATGCATCCACATTAGAATCGGGATTAGATTTAGGCTGAGGCATTGAGTGCTGAAGCCCAGCAGCTAAAATAATCAGCTGCCACAGGAATAAATTCCCACACTACCCTTACTATCAAACCCCCCACACTCACTGCCTCTAATTTCCCACGCTGCTCTGCTCTGATACAGGCCTCGCTCCCCCGGTTCATTTGATAACATCCCTAAAGGGGAACCTCATTTACACTCCTCCAGATTATTTAATACATTATTGAATAAAAGTGCCGCCTCTCTTCTGCTTAAAGAATATACTTGGCTTTTTCTTCCTGCCAACACTGGCTCCCTGTGCTCCCAGAAATCCTATTTTGGGAGATATAAAGCAATAGTTTGGCGATAAATCCAATTTGCACTCTCTCTTAATCTAAATGTAGTCAATCAGTCAAGCCATGTTGGGTGTCTAAAGTTCACACCTTTAGTTTTAGAACTAGAGCTATGAGGCTAATGATTGTAATTGAAGCTTATACCGACCAATCAGCAGCTATTTGAGTAAACAGACTCAATTATGTGGTTTTCCGATATAGAAAAAAAAAAAATTGTAACGTATGAAAATGGCCAAAATCTATGTGTTAAATATATTTTAAAAATGCATTTATATACATTTGTTATTATATTCATTCAGCTATATGTACTAAAGGTTACAGATATGACTAAATGATACTGACTTCTGTGACCTGCATTGTACTTTACATTAACCGTATGCAGTAAGATTCTCACACACAATGTATTTAAATAAACAAGATATCAAATCATAACATGGTATCAATACCTACAACACTCATTTTTGTCATGTTAAAGGTTCATTTGGTAATATTTAAAATTAAAATACTGCAAAACAAATTAATTTCTAAAGGTATGACACTGTGAAGTGCACCAGACAGGATTCTGGCTGTTTTCATACGTTTACAAATAGATTTGATTAACACATTTACATATATTTATTTTTTGGCACATTTCTATGTGTAATGTTTCCACATACATTTTAAAATAAATGTATTTTAAAATATTTTTGATTTTGATCAGAATATTTTGACGGGTAAAATATTCTGAATTTCAGGACAGACTGCAATGTGTTTGACATGGATTTCAAAAATACAACAATGTGTGTTCATGACACCATTATCTGTAAACATGGACTAAAGTACATTAAGTTAGCATAACTGTTTAAGTTTGTGACATGCGCACAGTGACATGGCTAAACTCAAATAAAAATCGACGCTCGCTTGTGTAGCGCTGTGGCTAACCATGCTTAGGTTAGAAAGGAAGCTATCCAGTGGAAGGATAGTTAGTTGACATGAAACCAGAAAAAAATCCTTTCTTTAGGGTAACGTTTACATTCTGAATGGCGACTATTGAGAATAATTTTAGCCTGAGACTTGTTAAATTACTTTGTCAGCTATAAACTATTATTTTGCTCAAATGCCCCATCTTAACCTTTTAATCTGAACTCGCTCGGGAGCGCCCTCTAGCCTTTAAGAAACCCAGAAGACATTACATTTCTACAAGTTCTCTGTTTGTACTTACATTTTTTGGAATAAATATAAATTGTTATATTAATAACACTGTAAACAGAACCGTTCTAACAATGACTGAAATATCACACTTTTACTACATTTGTGACAGTGCTACTGACCTTGGCACCATGATCCAATAACTTGGCACCTTTTTGTACAAGCATGTCAAAATAAAAGTCCCATGTTTTTAGTTGTGTTCCTGACTTGATAAAATAAGAACAGTGAGTTGAGCACAATAAAAGTTGCCTCTATTGCAAAATGATTTTTATCCTAGAGTTTTCAAATGTAAAGTCATGCCAAAAATGACCTTTTTTAAAAGTTTAATTAATCAACATACATGGTTGGGCAGCAACTAACAACATGGTTGGACAATTAAATGAATTTTATATAAATGCACTGAAAATGGTTTAAAAATTGTTGAACATTTTGATATATGTCGTGTATTTGTTGACTGATTTTTTGGCAAAATTACATTTTGGAGACAAAATGTGCACATCATGTCAATGAACCATATATGTAGACAGTACATTTTTAAACTATAACAGTGTATACATGCTACATTAAAATGTTTCATTAAAAATAAGTGAGATAAATTCAGTTTTCCATGATATGGACCCTTGATAAGGAACAAAGGAATGGTATTTATTTTTTATCACATTGTTGTCACTAATGTGTATGTCTGTCTGTTTACGCTGTGATGGACTAGCAACCTGTTCAGGGTGTATCCTGCCTTTTGCCCATTGACAGCTGGGATAGGCTCCAGCACCCCCCACGACCCAGAAGGAGAAGCGGCATAGAAGATGTGTGTGTGTGTGTGTGTGTGTGTGTGTGTGTGCGTATGTGTTGTCACTGAAGTTTCTGACTGTGTCATCATTTTCTCACATAATACAACTCAATAAGACACAGTAAGACATGGTCAGACATAGTTAGGCAGCTATAACCTGCTGTAAGCCCCTCATTACAGACACTCAGGAAGGAGAAGAACTGCTTTTACTGCTTTAAACTGAGTGTCAGGTAAGAATAACATCATCACAGACCACCTAACACTGAGCCATCCTTATGCTTCACTCTCTCTCTCTCTCTATCTCTCTCTCTCTCACTCATTTTCTCTTAGCTAACTAATCTACTCTCTCTCTCTCTCTCTCTCTCTCTCTCACAGCTACCTAATCTACTCTTAATGACTAATCTACACTCAGCACTTTTTCATTATGATTATCTTTCATTAGAAGATCACAGGTGGGTTGTTGGTGGTTAATTCTATAACTTTCATATGTTTACTCTGTCATAAAAGACATACTGTCTCTAAGGGCCTGATCCTCTTAGGTCATCTCAGAATGTTCTGTACTTTTCCTATGTCGCTCTATCACGGGTACATAACATTAATACTTGTCGGGGGATTGTTTGGGCCAGTCGATGGTGATAACACCCTCTGTAATTGTTGTTTGCGCCTGTTCTCTGTGGGAGAACAAAAAACAATCATCTGTGAACATCTCTGTGTGAAGCGCCTTGAAATAAACTTAACCTTCTCCTTAAAAGTGCACAAGTCTGTCTAGTTTATTCTCAATAACTTCTACAACGACTCCAGAAGTCAACAGTATTCTACTCTCTCTCTCATCTCTCTCTCTCTCTCTCTCTCTCTCTCTCTCTCTCTCAATCTCTTATCTGACACTGTGATTACATAATGTGGTAAGTCATTGCTCTTACTGTCTCTTCTGTAAATAGAGCTGTGGGCGTGTTTCTGCAAATCACTCTCACTTCTCACATCCATCACGCTGACTCTGCTGAATCTGTTTACTTTCATTACTTCATTTATTTGTTCACTGTAATCCTGCTGTCCGGAGGAGGATGGGCGAGTCTTAGCAAATCTTTCTCACGCTCTCAAAAATCATTAATACAAGAAGTGATCAATAACGAGGACATACTGAAGCTGCTTAATCAAATGTTTATCCCAAAAAACAAAAAATTGAATCTGTGCTCTACAGTTTCTCATTAGGCTGAATGAATAACTGACTCTAAATGTAGGTGTTGTGATATAAACTGAGTCTGTTCTACAGTTTCTCATTAGGTTGAATGAATAACTGCCTCTAAATGTAGGTATTGTGATATAAACTGAGTCTGTTCTACAGTTTCTCATTAGGTTGAATGAATAACTGACTCTAAATGTAGGTATTGTGACATAAACTGAGTCTGTTCTACAGTTTCTCATTAGGTTGAATGAATAACTGACTCTAAATGTAGGTATTGTGATATAAACTGAGTCTGTTCTACAGTTTCTCATTAGGTTGAATGAATAACTGACTCTAAATGTAGGTATTGTGACATAAACTGAGTCTGTTCTACAGTTTCTCATTGGGTTGAATGAATAACTGACTCTAAATGTAGGTATTGTGATATAAACTGAGTCTGTTCTACAGTTTCTCATTGGGTTGAATGAATAACTGACTCTAAATGTAGGTATTGTGATATAAACTGAGTCTGCTCTACAGTTTTAGAGCCAGTTATTCATTCAGCCTAATGAGAAACTGTAGAACAGGCTCAGTTTATATGATATAGTAGCGCTTCTCTACTTTTATGCGGCCAAAAACTTTTTAACACAGTAAAACAGCTCCAGCTTCTCACTTCTAATTTAAGATGAGCAGATCACAAGAAGTGATATGTATATTAATCTATTATTAATTCATGCTCAAGTTATAAGGAGTGTTTCAGCTTTTTGCATGAGGCACAATACAGGGCGGCCTATCAGAGCAGAGCTCTTTCACATACATCAGTCCTAAAAGGACAACAGCCTGGTTAATTCTAAGGGATAAAGAGAAGGTGGAAAATGATCATGTAGAAATTAATTAGAACGATTTTTAGCATATAAACCCAAAATGCAGGATACTGGCATTCACTTTGGCTTTACTGCAATAAACTGTTCTACAGAGATCCTGAATCAGCGCTTTAAGCTACGAAAGAATGGATTTCCTAGATAATAATGACACTATGACGGAAATCTGCACACTGGGAATAGGAAGGAAAGAAAAGAAGAGCGAATGTTTAGCAGAAACACAAAGCCGCTCGGCTTTTAACTCGGGCAAACAGACAGACTAAGAGCGAAGCTGGTGAGATGCGTTAGCCTGGAGGCGTGCTGGAGTTGTTTTAACTTTAAAATGCAGATGAATTGCTGTTACATAATAATGAAGCCCTGACCGCAGCTTACAAATACTAAACCATCCATCAAACAACTCACAGCAGAAGCACAAAACTTTCCTCACTCTCTCACTGAGCAACACTGCTCACATTGTTTCATTTAAAGGGGCCGTATCATGGAAAACCCCATGTTCCTTATTGTTGCTTTTGTAATGTCATAAAGCCTTGGCATTTACATTCATCTGCCCATTCATGTTGAAGTTATAAGGAGTGTTTAAGGCGTCCTTTTAGAATGAAGCACAATACAGGGCATCCAGTCAGAACATAGCGCATTTTCATATGCCAGTCTTTAAGGGAAACTTCATCCAAATTTTCTAATTTTATCTATTTTTCAGTGTGTGAGACGTAAACAGAATAACGAGTGTGAAATGGTTCGGATTTCTTTACAGTGGTGGTGATAGGAGTCGTGTTACAAAACAAATATAGACATTTTATTTACTATTCAAAACCACCAGTGAACCTACAAGTGTCTTCTGAGTTTTATATGGAATGTTGATGATAGGAAAACAGTGGAAATTCTGAAATGAGTTTTCTCTTGGGACTATTCCTCCACCATGAATGGATTTTAAGTTCTCAACTATCATAAAACAGTGTCTCAGACATCAGGCAGTGAATTCATAACCATTTCATGTGATAACTTTCTGTGAGTGAGCTTTTAGAAGTGGATGTCTGGTTCCTGTCACCACCACTGTGAACAATTTTGACTCAGTAAGCTTCTCTAGGACAGAGCAATTCACATCAAACCGCTCAGAGTGACTCTGTTTACATCTTAACCTTTTAAATACACAGACATTTTGAAAATTTGGTGGGTTTCCTTTTTAAAGACAGTAACAAAAACAGCCTGTTTAATAGTCATTTTAAAATGATCATTAAATACAAACTAAATGCAGGTAGCTTTAGATAAAGTAAGACATTGACTAGACTAAACTTCATAGCCAGAAAAACATGTGTTCTATAACAGGGGTGCACAACTCCGGTCCTGGTAGGCCAGTGTCCAGCACAGATTAGTGATTTACCTGCTCAACCACACCTGATTACACTCATCTGTTAATTGGCAGGTTAAATGGGTGTGTTTGAGCAGGGAAACCTCAAAACTGTGCTGGACGTCGGCCCTCCAGGACCGGAGCTGTGCACCCCTGTTCTATAAACAGTATAACACCATGAATGATGGTTACTAGAAAGTCTTAAAAAGGTGTTTCTTCAAGGGTTCTTCAGTAAAGACAATAGTTCTATTTAGAACCTTGAGTTCCATATACAGCCATTTCATGCTTAAATGGCTCCTTGCATGGTGGAATGGTTATATGGTTCTATACAGCACCAAAAAGGGTTCTGCTGTCATTAAAAGCTACTTTTGGTGAACCATGAGTTCTATATAGAACCTTTCAGGCTTAAATGGTTCTTTGCATGGTGAAATAGTTCTTCAGATTGATGGAGAATGTGCTGTATATGGTTCTATATAGCACCAAAAAGGGTTCTGCTGTTGTATACATGCTTGACAAGCTTGACATACGATTTTCAAAAAGGTTCAATATGTAGAACCATATACAACACATTCTCCATCAGTCTGAAAAAGCAAATAGCTATTTAAGCATGAAACGGTTCTATACAGAACTTAGAACCATTGCATTTGCAATGGTTTGCAACTCTCGGAGTGGTCAACGCTGCACGCGCGCGCACACATCACATATGATCTATAATGTTTGTGTATTACAGCAGCTACAGTCAGTGACAGTGAATCTAACATTTCTCTAATCGTCGATTAATACAGGTCAGTCTTACCTGCATGGTGTCCAACTGTCTCGGGCTCCTCTCCTCCACTCACTCGGCTCGCTCTGATCGCTGCACGCGCTGGAGGAGGAGGATAAGTCACGAAAAGTCGAATCTTTTAAACGAGTCTTTTTACCTGAGTCGAGTGATTCGATTCGCGACTAGCATACGGACGTTTTATACATTTACAAGCAAAGCGAGCTCTCCTACTGACAGGAGCCAATCAAAGGCAGCTATTATGAATGAACAATTATCATAGGGTTCTTTCTTCATTAAAGGCGGCTTCAGAACGTGTTGTAGATGGTTCTATATAGAACCTTTTTAAAAAGGCTCCTATATAGCACCCAAAAAGGTTCTTCTGTTTCAGTGTCAAACTTTATTCCACAATATTCACCCCAGAGTTGTCCCACAAATGTATACTCAAGGCAAAACAGCCCTATTCTGGCCCACATGCCTAACATCTACCTGGTAGACAACCAACACTCACATTGGAAAGCCAGACTGGCCCAAAACTGTCTGCTGTCTGGGTTGTCTTTACCAAAAACCATTGAAGAACCATCTTTTAAAGAGTGTATGATTATTTGCAGCAGGGCAAGTCGCTGAATGCAGCGTTCTGCTTTTCTTTATTTTGTCTGATCTGGAGCTCTTGTGATTTTTTTTTGTACATAATTTGAAGACAGTTATTGTCCTTTACATCATGAAGAATGAACCAGTAGAAATGCTGCAAAATTACTTAAGAAAAAAATGCTTTTATATTAATATACAGTCCAACTTCCAATTGAAATTGGTTAAATGATTCAAATTTATAATGAGTTTAAATTTTTAATAAAAAAACTGTATTCAGCGTCACACTATATATATATATATATATATATATATACATATATATACACCAATATTATAACTTTACAGGAGAAAGGAAAACATAATCAATGGAACTAGACTTTTCATTTCTTTTGGTCCATCATGAAATATGCATACAATGTAAAGGGCAACAGGTATTTTCAAATTATGCCAAAAACTGAAGAACAGCAAAAATGGAAATACAAGATTTTCTTCTGTCAGCATACACACACACACACACACACACACACACACACACACACACACACATAAATACATACATACACACACGCACGCACAGACACACACACACACACACACACACACACACACACACATATATATATATATGGTTAAATTGACTCATTAACGTATAGGAATATGAGATTTCAGATGCAGAAGACAACAACCTCAACTTTTAAAGACATAAGAGCACATTGACATAGAACTAGCAGCTTTAATAACATTTCTGAATGTGGGGAACAAAATGAATCAGAACTTGTACAGCTTGATTCACTGAAGCAGGTAGTTTGAATCAGAATGAGTTGCATCAGTGAGTCAAAATATCAATCAGTGAGGAGTTAGAGCCTGGTTTAGACCATTTAAACCCTTTCTGTGAGTGACAGAGAAGTATCTGTGGACATTTACTGTTTTTTTAAACATGCCAGAGGAATGAAAGTAATGTTGGCTTATATCTAAATCATGTGGATTTTATGTGCAGTTCAGCCAAAATACAGTCTTTAATTCAAGAGATTAAAACCTTCACTCATCTCTTAGTGCAGAAACATTATATCACAGGCTCTAAAAATAGTCTCCTGCAGTGATGTTTGATGCCTGTGAAGGTGTGCTTGAAGAGCAGCTGGAGGAAGTCCTTCCAGTTTTACTGAAAGCCAGTGAAAATGCTGTTGATGTACAGGTGATGCTGGAGGCTGCAGACAGTAAACAAAGCGCAGCATCAACAGCAGTGTGTGTGGATGCTTAAATAATTGATATGATGTGTGCAGTGGTTACTCTGTGGTGACCGAAACCGTGCTGGTTCAGATCCCAGACGATACTTTTCAGTATCTGAGCACCGTTACTAATGTGATTGCCATGCTGGGGTCATATAAAGAAAAGCTAACAGAGCAGAAAGCTTAGTGCAAGGTGTCTAATTCAGATTAACACATAAACAGGTGTGAAATGTTCCACTGTGCACTCTTAAAATAAAATGGTTTTCAATAGCTCTATATTAAAGAAAATGGCTCTATTTAGAGCCATAAACACTAAAACAACCATTTGCATGCTTAAATGTGCTTGCATAGTGAAATTGCACTGAAAAAGTTCTGCTATTGTTACAATGTCAAGCTTGCAACAATAGAAAAACCCTTTCTGGTGCTATATAGAACCATTTTCAAAAAAGTTCTCTGCAGAACCATACATGTTCTTCATCAATCTGAAGGACAATTTTAGTATGCAATGAACCATTTAAGCATGCAGATGGTTCTATGAGTGTTTATGGCTCTATATAGAACCATTTTCTTTACTAAAAAAAGAAGAAATATTTTGTGGTTCACCTGCTTTTGACAAAGACACCTGGATGTTATATACAGTGAATCTGAAAATGTAAAGCAATAGTAAAGCTGATGGTTTTTTTGAAAGTGAATTTTAGATTCAGATTGTAATTGCAGTTGTAAATCCTCAACCATAAAATTCAGTTTCAGATTTTAAATTGCTCTCTTACAAACCTTAAAGTTCAGCTTCAGCTCAGATATTGATACAGATTCAAAATTCTGAGCTCTAAAGGCATGAACCCATCCATCTCTAAAAGCTCCCTTGCAGAAAATAAACAGTTCTGACAGCAAAATCTTTTTCACAATAACTATTTCACTCCTGCTTTCCATCCAGTGACTGCTGGGATAGGCTCCAGCTCCCCCCACGACCCATAAGGATAAGTGGCTCAGAAAATGTGTGTGTGTATGTGTGGGTGTATGGGTGTGTGTGTGTGTGGGTGTGTGTGTGGGTGTGTGGGTGTGTGTGTGTGGGTGTGTGGGTGTGTGTGTGGGTGTGTGTGTGGGTGTGTGTGTGTGTGGGTGGGTGTGTGTGGGTGGGTGTGTGTGGGTGTGTGGGTGTGGGTGTTTCGCCCCTTTGAGCACTAGTTGTGCTTTTTGCTGCAGCTAACTGCAACTAAGATCTCCTGTAGCATGTACAAAAACAAAAAAAAGTTTGCATGAGGTAACTTATAAGATGACCTTTTGCCTGCAGCACATTTGGTCAGATTCTGAAGAAGAGTGACCACAGGACTACATCACATTCAGAGCCTGTTGTTGATCCCAAACAAGCTTTTTCAAACAACCAAACAGTTGGAATCAGCCTGAAACAAACAGAACACAATTCAACAAATAAGACGAGTTGTGAAATGCTTTACAGACTAACTTGAACAAAATGACTTTCAGCTTCTTTTGGAAAACAGAGGAAGAAAACTTTAAGATCTCATCGTTTTCTTATATAGCTCTATTCCACAAACCCGGTTCGGGACAGTATATGAAATGCAAATAAAACAGAAAGCAGTAACTAGTAAATTCTATTTGACCTGTATTACATTGAAAACAGAACAAAAACACAATATTTGATGTTTGACCTTTAAACTTGATAGTTTTGTATAAATATTCACTCATTTCAAATTTGATGCCTGCACCATATTCAAAAAAAGTTGTTAGAGAAGCATGCTACCACCATGTTACATCACCTTTCCTTTAACAGCATCTAATAATCGTTTAAAGACTGAAGTATAATTTCTTTGTCATTCTTCTGCTGTGCAACAATACGGGGCCTTCGCTCTTGTATTTTGTGCTTTATAATGTGTTGTTTTCAATGCAAGACAGTTCTGGGTTGCAGGCAGGTGTTACAGCAGCACCCACACTCTCTAGCTGCTGTAACACATGCAGAATGTTTCTTATTGTTGTCATGTTGAAATAAACAGTTGGTGAAATAAAAAGATGGTGTCTAAAAGTCACCATATGTAGCTACAAAATGTGTTCAGTGTTAATGCTGCTTTCATAGATGTGCAGGTTATCCACGAAACCACCTCCCACACCATGACAGACACATGCTGGTAACAATCTGGATGTTCTTTTTCTTCTTCATAAACAATCTGAAAAGTTGACTCATCAGACTACAATACACATTTCCACTGAGCATCAGTTTATTTCAGATGAGCTAGAGCCCAGGGAAGTTGGCAGTGTTTTTCTGCATGTTGTTGATGTGACTTTCACTGTGCAGAGTACAGTCTTAACTTGCATTTGTGGATGCAGTGACTGACGGTGTATATTGACAACAGTTTATCAAAGTATTCATGAGCTCAAGTGGTGACATCCATCACGGAAACATGCCAGTGTTTTAATGCAATGCATTTGAAGGGTTGTGGGTCATGAGCATTCAGTTGTGGTTTTCATCCTTTTCCTTTATACACAGAGATTTCTCTAGATACCCTGAATCTGTTGATGATATTGTGCACTGTAGATAGTGAAATATCTAAAATGCTCCTTTTGGAGCATGTTGAATGAGCATTTTTTTTCTTGTTTTTATTCAAATACAGGTCAAAGTAAATGTATACATATTGTAAAGCTCTTTGCAGTGCATCTCTATTACACATGGGCTGCTCTGTTTTCTCAGGAAGTGATGTTGGGCCTCATAGACGCTGAACATGTGCATAACATGGTTCTCTAGAAACCACACGAGCATCCATGCATGAAAAAACACACTCATACATTAGTTATCCTACTTTCTGCTACACGGCATTACTGTTACACAGGTTTTCAGTGGAGCAGAGCAGTATCAAAGGAATTGATTGCACCCCCTACCACTCAGTTTGCTTCTTTAGTCTTAGCAGTGAAGCTATAAGGCTAATGTAGCCAACAAGTTGGCATTTAGGACTGTGCAAACCTCCTAAACCATCATACACATGTCCTTAATGCTGTCAAATTATTAAAGGTAAATTACACCACTTTTTAAAAATTTGCATAATTAAATGGTTAAGATGTAAACAGAGTAGTTCAGAGTGTTTTGGAGTGAAACTCTGTTATAGAGAAACTCACTGAGTCAGAACAGTTCACAGTGGTGGTGACAGGAACCAGACGTCCACCTCTAAAAGTTCCCTCACAGAAAGTTATTACATGAAGTGGTTATGAATTCACTGCCTGATGTCTGAGACACTGTTTTATGATAGTATTGAGAAACTCCATTCATGGTGGAGGGATACATACAGTGTTGTGAGGCAAATATAAATCCACTATTTTCCCATCATCAACATTCTATATAAAACTCAGAAGACATGTGTAGGTTCACTGGTGCTTTTGGACAGTAAAATGTCTATATTTATATTGTAGTCATGGTGACCCCTGGTTCCTATCACCACCACTGTAAAGGGATCTGAACCATTTCACACCAAACCACTCTGCATTACTCTGTTCACATCACTAACTCTCAATTATGCGGGAATTTTAAAAAAGATGGAGGAACTCCCCTGCCAAAACCAATAATTAATAAAGAAAGAAAGAAAGAAAGAATAACCAATAATTGCAGAATTATTTCACCCTAAAGCCAATAATACACACAGTGTACACTGATCATAATACTGTGTACATCTCACACTTAATTATCTACAAATTCTGAAATATTTTTTTTAGCCAAACAAAAATATGATAACTGGGAAATGTGTGTAGTTAGTATTCTATTTAACTACATGCTCTCCTAAAGCTGATGTGGTGTATGATTCCCTAAATGCTGGAATTTCACATGGTATTTCCACCAAAATATTCCATTCTAAAAGTGCAATGTTGGGTTTTATTTTGCTGGTTTTAGCTCCTGATGTTAATTTGGGCACTTTTACTCATGCAGTAAACTTATTAAGGTCAAAGGTCAAGGATACTGACAGCTCCAGCTTGAACCAATTCTAAATTTGATTAAGCTAAACAGTTTTTATCTCTCAGGATTTCCACAGACTTAATTAATCAGCAGGAGGTGAGACGTCCCTCGTGGGCAGATCAGAGAGGCCGAGTAGGTTTCACTCCCTGCAGGCCTGAAAGAGGATGGACAATATAAAACTTCAAATCTCCATTTGCACTTTTCCTCACAGTGACAGTAAAAGCAGCTACATTTTTCATTTGTTTAGCATTTTATCGGCTGTTCTTTTAATGTTCTTTTGTGTTCAGGAACCAATCCTGTGTTCTTCTAAACTACACATTTATAACTGTACTTAATACAATACATTCTACCTACTGTGCTTGTTTGGTTGTGTTTTTTCTAATGCTATATAGTGTTTGTACTGATGAAAAACACTTACTGGTCAAATAAATACACTATATGAACAAAAGTATTGGAACACACCTCTTAATCATTGAATTCAGGTGTATTCAGTCCCATTGTCACAGGTGTATACAATACACCTAGCCATACGGCCTGTCTTTACACATATGAAAGAGCTCACTGAATTCAACTGTGGTACTGTAATAGGATGCCACCATTGCAACAAGTCAGTTTACAGAATTTCTTCCCTCCTAGACTTTCCACAATCAACTGTGAGTGGTATTATTGAAAAGGGGAAGTGTTTAGGACCCATAACAGCTCAGCCACAAAGTGGCAGACCACGTAAAGTTACAGAGTGGGTCACAGTGCTGAGGATAGAGCATAGAAGTCTCCAACGCTCCCAAAACTTTTGTCCATATAGACAATTCTACTTTATTGATTTTTAATAATTTTTTTCATGTTGATGCACACTGTTAGGAGTGGACTTTGTGTAAACAGAGAATATTAAGGGGATGATATTATGAAACTGAGATCACTATTTGGGTTCTTGTCACGTTTCATCACAGGAACACAGAGAAAAAAAGTCAAAGTTGGGAGCATTAAATTGTTACATATTCCTTGGTCTGCTGAAGCATTAAGAGTTCCTTTCACTGGAACTAAGGGGCCGAGCCCAACTCCTGAAAAACAACCCCACACCATAATCCTCCCTCCACCGAACTTTACACTTGGCACAATGCAGTCAGACAAGTACCGTTCTCCTGGCAACCGCCAAACCTAGACTCACCCATCGGATTGCCAGATGGAGAAGTGTGATTCGTCATTCCAGAGAACACGTCTCCACTGCTTTAGAGTTCAGTGGCAGAGCTTTACACCACTGCATTCAACGCTTTGCATTACGCTTGGTGATGTAAGGCTTGGATGCAGCTGTTCAGCCACGGAATGCCATTCCATAAAGCTCCCTATGCTGTTCTTGAGCTAATCTGAAGGCTACATGAAGTTTGGAGGTCTGTAGTGATTTACTCTGCAGAAAGTTGGCAACCTCTGCTCACTATGCGCCTCAGCATCCGCTGACCCCATTCTGTCATTTTACGTGGCCTACCTCTTTGTGGCTGAGTTGCTGTTGTTCCCAGTTGTTTTGTTATAATACCACTGACAGTTGACTGTGGAATATTTAGTAGCAAGGAAATTTCACGACTGGACTTGTTGCACAGGTGGCATCCTATCACGCTACCATACGGGAATTCACTGAGCTCCTGAGAGCGACCCATTCTTTCACAAATGTTTGTAGAAGCAGTCTGCAGGCCTAGGGGCTTGGTTTTATACACCTGTGGCCATGGAAGTGATTGGAACACCTGAATTCAAGGATTTGGATGGGTGACTAAATACATTTGGAAATATACTGCATGTTCTTTTGTAGACTCTGGTCTAACCATCTGAAAGATGGTTCATCAAGGGTTCGTCTTTAGTAAAGACAATGAGTCTGTATAGAACCATGAACAATCAAAGAACCCTTTGCCTGCTTAAATAATTTTTTGCATGTTGCAATGGTTCTTCAGATTGATGGATAATGTGCTATAGATGGTTCTATATAGAATCTTTTTGAAAGGGTTCTCCTGTCATTATGATGCCAAGCTTGTATATAATACACTCTTTAAGAAAGATGTTTCCTTAATGGGTCTTTAGTAAAGGCAATTGTTCTATATAGAATCATTTCATTCTTAAATGTTTCATTGCATGGTGATGGGGTTCTTCAGATTGACGGAGAATGTGTTGTGTGTGGTTCTATATAGCACCAAAAAGGGTTTTTTCTATGGTTATAATGTCAAGCTTGTACCATATACAACACATTCTCCATCATGCAAATGGTTCTCTGAGTGTTCTTGGCTCTATATATAAACCACTGTCTTGAAGAACCATCTTTTTAAAGTCTACCTTGCATGCAAGTGCCTGAATGTTACCAAGGAAACTTGAATATTAAACTTAGTCATAAATCATATGTGTATATAAAATCACACACACACACACACACACACACACACACACACACACACACACACACACACACACACACACATATATATATATATATATATATATATATATATATATATATATATATATATATATATATATGTACAGCTGTACTGTCCTCTATTTAACCTTAATGGCAGCACTGATAGCTACGCCTTGTTCAGAAGCAGCAACACACTATCTCTATCCATTAAATCAATTCTGGATTACAGACAGATCGATAGCTTCCTCATTAGGACCCCACTGTCCCTCGTCTACTCTTTCAGCGGCAGAAAGAGGAGATTCACCCGCCCAAATTTAGCCTTCAAACTCTCACAGTACGAGAAAGGACGAGGAGAGGGCAGAGGAAAAGAGAGCCTCAGTAAAACTATATAATGTTAGAGGGCAGTTCCACCCATTTTTCATAATTTCTGCATAATTAAACGGTTCAGTTTAAGTCATTCAGAGAGGCTTGATGTGACATGCTCCATTCTGAAGACACTTGGAGTCATAATCATCATCATCAACATTCCATATAACTCCCACTGGTGGTTTTGGATAGTAATCACAATGGCTGTATTTGTATTGTAGTCATGGTGACCCCTGGTTCCTATCACCACCACTGTAAAGAAGTCTGAACCATTTCACATCAAACCACTCTGCATTACTCTGTTCACATCACTAACTCTCAATTATGCGGGAATTTTAAAAAAGATGGAGGAACTCCCTATACCCGATAGCCAAAACCAATAATGAATAAATAAATAAAGAAAGAAAGAAAGAATAACCAATAATTGCAGCATTATTTCACCCTAAAGCCAATAATGCACACAGTGTACACTGATCATAATACAGAGCCCAGTGATTCAAACCCTAAACCTTAAATATTCCTTGTTTTTTGAAACCTATTTCCAGTCATTTCTGATAGTGTTGGTGATTAATGACTGTAAAATGTGATGGACTGCAGTGGAGCTCCCAGGTTTCTCTCCTGTGCATGATGAATGACAGACATTTTGTCTCCCAGCCGTCTGTCTCCCTGCCTGCGGCTCTTTATCTGCCCACTGGTCTGCTCATTCCTGAGTCGATTATTTTTAGCCTCTCTGCCGCCCATCAGTGTCTTATAGCTCTGCTGGATTAAAGCGATATTTCAGCAAGAAAATCAAATCCCCCCAGTTTTCCTCCTTAATCCAAATGCAATTGATCAGCAGAGACATGTTTGGTGTCTGAAATTTGCTTCTTTAGTTTTAGTGCTGGAGCTGTGTGGTAGTGATGTGGAGTTGGGTTTGACTCTTAGTCAGCTGTGCTCTCTTGTGTTTTGCCCTGACTCGCTCTAGAGGAGCTCAATTAACACAGAAAACATAACTACTAACCTACATTTCTGATGGCCAATATGGAAAAAAAAATGGACATGTATTTATATATTTGAAATACATGTCAAACACATTGCAGTCGGTGCTGAAATACATTTAAACACTAAAATGAATTTCATAATATTTTGCAATATTAAATGTAGAAATGTACCATAGAAAGATAAATGTATGTAAATTTGTTTATCCTGTCTAATGCACTTCAATGTTTGATACTTTTTAAAATAAATATGAACCATTTGAAATGAATATGTATTCTAGCACCTTAATTTTGTTGACAAATAAGTTAAACCATCTTTTTATAAGCTTAGAACAATCTTAAAATGAGGATTATTGCAATTCTACTTGCCAATATATCTTTTCTTGTAGTGGGTATGGCTGGTGATTTATCAGTCTACTCAGGATTTAGCAGAGCTCAGTAACACTGAGATTAATGACTGATCTCATTAATTTATCAGTCTACTCAGGCTTTAGCAGAGCTCAGTAATGCTGAGATTAATAACTGATCTCATTGATTTATCAGTCTACTCAGGCTTTAGCAGAGCTCAGTAGCGCTGAGATTAATAACTGATCACACTGATTTATCAGTCTACTCGCTTCTCTACTAACAGTTACATGAACTTGTTAAGTAAATCTGTATAAATGAAACTCACTGCACTTAAAAATCTTTCTTTTCAGATTTCAACAGAATAAAAAACTGTGATTATTCCTGATTTACTACACAAAGTCATGTGATTAAATGTAATTCATTCTTTTGAATCTCTTGGCAGCTCTAGTTCCCTTACATGAGCCTTGTAGCGCCGGTGTTTATAGCTACCAGTCTGTCACACAGTGTAACAAATGTAAGAATGTGTGAACTGTGTAAATTATATTTTACAATATAAGCTGTGCTGAACTTCAAATATCTGCTTTCTGCTGCTTTCCAGTAGAGATTTGTTTTAAACTCATTAAATCTGAAGCAGAAAGTGCTGACACATATCAGGAAAAGACTTTATTATTCTAAGTCTGTTTCCTCAGTAGTGTGCTTGTGGAGAACACAGAGAGAGAGGGATAAGGAATCTGACAAACAGAAGAAGAAGACATGAAGATGGATGACAGAAAGGCAGGAGATTAAGCCGTGCGAGCGAGAGAGCAAGTGAGAAAAAAGAGAGAATACGATCCAGAGGAGTTGAATCAATGATGTGACAGAGATGAGGTGAAGAATGAATGACCTCAGACTGCAGTTAAATGTCAAGAAGACATTGATTTAAACCGTGTATTGTCCTAAAGGCACACTCCAGCCAAAAAGGAAAAATTTAAGCATCACAACATCAGTGGTAAACATGCCTACTGGCCTCTACTGTGAGATTCTCTGGTCTAAAAAAAGAGGACAGCCCCCTCTCATGATGTATGTTGAAGGTTCTGAAAAACAGGGGGTAGCCTGTTTGAAATGTTTGTTCTGATAGATAGTTAATGTAACTGCTGGAAAGCAGAGTATCTGTAGATTTCAACTGTATAATTGGAATAACTGTCTTCTAATCATCAATACAGTGGAGGCAATGGACAGAAATGATTGATCAGATGATCAGATGAGAAGGAGAACAAGCTGAAAGCTAAAGTTAGAAAGTTAGCAAGTTAACAAATTAACTACAAGTGTGTCTGGATGATCGAAATGAGCAATATCATCTTGAACATTTTGGCTGTCTTGAAAACTTTTTTTTAACTCAGAATGTACATTTTCTGTGTCATCACGTACTGGAGCAAACTTAGTCCAGTCAGAATTATCTGTGCGCCTGCTGCTCCTGAATACAATAATGTTGTTTACAGTAATCCCCATCACTCTGCGCTCAATACCCCATAATGACATAGTGAAAACACAATTTTTTGAATTTATTGAGAATGAAAAACTAAAATTCTGTATTGACCTATGTATTTTGACCCTTTGCTCAGTACTTAGTTGAAGCACCTCAGGCAGCTATTACAGCCTCCAATCTTCTTGGCTATGATGCCACAAGGTTTGCACACCTGGATTTTAGGAATTTCTGCTATTCTTCTCTGCAGATCTTCTCAAGCTCTGTCAGGTTGGATGGGGACCATCAGTGGACAGCCATTTTCAGGTCTCTCCAAAGATGTTTGATTGTGTTCAAGTCAAGGCTCTGGCTGGGCCCATCAAGGACATTCATAGAGTTGTCCCTAGGCCAGTCAGGACAGGTTGATACCACAGGGATTCTCCGTAGTTGTTTGACGCGTTTGTGAAATGCATGATGGGTATTGTAGTGAAGGACCAGTGATTAACGAGTAGTATAAATTCATAAATCCATGCATTTGAAAATGTATGACAATGGCTTAAAAATGTCTTACATGCATTGATTAATATATTTTTTCTTGTCCTTATGGGTGTCTTTAGCTATGCTAATGTACTTAGTTCATGTTTATAGATAACAGTGACCTCATTTGCACCTGGTCTAGTATCTGGATTTTATCCTGAAATTCGATTGCCATGTAAGACGGAATTTGCAAATCCGTTCAATGTGCAGCAACCAGTTACACATTTAGTTTCATCTGGTCTCGAACGATGTAATCCCTCGATGATTATCTTTCTTCTGGATCACATACTCAGTGACATACTGCATGGGGAGGTGTTTGGGTTATACTGTGAGGAGTTTCAGTTGTACTGTGAGGCGGTTTGGATGTGTCAGAAGGAGTTGTGTTTGTGCAGGGAAAGGTTTCGGTTGAACTGGGAAGAGTTTTGGCTTTACTGGGAGGAATTTTGGTTGAACTGGGAAGAGTTTTGGTTGTATTGGGAGGAGTTTTGGTTGTTGAATGTGTCTCGGAGAGATGAATGTGTGTATATATATATATAAACCTGAAGTGGTTTGAGTGATTAGATTTGTATCTGTTTTAAATGTGTCTTGTATGCGTTTACACTTCCGTATACGTCTCATCCAGATATAATCCTGATACTCAACACGTGCTGATGTGAAAGAAGCATACTTGTCTTAGCTGAGGCAGCCAGTATGTTTGTGAGGCCTAACCGATGCAGTCTGAATGCAGACCAGCTGTGTGATGGATGAGCTGTCAGCAACTTCATCAGAATCCCCTCTCTTGTTAGACACTATAACAATAACACTATTAAACACTATAACCTGTCTGATGATGCACAGTTTGTGTTAGCCATCCTCTGACCCTTCTTCAGTGGTCATTCTCTGACCACAGAGCTGCTCTTGGCTGGATATTTTTGGGGTGGTGGACTACACAACTGTAGACCTGCATAGTTAACCAATGAATCAATCAATGAACCTTAATTTAAATTACATTGAAAGTGACCCTCTTTATAACAACTTTATAGCATTATTTTGAAAAGAAGGGATTGAAAAGAGTAAATATACATTTGTGATAGTAAAAGTAAAGCAAAGGGAAAAAATGGGTGAAACAATCGACAATAAAAATAAAACGTTTAAAATGGTTGAATGACACAAGCGAGAGGAGTAGAGGAGCTATGTGGTAGGTGTTTCTGAAAAATGTCCAGCAAGAAAAGATAAAGATGCAAATTTCTTCCCTGCATTTTTCATCCATCTCACCTTGAAGACTACCTAGTAATTTGGGTCTAAGACCCCTGATGTAGACACTGGGGCCTCTTTAAATACTCTTGTAATGTTAATTGGCTGTGTGATGTGAGGGTTGATTGTTTTTAGTCATTTATATGATCAATGACGAGAGTGTGCTGGCCCCAGTCACCTTTGAGAACACCTTTAAATCTAAAAATTAAGCTAAAATGCAGTATAAATAAAGTATAGCTGAAAAAAATATCATAAGCATGCTTGGTTTGGTCTGTGTGCGCCTGTTTTTAGTCTACAGGATGTACAGGGCACCCATCTCCCTCTAGACTCATCATCTTAATCCCACTAATCAGCTGCAGGCCAATTAAAACTCTCAGTAAGGTTTACAGACTAAGCCAACATTGTCGGCTATTATCAGCTAATAAAGCCAAAAGATTAATTGGCTATTTTTAATTTTCCATATCAGAACTTCCTCCTCTCAACCGTTCCATATACAACATTTATCCATTTAACTGTTTATCATCACTGTAAACACCCAGTATGAGTGCTGGAGAGAGTATATGCGGATGGCACCGCTCTGGGCAAGTGTGCTCACTGTTCCCTAGTGTGTATGTGGTGTTTCACTGCCCAGATGGGTTAAATGCAGAGGTGAAATTTCCCCACTGTGGGACTAATAAGGGTCACTTAATCTTAATCCATAGGGTTTAATATGATGTCAGCCCACCCTTTGCAGCTATAACAGCTTCAACTCTTCTGGGAAGGCTTTTTGTTTATGTGAATTTTGGACCATTTTTCCAGAAGCGCATTTGTGAGATCAGATGCTGATGTTGGACGCGAAAGCCTGGCTCGCAGTTTCCACTCTAATTCATCCCAAAGGTGTTCTATCGGGTTGAGGTCAGGACTCTGTGCAGGCCAGTCAAGTTCTTCCTCACCACACTTGCTCATCCACGTCTTTATGGACCTTGCTTTGTGCGCAGTCATGATGGAACAGGAAGGGGTTGTCCCCCAACTGTTCCCACAAAGTTGGAAGCATGAAATTGTCCAAAATCTCTTGGTCTGTTGAAGCATTAAGAATTCCTTTCGCTGGAACTAAGGGGCCGAGCCAAATTCCTGAAAAACAACCACATATTATAATCTTTGTGAAGGCCACGTGAAGTTTGGAAGTCTGTAGTAATTGACTCTGCAGAAAGTTGGCGACCTCTGCGCACTATGTGCCACAGCATCCGCTGACCCTGCGCTGTCATTTTACGTGGCCTACCACTTTGTGGCCGAGTTGCTGTCATTCCAAATTGCTTCTACTTTGTTATAATACCACTGACAGTAGTCAGTAATGACACTTTAGTAGCAAGGAAATTTCATGCTGGAATTCTCTGAGCTCCTGACAATGAGCCATTCTTTCACAAATGTTTGTAGAAGCAGTCTGCAGGCCTAGGTACTTGGTTTTATACACCTGTGGCCATGAAAGTGATTAGAACACACCTGAATTCAATGGTTTGAATGGGTGAGTGAACAGTTTTGTGCATATAGTGTATAATTACCTTTTCAGCCTACAGCAGTTCAGCCCCTCCTGTTCACACTAAGATTATGAGGAGTGTTTCAGCCTGGACTGCTTTTTGAATCAAGTACATCTCATTCTAAATGATAGAGGTTGAAAATGGTCAGGAAAAAAAATCCCACATAAGTCTTAGGCAGACTTAAGGGCCTAATATAAGAAAAATTAAGTGTATGGACACTTGAAAAGCATATTTACATAAATTAAAGCTACACAAGCAATTTTAGAATAACAGAGTATGAATACAGTAATTTAAGATGTGGTACATTAAGCCTATAGATTTCCTTTGGGACTTTGAAAGCTCATATATGATCAGCTTTTTGATTCAAAATCAGGTACCACACTACAGCAAGACCTTTATGAGGCATTACTATAAAGGAGCTTTGCTGTTTGTTTTCCGCTTATGGCTTTATAGTCCAGCATACTTGTTCAAGTCTTTTGTGTTCAATTTTTAGAAATATTTCTTTCAATCTATTTGGTATATAATAGCTTTGTCATCAGACCTTTATATGTACATTCACACAGCCCTCTTGCTCCTCTGACTTTCATTTACTGTATTTTTGTTTTAATTTTCCCTTAGCCAACTACTTTTTTCCCCAGCCCGTTTTGTCATTACATGTCAAACAGGTCTCATACAAAGAATGTCTTGGTAACACTGCAAAGGATTCTGAAAAGGTGCTACATTAATTAAATGGACTATAGTTTTAAAATGTTTAAAAAAGGTCCTCCAAGAAACCTAGATGAAAAATGACCACTTAAAGCCAGTTACCACTTCCAGTACCTACTGCTGTGCACACATTGAAAAATGTCACCACAAAACAGCCACCATTACAAAAAGATTTTATTAGAGGGCAACAATGAGTCCAATTAGCATATTTACAGAAACATTTATCTACATATTGGAATGAGTGGAATAAACCGAGTGCTTAGAGGCAAAAGGGAAAAATGAAAAGGGAATGAGGGTGAAACTGAAAGACTGAGAACAGACTGCATCCGAGCACACCTCAGTCACCACATTACTGCATCTGGTAAAGTAACCAGAACCTGAAACTAATAATCAGACAGGCTCGGTTATCTTTCCCAAGACTCCCTTCATGGGTTGAACAGTCAGTCATGTTGGCTCCGTCGATGTGTGAACCAGCGCAGAGTAAAACTTCTGTAAAAGTAGCCCAGCAGCCATGCAAGCGGGTTTCCACGCACAGAGCTGGAGCGCCTTCAGTTTCCCTTCGGATGGATTTAGGACGACTCCTCATCGATCTTAGGGGCTAGGTAGTACTTGATGTGACCCATATCTGCAATCTTGTACTCCACCACTACAAAAAGAGAAGAAATGGCATGAGACACAGTCTTGTCAATTTCTGCACTTCCATATAGCAGTTATCATCCATAATAAAAGCATGTGCTTATTTTTCATTCAGCTCTAATCCAAACTTACTGAAATGAATACAATAGCAATAGTCATTGCCTAGCCCTGCTATTACTTAATCAGTTTATAATGTTTGTGAATAAGGAAAGGCTCCAGATTTGAGAGAATCTGTGACATGAGCGAGTGTCGTACCAAGAGGAATGTCTGCGGACATGCTGAGTGTGACTGTTTTAGACAAGGGTGTGGCCTTGGTGAAGAAGTTCAGGTAGTTCAGAGCAAAAATCAGCTGCACTGGTTCATTCATCTCAATTGTCACCTGAGAACAACAAAACATTTGGTTACGGACTCTTCACCACCTCCATTATAAATAAACTCAATGTGAAACATTAGCTTAATATGCAGGAGAAAGCATGAACACTTGCCTAATAAGTTTTGGCAAAACACATGTTCAAATATAACACTAGCGTATTCATATTAACATCTTTAAAATCCACTTTGTCCACATGTACAACAGTTGGCTGTTTGGTGCCATCTGGCGACCAAAATCAGGCATTACAATACATGAACAATTAGTTAACTTTCTTGACCATATGAATTCTTCAAAATGTTTAATTTTCTTCTCTAATTTAAACTTTACCATGTACACTGAAAACTGGGGTGCTACAGTACAAAACACTTGACTGTACACAAGGCTTTAAAATTGTTTATGCACGTACAGCAATTAAATCTAATAAATTACTAAAAATCAAGGCTACTGATGGATTATATGATGTTTCTTAACAAGTATGTGTTCTAGGTGTGTGAATGTTGCTGATTTCAGGTATTAACACTGTCAATAACTGTCAAACTACGGGAGAAAAAAAAAACTAGCATTTTTGATCAAACATCAAGTCTCTTACAGCCTCATCCTCCTTGTCCACATTGCTGGTCTGGGACAGTTTGATGTTGCCCGTGCCCAGCTCGCCACTGGCAGAGAACTTTACTCCATCTTTGGCGCAGGAAATCATGACCGCATCTCCGATCTGTGACAGGTCTCGGCAGATCCGGGCAAATTCGCCTGAAGGCATTTTCACCACACAGCTGTACTCCTGCTCCTGGAGACATGATGAGAAATGAAGTGTAAACAACTCTGCATACTGAAAAAACACAGCATCTGCAAAGCACCCCAACAACTGCATGTTAATAACTTACTGGAATTCCAAGCTGCTCCACATCCAGGTCCATCAGCTTCATTTCGTAGTCAGAGACCTTCTCCTGATCTGTACAGATTAGCGACCACGTTAGTGGAACAATACTTTTCACAGTGACTTTCAAATTAACATCTCCAATAACTTGAATTAACATCCAACACCTTCATTAAACAAAAATACTGAATAGCCTAAAGAAATATATAAATTAACTCACTGAGGGTCTCGAACACCAGAGCCAGCGAGTCTGCGTTGTCCTCCGCCCGCAAAGTGATTATGTCCTCATTCCCAGCACACTTCAGGATCTTCGACATACTAGAAACACAAAACATCTCAATTAGACGAATTTAATTTACCATGAAAGGTAACAAAACACTGTACATTCAAATAAAATAAATGCAAATAAATTAAATGAAGTGCACAATTTACGCAAGAGCTTTATTCTGTCTTTAGTCACAAACATCCTCATTTAGTTGTCAGTTAGCCGGATGCTACAGTAATGGATGGTGTAGTTTGTGACACCTGAGAAGTGGGCTGAAACATCATACTTTAGAAGTTACAGGTTAGACACCACCAAAAAGTGACCCATATCAAAACCACAGTTTTGATAACACTTAGGCCTCCTTTATTAGTCACTGTGGTGGCTATGCTGAAAGACTAAGTCATTGCTATGAAGCCAAAACTGGGCAGGTTTTTTCAACAAAAGAAGGAAAAAACCTTAAATGAGCTTACAGTTTTAACTATGGCTGCATACAAATACGCATACTACTGTACTAATGAACCTAATTAATGAATAGACTCTGAATGGTGGCGTGTTGGTTATTTGTACGTGGTTTTGAAGGCAGCATATTTGTCTGTAGACAATAAGTGACAGGATCTGTATGTTACAGCTCTCCCTCATCAAAATGGCCCACACAAAAAACTTCATAGACTGCTTTTGTAGCTTCACTTTATTTATTATTTTTTTTACTTTTCAATTTTAAAAAATGTAATTAAAAGCAACATGCATACAATACAATCTATAATACATGTTAAGCTAAACATTAACGCATTAATAATTATTAGCTACAGACTTACTTGGAGCTATTATTCAGACTATTCAACATCTTACACCTTAGTTTTATTGTTTCTTTGCAATTTCACTTCAGCACAATCACATTTTTTACCCCCAAAAAAACGTTCTACACTTTTCCACGCGATTTTAAATCACTTTAATACGTTTTAATTCTTCACTGAAGAAAAATCAGGACTAAGGTTAGCTTAACTTGGCTAACTCAACTAGCCGGTCTCGGTTCTTTTTTTCCCGCCAAACGACAACCTGCGCGCCAAAGCGACGTCATTACGTCACACGCAAAGTAATAAAAAAAACAAAACTTTTTAAAAAATATACTCCTATATTTTTTATATATGTGCTTCTTAAAGCCATCGCGGGTAAATATTAAGATATAGTTTATTTTTTTAGTAGATGTTTATCATAACCGTCAAACAATTCGTCTTTAGTCGACGTTCATCGATCGACATGACGACGCGAGAACGCGCGTAAATGAAGACATGTCCAAACACATCCCGGGCACTAAACTACAAAATAAAAGCATCTTAACCATATCAAATAAAAAGATTGGTAATGAAAAACAGTTAAATGGTAAAATGCGCCTCAGAAAGCGTAACGTTAAGCTGCATTTGTGGCCGATGTTCATATAAAGGTGCAGTGTCCGCGGGGATGTACAAACATACACGTTACTTTTTCCAAAAGTCTAGAAAACAGCAGCAGCTAGCAACCTAACTATATTTACCTCATATGATGGACATGCATCACTGACCTACAGTAACAAAGGGGCGATGCTGCAGCTGGCTCATTTTCCGTGCCACCTTAAATGGCGCAACAGTTGGATTCTGGCGCCTGATGCCAGAATGCAACTGCTGCGTCATTTAAGATGGAACGGACAGTTCAAAATAGAAGCCAAGCTTAAGTTTAAGCACTGTTTATTGAAGTGTTTGGTGAGTACCTGCTCAGGTTGACCCCCATGGCGAGGTTTCTGTCGCAGCGGTAGGAGTCGAAGCCGTCGCTGCGCAGTGTGAGCTGCACCAGGGAGACGTGAGAGGAGTCCATGCTCTGCAGGGAGATCCCGGACGAGCTGACGTCCCAACAGGCCTCGGTGATCAGGTCCTTCAGAGCCTCCAGCACCTTCTTCAGGATGGATCCCTGGACGAGCCGTGCCTCGAACATTCTGTCGTTTATTTAAGGGGGAAAGAAGACAAGAAAACCAAGTGGGATCCTGGCAGCTTCTGTGCTCAGAGACAGCGGGGAAAGCGCACCAACTCTGATATATCTACAAGAGGACTGATCTAACAGACCCTCCCGGTACACGAGGCTCCAAATGTGTTTTCTGCGCGCGCTTTCAGTCCACTTTTGATGCAGGCCGGCCTACGCAACTTCCTCCCCCAGCGCTCCAACTCCGCCTAAGACACAGCGGCCTGCAGTTCAGCCACGCGACCACGCGATCTCGCTGTTTCTCATCGATATTACAGTACTGCGAATTAGATGGAAAATAAGAGCTGAGCTTAAATGTATGCGTTTAAAATGATGGTTCTATATAGAACCGTTCACATGGTTCTTTGCGTCGCGAAATGGTTCTTCAGTCTGATGGAGAATCTATTTTTTATGGTTCTACATAGCACAAAAAAGTGTTCTACTATTGTGTAAAAGCTTGATATTGTAACTACAGTGGGGCAAAAAAGTATTTAGTCAGCCACTGATTGTGCAAGTTCTCCTACTTAGAAAGATGAGAGAGGTCTGTAATTTTCATCATAGCTATACTTCAACTATGAGAGACAATATGAGAAAAAAAAATCCAGGAAATCACATTGCAGGATTTTTAAAGAATTTATTTGTAAATTATGGTGGGAAATAATTATTTGGTCACCCACAAGCAAGATTTCTGGCTCTCACAGACCTGTAACTTCTTCTTTAAGAAGCTCTTCTGTCCTTCACTCGTTACCTGTATTAATGGCACCTGTTTGACCTCGTTATCTGTATAAAAGACACCTGCCCACAGCCTCAAACAGTCAGACTCCAAACTCAACTATGTCCAAGACCAAAGAGCTGTCGAAGGACACCAGGAAGGAAATTGTAGACCTGTACCAGGCTGGGAAGAGTGACTCTACAATAGGCAAGCAGGTTGGTATGAATAAATCAACTGTGGGAGGAATTGTAAGAAAATGGAAGACATACAAGACCATTGATAATCTCCCTCGATCTGGGGTCCACGCAAGATCTCATCCCGTGGGGTCAAAATGATCATGAGGTGAGCAAAAATCCCGGAACTACTTGGACGGACCTGATGAATGACCTGCAGAGAGCTGGGACCAAAGTAACAAAGGCTACCATCAGTAATACACTACGCCGAGAAGGACTGCAGTGCCAGGCGTGTCCAGGCCTGTCTGAAGTTTGAAGAAGAATGCTGAGTTGCATCCCAAGAACACCAAACCTACTGTGAAGCATGGAGGTGGAAACATCTTGCTTTGGGGCTGTTTTTCTGCAAAGGGGACAGGACGACTCTTCCCTTTTAAGGGAAGAATGAACGGGGCCAAGTATCGTGAGATTTTAAGCCAAAACCTTCCATCAGTGAGAGCATTGAAGATGGAACGTGGCTGGGTCTTCCAACATGATAATGATCCCAAATACACCGCTCGGGCAACGAAGGAGTGGCTCCGTAAAAAGCATTGGCTAGGCCACTCCAGGACCTTGAAGTCTCCAGACCTCAACCCTGTAGACGTTCCAAAATGGTTTTGTGGAGGGAGTTGAAAGTCCGTGTTGCCCAGCGACAGCCCCAAAACATCACTGCTCTAGAGAAGATCTGCAGGAGGAATGGGCCAAAATACCAGCTACAGTGTGCAAACCTGGTGAAGACTTACAGGAAATGTTTGACTGTCATTGCCAACAAAGGTTATGTTACAAAGTATTGAGTTGAACTTTTGTCATTAACCAAATACTTATTTTCCACCATAATTTACAAAAATTCTTTAAAAATCCTACAATGTGATTTCCTGGATTTTTTTTTTTTTTTTTTTTTTTTTTTTTTTTTCTCATTTTGTCTCTCATATGTTAAATTACAGATGATAAATTATGATAAATTACAGACCTCTACAATAATCTATGATACATTACAGATCTCTCTCATCTTTTTAAGTAGGAGAACTTGCACAATCAGTGGCTGACTAAATACTTTTTTGCCCCACAGTATAGAAAAACACTAGAACCATTTTGGAACATTCTCCATCAATCTAAAGAACCTTTTTATCATGCAGAGAACCACTCAAGCATGAGCTGTTTCTGTATTGCACTAAAATGGGTTCTGCTGTTACAGGCTTGGCATCATAACACCATATTCGCAGATCCCTTTAAGTGCTGCATAGATTCCAAATCCAACACATTTTCATCAATCTGAAAACTTTTATAGAACTCATGGTTCTAAATAGAACCATTCCCTTTACTAAAGAACCCTCAAAGAATCTTTTTTTTTTTTTTTTTTTTTTAAAGGTGCAATACTGTGAAGTAGAAAAAAATGTGCTTATTTCTAATCTATTGTTTTATGATCTAGGAATGAGAGAGAAATGTTATGTGCATAAATGAAATTATTTTACACATAAATGGAGACATTTCAGATTAAAGGGCCCATTACTGTTGCAAAATGTTTGATGTAATGTGTAAATACTACTAAAGTTTCAAAACGTACTGTTTCTGTGATGTTTATGCAAATCCTCAGTCTGCAGCAGTGTAGCCCCACCCACTCACACTGAAGTTATATGGAGTGTTTTAGCCTGCAAGCAAACAGGACATATATCATACACACACACACACACACACACACACACACACACACACACACACACACACACACACACACACACACACACACACTTTCTAAGCTGCTTTTCCCTCAGAGTCACGGGGTTGGACAGGGTGCGGGAGCCTGTCGCAGCGGTCATTGGGTGGAAGGCAGGATACACCCTGGACAGGTCTATATCATATATAGCCTATAGTTTAATTTACTGGACATGGGCCCTTTCACATTATTTATATCAGCTATTATAGAGGACCACAGTATCAATGTCAATGCCTCAAATGAACTTTCTTTCCTAACTGAAGTAACTTATTTTTAATTGTAGTTCTATTTAAGCATTTTAAAAGTATTCTTAATATTTTTAATTGTATATTTGTTTGTTATCATATCCATTTTTCAATGTTCCCCCAGTTTATGATGTTTCCTCTGCTGACCCTTGTGTGTAAAATATAAAATAGTTTTAGCCGTATTTATGGCCTGCTGATCCGCAGTGTTGGTCTGGTGCAGAGGAAGCGCTTCTCCTGTAATAACCCATTTAATCATCGCTTTCTATCAGAATGAGTATTATTGTCTTCACGCTCTGCCTCAAAGACTACAGCACACACCCAGCTGCTGTTTCTGGCAGACCATCATCCAAATAAGCTTTACTCCTTTATTGGCCTCCTTAATTGTTTAATAACTCTGTTCAGTGCCCTATGATGAAGAGTTAAAGGGGAACTCCACCAATATTTCAAAAGTTTTACATAGTTAAATGGTTTGTATGTGAGTCATTCAGAATGATTTGGTGTGAAATGCTCCATTTATAACATTATTTTTGATATATTTGGACATATTTACATTTCAGATGTGTGCGTATGGTCAGTTGCTATGCAACAGACACGACAGCTGATTGTCTACTTTGATCAAGTAGGTTAATTTCCTTACTGGAGATAAGATGCTGTGAGATAAGATTCCTAAATAAAGATCAGACTTGCTTCTGTAATATGAATTTATGAAAAATCTTATCTTCACTTGTTAGATTTTAAGATTTAAAAAAAGACAGGAGGTTTCTGTAATACGGCTCCAGAACTGTAGTCCAGAACATGTTTCATGATTACCTTAATGTTCAAAACAGTTTTATTCAAATTCTTTTTATTGTTATCACAGTATAACTGATATGACAAAAGGGGGCGATGGTGCTGCATGAGACTGCATGAGATGTATTTTCTTTGGTAGTACACAACATCATATGCATATAAAAAATATACCCATAACAATGTACACATACATGAATACGTTTGCTAGGAGGATATACATACATAACTACACAAGTCGTGAAGTGCATACAGAACCGTTTTACTGGCTTTTTGTTTTAAAGAGGGCGATATTAATAGAATGCTCCATCTTCTTTTTCAAAGGGAACAAAAATGGGCCCTCTGCCTGAGAATTTACACTTACGAATATAAACCTGATCCTATATATATATATATATAACTAATAACTGTCAAGCCCTCCTGCTACCCACTTCAGACCAGCTGCCCACGCCCCAGCTACCGCCACCTACCTTGGACTAGCTGCCCACCCTACACTGATGTTTTCATAGACTCCTAGCTGTTACTACTACTAACACTACTGCTATTAATATTAGTAGTATAATCACTTGTAGGTAGTTTGACCAGAGGAGGATGGGTCCCCCCTGGTGAGCCTGGTTCCTCCCATGGTTTCTTCCTCAGCTCTGAGGGAGTTTTTCCTTGCCACTGTTGCCCCTGGTTTGCCTTCCTTGGGGGGTTTTCACATTTCATGTTAAAACTTTGGAATTCTGGAATTCTGTGAAGCTGCTTTGTGATAACATCCGTTGCAAAAAGCGCTAAACAAATCAATTTGATTTGATTTGATACATATACAGGTGTCAATTCAGCTCTGTGATTTTCCAAAACACCAAATAATACATATTTCCACCATAAACTGTACTTCATATCAACATTATGAACGATAGCAGCCCTGAGGTTTTGCCTCCAAAATGCATTTTCCGCGCGCGCTTTCTAGACACTTTTGATGCGAACCGGACTACGCAACTTCCTCTCCGCTCTAAACTCCGCCCCCTGTCGGGCAGCGTGCAGTTCAGCCGTGCGTCCACACGATGTCGCTGTTTATCATCAATTAGATTACAGTGAGCTCCAGTAAAGCGCGTCGAATACTAGATAACAGACAGATACGTTTAAATGTGACGACATTTGACTGTCTATGACTTGTGTCCCATATTACTTACCACACTGGCCCAAGTCTTGACATTTGACAAACTGTTGTACAATGCAGTTTCCTCATGAATACAGATTTATGGGAGGATTAAAACTAATGTAATGTCTGTGGTCAGAGAGTCAGTGATCACTGAGTTCAGTCAGTGTCTGAGTGTGCAGAGTACTCTAATCAAGGCGGGTGGGGCCAGCTCTAGCATTTTGGGGGCCCTAAGCATGTTTTTTGGGTAAATGGTTTAAAATATAAGCAAAGAGAACATTTTTTTCCTCTGAGGCCTCCAGCTATTGTTTTGAATGATAAGTTTTAGTAACTTATTTGATGTGTCCTATTTGTGTTTTAGCTGTTTGTGTGACTGAACACTGTTATGTTTTTTAAAATGTGTTTATGTTAAATATGTGAAGGTTTTGCTGAATTATTTGTTTATAAGGACCAGTGTTGGTATAATTTAACATTTATACATACAAAATAACTAACTAATAACTAATAAGCTAACTAATAATTATTTCCAGTATAAATTATGGTTAAAAATATTTTAATGTCAATTTTGTGCATTGCTGATGATTAGATGCCTGATTGAGGTTGTAATAAGTTACAATTTAATTGGAGAAAACCATCTCAGCATCCGCTGTCAAGATTGACTACTTGTTTTCCAACCAGAGGCCAAAGTTAACACCTCAAAATGAAACCAAAACATACCTTTAGCTTTTATCTTTTTCTCCTCATCTTTTTTTTTTTAAGACATGATTAATCATTAATTCTCCCTAACATAACTTTGGCTGGCTGGGTAAGAGATGCCTGGTCCAGCATTGGTCCTGTGCTGAACACAGTCGAGGTTGAACCACAAGATCCCACATGGAGCACATAAGTAGGCCTGAGCAGTAAAATTATCATGGTAATTATGAAAAATCAACTCAGACTTAAAAGTGAGCACTGGGAAATATATATGATAATCATCAGTAATTACTGAGACCAAATTATAAGGATATTTTCAGATTTAGGCAAAGCAAGTCAAGGCAAGTTTATTTGAATAGCACCCTTTTATACACAGCGGGAATTCAAAGTTTCCCACAGAATCCACTTTTCTTATCTGCCTGAAACGCCTACTTGGAATTCCAGCCCTTTTCCTTTGTTACAAGATGATGCAATCTCATAACACAATCCTTACTGCCCATCTCCCGGTGAGCCCACTCCCTCACACAGTGCACAGCAGCTACTGGAGGAGGAGTAGTGTGGTAAGTGTGGTAATGTATGGAGAAGACACTGACCTGACTTTCAGGATTCACTCTGGATTCACTCAGTTCCACCCCTGTCCTGCAGTCTGCAGACACACCTTTCTCTCCTGAGCAGGCTGTAAATTCCGCTGTGGCTGTTTCTCCAGCAGAACCGATGCTGCTGGAGAAACAGCCACAGCGGAGTTTACAGCTGATCAGAAGAGAATGGTCTGTCTGCAGACTGCAGGACAGGTGTGGAACAGCCTTGGATGTTGACCAACAAAGCGGGTGAGCTGACTAATCAGAGCACACTGGGCTCATCGGGAGGTGGGGCTTAAAGACACAGGCGTTCTAACAGAGTGTTTCAGACAGAGGGTGAGTAGAGATGAACACTATGAGAGAAATAATGTGTTTTCGGAATAGTGGAGCTGTATATCTGTTCTAGCAGAGCCTACAAATAAAATTATGAACACTGAAATTGAACATAAGGAGGTAACATGGCTACATTCAGAGCATATCACATCTAGGAGTTTGTTCCAGCAGTTGGCAGCAGGGTGACTTAAAACTGCCACACCCTGTTTGGTTCTGATACTGGTCACTGCTAGCTGTCCAGTCCTGAGTGAACAGAGAAGCCAATCTATGTATAGATTTCATATGAATGATTTAAGAACAAAAAGAGCACCAAAAACGTTCAATCATTGTAGTGTCCCCACACACTTTACTCTAATAGGCTGCACCCAGAAACCTAGTTCTGATCACAAACCTGGATTCACCTCGTTGTTCTGTAGTCAGCATCATGCCCATATTAGGAGCTAAGCAATTTATCTCTTTGAGGAACATAAATGATGTTTCAAACTATCACAGCTGTCTCCATTTTTTTCACCAAGTGTAACTGAATTAAAAGGTTGTCAAGGAGTCAAAATATGAATATTACTACATGTAAGCCAACACTGACCTCACCAAAATACCACACACAACTCAGCACGCTTTTGTAGTTTAGAGGCTTTGGCAGTTTTATGCTGTAGTTTGAGTACTGGGTATGCAAGTATTGCATAAGGTTAAGATTAAGTGATACTTTTTTGATCCAACAACCCGGGAAATTCCACCTCTGCATTTAACCCATCCGTGAAGTGAAACACCACATACACACTAGTGAATACACACACACTAGGGGCAGTGAGCACACTTGCCCGGAGCGGTGGGCAGCCCTATCCACAGCACCCGGGGAGCAGTTGGGGGTTAGGTGTCTTGCTCAAGGACACATTCAGTCATGGACTGTCGGCCCTGGGGATGGAACCGGCAACCTTCCGGTCACAGGGCCAGATCCCTAACCTCCAGCCCACGACTGCCCCCTATAGTGTTTAACTTTAGTAGTTGACTTACTTATGTTCAATGTCATTTCAATGTACAACAGTGAAGGCATTTACATGTACTTAATAATTGGATTTATGCAGTTATCTCTTCATGAAGTGGTCAGGTAAACAGCACACTGTGATTTCTTACAATTGGATTAAGTCCTAGAGGTTGAGAAATCTAATAAATAGTAATGGGGCTTTTTAGTGCATGTAGATCCTCACTCTGATTTCTTTTGTTTCTCTCAGTCTACACGTGTGAAAACAGAGCGCTGTCCCAGAAACAGTCAGCAGCATTTAACATAGCACCTATGAGATGCAACACAACACTTTTGGAGCGATGCTGAAACTGACTATATGCTGGATGTAATGAAGCATTTAAAAAATTTTCATCTTCTAGATGATGTTTGTTCACATTTTTAGCTAAAGTGACGGGTGTTTAAGATTTATGTTACATTTATGTCACGTCTTATTCTGTGAGTCTATTGGCTGGTTGTTAAGCAGATATCTGATTACTGCTTGGCTCATGGAGACCCAGAGTCTGTGCAGTTGATTAACCAAGAGCATGAAAGCACACTGAACCAGTTACTGTAACAATCTGAATTTCTGTAGTTATCAGATTATTAAATGTAAACACACTGAACCAGTTACTGTCACAATCTGAACTTCTGTAGTTATCAGATTATTAAATGTGAACACACTGAACCAGTTACTGTCACAATCTGAATTTCTGTAGTTATCAGATTATTAAATGTGAACACACTGAACCAGTTACTGTCACAATCTGATTTTCTGTGGTTATCAGATTATTAAATGTAAACACACTGAACCAGTTACTGTCACGATCTGAACTTCTGTAGTTATCAGATTATTCAATGTAAACACACTGAACCAGTTACTGTCACAATCTGAACTTCTGTAGTTATCAGATTATTAAATGTAAACACACTGAACCAGTTACTGTAACAATCTGGACTTCTGTAGTTATCAGATTATTAAATGTAAACACACTGAACCAGTTACTGTCACAATCTGAACTTCTGTAGTTATCAGATTATTAAATGTGAACACACTGAACCAGTTACTGTCACAATCTGAACTTCTGTAGTTATCAGATTATTAAATGTAAACACACTGAACCAGTTACTGTCACAATCTGAACTTCTGTAGTTATCAGATTATTCAATGTAAACACACTGAACCAGTTACTGTAACAATCTGAACTTCTGTAGTTATCAGATTATTAAGTGTAAACATACTGAACCAGTTGCTGACACAATCTGAATTTCTGTAGTTATCAGATTAAGTGTAAACTGTTACTGAGCAGTTAATGTGCAGCCCAGTGGAGCTATATCAGGAGCAACGAATGTGACTCACAGATTGTAACATGAAAATAATAATGCAGAGAGCAATCTCAGACATTTAGATTATAGTTTTATTTGTCATAATTACTACCACAAATCAAACAAAATCAAATCAGTACACTCAAATACACTGATTAGTGTGCTTTAAACATTTAAAAAGGTTTAAAAACGTGTTTTTCTGCCTCTGGTTATGTTCTCGTTATTTTATTACAAACTGCCGCAGCACTGCTGAACGAACGCAAAGCTGCCATCCAAAAAATGGTGGCAGAGGGATTGTGATGTCATCGGAATACTATCAGTTGGCAGTGGCTTTTGTGAGAGTGAGGTGCAGTTTGGACAGTTAAAGTGTACGTTCACTATATCACAATCATTTGTGTAGCTATCTGGTACTATATTGAACTCATCTGACCCTCAGATAATAAAATAAATCATGATAATTCCATCTTTGTGACATCATGTCACCCAGCCCCTTGCTGAACCACAGAGTGCTCCAGCTCCAGATTCCCTGCATCGAGCTGGAATTTCCCAATGACGGAAAACAAGCTGGTGGGAGATCCGGGTGACGTATTGCTTAAGCTTTTCCACACGGAGTGAATTACAGCCTCTTCAGACCCTCGGAAGAAAAACTGGATGGCCTGGAAAGCACTGATGAAATCGAGGGTAATAAACCTAAACAACTGGTTCTCCTCTTGTCAGAAGAAGCATTTCTTAAAGAAAAACATCATGCAGTTACCAAACTGTGTGGAGATGCTTTGTATCTCAAATAGCGTTCATTATGTGGTTTCTGAGACTGTATGACTCACTGTTATCTATATACATCGACTAAGTTCATTAGCATAAAAAAGCAGCATAATTTTTACTCTTGCTACTTTTGTAGACAGTAACAAAGTACATGTACTTCATTATTGTACTTGAGTTTCTGTAATTTTATCAATATTTCCTTTTTTTTTACTTATTCCACTAGATTTCCCAATAAATGTGCTACTTTTTACTACACTATTTTCTACAAAAGTAAAGTCAAAACTAAATTTACCATAATTTGTGAAAGAATATTATGCACTTTTACAAATCAACCAAACCATTTGTAAAACACCAAACTACCTCTGGGCAACTGACAAGATTTTCAAATGTAACCATATGAGGTAAGGTTGTACAGGTAAATCAGATAGCCGATATCTCAGGAGTCTAGATGAAATATTGCCAAATCACTTTAATCAACAGTACCCGAAATAATGACTGTAATGTAATATTTCATCTCTCTTATTGTAAACATGTGCAACTAAAATTGTGAAACTTTTTTACCTGGTTATAAAACAAGTCGGCTTCTTCTTGCAAATGATAAGCTGCACGTCATTTGGAAGCTGGAAAGTGGGGCAGGATATACTGAATTGGAATGAGACAATGAGCGAGAGAGCAGAGGAAGTGAGTTTGGAGGATGGTGGGGGAGCTGGGCGTCTGACCGCTGTTTCTGAAAATATCCCAAAACTGCATGTGTGATGGGATTTAGATGTTAAAAAAATCTTTATGTGTGGCCCAGAAGAGGAATATGACTGTATGACTGGGTTGCATATCATCATGACTTGTATGTAAACAAGTGCTTGAGTCTGTGCAGTTTATGGCTGTAAAACTCACTGTTTCTAATTATTCCTCACCAGCTGCAATTATAGAGTTAGTCACGACAATAATCTTTTCTTATTACAGAGCAGAGGTGGGTAGCTTCGTTTGCTCGGTTCCATACTTAAGGATGGTTTAGGATGGATTTGTGCTTTTCTCAGTGTTTTTATTGCTTGAGTGAGGAAAGTTATCTGCACCCAGCTCCCTTCTGTTTCCTTTTTTGGGCTTAATTTCACTCTGTTGTGTTGGTTTGGCTCCTGGACTGCTTTGCTGTTGCAGACGCCTCTCACTTTGGAGCAGATTGATTCAAAAACAAGAACAGAGCCTAGCTTAAGATGGACTGAGATCTTTCACTGGAGTTGAAGTTGTTTTTTAGCTAGGCTGCTTTTACTTCTACTGCAGTCAGTTTTATTGCAATAACAACACATTTACTTGAGATGATCTTCTGTCTACTTATTCTGTTTTCTGTATGCTTTGTATTCAGCCCTGTACTGATCATTTTGCCCATTGTCGTTTAGCAAGAAATGCTGGGGGAAAGTAGGACACATCTGGTTTGACTCACTGTGTTTCTGACTCATGTTTCTGTCACACTGGAAGACTTAAATAAATTTCTGCCAAATGCCAGTTTATGTGCTATGCTGTCTCAAGCCAGGGGGTGAAATTAATATTTTCATATGCCATGCTAGCGTGCAGATACTTTTAGCAAGCATGCTGAAAAAATGCTAGGACTACTAACATTGCATTTAGAATAATTCAGTCAAAATGATGATAACAATGAATGCAGGCGAGCAGCATAAACAACATGCTAATTGGTATCTGCTTCCATTCATTGCTCCCCATATTCGTTTCTAGCTATTCCTTTATATCACTGTGCTTTAGATTTGTACTAGAAGTAGAAACTATATCTGTAACTGCTTTAGTGTAAAAAAAATAAACAATATGAATATCCACTGTGTTGTAAATTAGCTATAGAATTTTAGCTAGCTAGCCTGAAACATAACAGAGACGAGAGAGCGGAGGAAGAGATGATCACAAATAAATTTACTGATTAAATTATGTTGCGCAAACACTGCGATTAGCATTTCTATTCAAAAGAGTTTTGAAAAAATATTCAAAATAATTCAATAGGTCAAAATTGATGCTAGCAAAGAATGCATGGGAATCTACAACTTAACATAAGGCAAATGACAACATGCTAATTGTTAGACATTAACTTCATTGCTTCGATGTTTTATCAAGTTATTTCTTTAATTCGTATTGCAGTGAGCTTTTATTTTCATCTGCAGCTTTTTTAGCTTTAGTAAGTAAAAACAATGGAATGTCCATGAGCTAAATTAGCTCAGGAGTTTGAGCTAGATAAGTAGGAACAGAGACAAAGACTATAGGAAGAGAAGAACAAGCAAAAACGTTTAGCTTTTTTCCATCTAATGTAAAACAAAAATAGAGCAAGGAGTATATTATCGCTGACCAATGAAAAACAAGTATGGCACAGAGTTCTGCGTTCAACTCTGCTTCTTTTTCTCTTGGTGTCTGCAGTGACATTTGTTTCTATTGTGTCTTTTTCTCTAAGCTATTGGTAACTAGCAAAGATACTTTCTCTAGATAGACAAAGCACTTCTTGTAAGTCGCTCTGGATAAGAGTCTGCTAAATGCTGTAAATGTAAATGTAAGTACCTCCAAAATAGTAACTTTACAAGAGAAGGCAAAAATACTCTTACCTTTCAATGTAAGTCAATGTAAAGAGATTTTGTTCCAAGTGATTTTAAAGCATTTCTATTGGTCCATTCACCATGAAATTCTTACAGAGTGTAACGGACAGCTGGTGTGTTGAAATGATGCAGAAAACTAAAAATCAAGAATGGAGATACATGGTTTTCATTGGAAAACGACGATATGTAGAGCAGGGCTGCCCAAACGGGCCAAAAGTTTGTGGACACCCACTAATCCAAAGTTTCTTACAAAATGATGATGATTACAAAGACGTTTGTCCCCTTTGCTGCAGTAACAGCCTCTACTCTTCTGAAAAGGCTTTACACTAGATGTCAGAACATTGCTGAGAATTTGATTACCTTCAGCCACAAGAGGTCAGGTACTCATCAGTTCTGGATCACAAACACCTCTCCAATTCATCCTGAAGGCATAGAAGGAACTCCATCACTCCAGAGAAAACAGTTCCACTGCTCCACGGCCTGGTACTAGAGGGCTTAATACCCCTCTGGCCGATGCTCGGCACTGCACATGGTGACTTTGTCTTTTCTGAAATCCTGTAAAGCTGCTTTGTGACAACATCCGTTGTAAAAAGCGCTATACAAATAAATTTGATTTGATTTGATTTGACTTTAGACTCATGCGCTTGCTGTTCCACAGCATCCCGTTCTATTGGTCAGTGCTTTTCTATAGAGATTTTACAAGCTGTGTATGCATTTAAACTCCTGTGGTAGCAGTGGGTGCACCTTCATGCAAATGTAAAGGAAGGTGTGTCTTTTGGACATACAGTGTAATTTTTTTTATACAATGTAATTTACAGATAATTTTTTCCATTTAAAATTGTATTTGAAAGTATTTTTTTATTTAAAAAAAGTAAAACTGGTATCTACCCACCACTAACATGGCACTTTGGACCCCCTATGATAAAATATTTGGGCACCAAATGTTATTGGAAAATAATCACAAAAAACTCAGTAATCTCACCATTCTACCACTTTAACCCCTTAAAATCCCAGGCTTTTTATATACTAAAGTTTATTATTTAATAACTACATGGACTCTAATGCAAACTGGCTGAATTGTTCCTACATTATAAAAGTGTATAATAAAAGGTTACGCCTGCCAGCCAGGGGTTAAACAGAGAAATGAGACCTTTTAATTTTTTCATATATCATAGCATATTCATTTTATCATGAAAAAGCAATTTCAGTTTAAACTATATAGAAGCACTGGACCATCCATCTGCCCAACCACAGTTCCAGATAACATCCAGATAACATCTCCAGGGACGGCTTCAGCTTCCTGGCTGACTGATGTCAACCGGGGGGGTGGGGGTGGGGGGGTTGGTGGGGGCTAACACACCCAAACATATTGTACACAAACACATTTACATTTATAACATTTAGCACACACCCTTGATCCAGACTAGCTTACAGAACTGCTTTGTTTTCTACTTGGGAAAACTTTATGCTAACCTTATGTTAGTGCTAACAGGCCAGAGTCTGCAGATATTAGCCAAGCAATGCAGAAGATACAGAAATGTATGCAAAAATAATAAATATGTATTAAAAGGTTTAGTTTTGTTCGTTTGTTTATTTACAAGTGCACAATCAGGGTTCATTTAAACACTCACCAAAGACATATACGCTCTAGGAGACTTCAGTTGGGCCGCCCACTCAGCTCCCCCTTTTCCTTTCCCACAGTCAACAGGAAGACTGGGACGAGCCTGCCAAAACTGAGAGCGAGGGAGAGGGTAAAGTGAGAGGGAAGGGGCGGGTGACGAAAGAGAAAAAGCACTCCAAACTGAAAGCACTCAGCAAGCAGACGAGGACGAGAAGTCACCAAAGCCGTGCACATGAGCGCACCGTGGTCCAGGAAAGAACCTGAAAAACCTGACCTAAGGTCCAGCAACCGGCCCAAAATGGACAAGCCAGAGAAGCTGAAGAGGCCAGAGGTGTCCAGCTTAGTGGCCAAAGGTCCAGCACAACGTCTGAGCCGGGATTTGACCTGCTCCATCTGTCTGGACCTGTTTAAGCAACCAGTATCACTGCCCTGTGACCACACTTTCTGCCAGGCGTGCATTACAGGCTACTGGACCGGCCCCAGGTCTCCGGGACAGCCCGGATCTGGATCCTGCCCGCAGTGCCGGAAAATCTTCCCTGGACAGACCTACAGGCCTAACCGTATCGTGGCTAACATTGTGGAGAGCTACTGCCAGGGCCTGGAAGAAAGTGGCGGCCGGCTGGACGTGGTGACCCCTGTGCCTTCGGTAACCCCTGTGACCCTCGTGCCCCGCTGCAGCCGACATTGCGAGGAGCTGAAGCTCTACTGCGAGGAAGACCAGGAGCTGGTATGTCTGGTCTGCGGGATCTCCCAGGAACACCGCGCTCACACACTGGTCTGTGTGCAGGACGCACAGCAGAAACACAGAGTAAGAGCTTATAATGCTGCATACCTTTGCTGGTGTTCAATAAGAAACCATCATCTGATGATGCACAGTTTGTGTAGCCCTTTGTCAGCGGTCAGTTTCTGACCATAGAGCAACTTTTCTCTAAATGTTTTTGACAGGACAGTCCACTTTCAACATAGTGGTCACACTGGTGTGTGTAAAACTCCAGTAACACAGCTGTGTCCGATGCAAACGTACCAGCACCACACACATGTCAGTGTCACTCCTGAGAATGGACGCAAATATCTGGACAACAACAGAAACTGACCAATGATTGGAGTAAAGAGTCTGATAAGTGCAGTAACAGCTGGCTTTCTATAAAAGCTATAAGAGAGTGGTCAGTTAGTGGAAGCACAAGGTAGGTGTTTCTAATAAAGTGGCCAGTGAATGCATGCTTTCCAGCAAAACTTCATCACACACGGTATGGGTGTTTGGAGTTTGTACAGCCTGCAGACTGGTTTTTGTAATGCTCCCGGCATGGACGAGCTTTGGTCATACTTTCCAGGCTGAAGCTGCTTAGCTCAGCAGGTTGGGAGCTTTTTTAGTGTCCACGTGCAGAGCAGCCTGAGGGGAAAAAATGGGGAACATCAATGAGGAATTAAAGTAATAGTTCAGCAAAAAGAATCTTTCAGATATCCCATTTACCATAAATGTAATTGATCAGCCATGACAGGTTTGGTGTCTGAAGTTTGCTTCTTTAGTTTTAGCACTGAGGCTATCTAACAAGTAGGAAAGACTACAAGCTATGGACATTGGATATTAGCTAATAATAGCTAGCACCCAATGCCCATGTTTATAGATAACAATGTGCCATAAAGTATGTGCCAGAAAAAACAAAATCAGTCTATTGGAGATTACTGAACAACCCATTGTGGTTTTATGTTTTATGTATGTGGCAAATGTCTGATTTACAATTAGCATCGTACTTGTTCGTGGCTGTAAGCTTGCTATTACTGATTAGCTATATTAGCCTCAGTTCAAACTATTATCTTCAGTTTAAAACCAAAGAAGTAACTTAAGCCACTAACTATGTCTTGGCTGAGCGACTGTATACTGGTGTAAGGGGGGCTAACAGTGTAAGAATGTAACCGTGTCTCTTTGTGTTGGTTAGAACTCTCTGAGCAGCTCAGCCACGGCGCTGCAGGCGGAGCTGAACACGGCGTTGCAGTGTGAGAGGGAGACGGAGGACGAGGTGAAGAAGTTGAAGGTAATGACAGGATACAGCTGAAGCTCAGAGGAGCTAATCACCCTGAATCATTCTCACTTTCCCCTCTGCTGCAGCAATGTCCCAGAATTCATTGCTGTCACTCATTTCCTTAAGTTTACAGCTGGTTGTTTTTTGTGTTTGGCCCTTTCTTGCATAAATTATTTAATAAGCTTATGCATATGTTCATAGCTATTTTTTGTTATTTTTCGAATGCTCAAATAAAAAATACAGAACTGTGCACGTGTGTGAACACTGGGGATGCAAACTTTTCAGCCATAACTGACCGTCATCAGTTGGAGATGAATCATTAACCAGCAAAACAGAAATAAAAGACGCAACCAATCAATCAAAATATTAATAATAGTTCTGAATATGACTGGCTTGGCCTCATTTGCAGTCGATTTACTGAATTGTGTCATACTGAACACTGAATTCTGGATTAATGCATCAATATATTGTTATATTTAGATAGTGTTCCTCATATGGGGTGTGGAATGTAGAACTAACAATGTATATGAAGTAAATAGTCCAAAACTACATTAAACATATCCATCCATCCATCCATCCATTAGCTTCCGCTTCTCCGGGGTTCGGGTCGCGGGGGCAGCATCCTAAGCAGTGAGGCCCAGACCTCCCTTTCCCCAGCCACTTCCAGTAGCTCTCCAAGGGGGATTCCGAGGCGCTCCCAGGCCAGCTGGGCGACATAGTCACGCCAGCGTGTCCTGGGTCTTCCCCGGGGTCTCCTCCCAGGTGGACTTGCCTGTGACACCTCCCGAGGGAGGCGTCCAGGAGGCATCCTAATCAGATGCCCGAACCACCTCAGCTGACTCCTCTCGATGTGAAGAAGCAGCGGCTCTACTCCGAGTCCCTCCCGGATGACCGAACTTCTCACCCTATCTCTAAGGGAGAGCCCAGACACCCTGCGGAGGAAACTCATTTCGGCCGCTTGTATTCGCGATCTTATTCTTTCGGTCATTACCCAAAGCTCATGACCATAGGTGAGGGTGGGAACGTAGATTGACCGGTAAATCGAGAGCCTTGCCTTATGGCTCAGCTCTTTCTTTACCACAACAGACCGGTAAAGAGCCCGCATCACTGCTGACCCAGCACCAATCCGCCTGTCAATCTCCCGCTCCCTTGTACCATCACTCGTGAACAAGACCCCGAGATACTTGAACTCCTCCACTTGAGGCAAGAGCCTATCCCCGACCCAGAGAGGGCTCTCCACCCTTTTCCGCCTGAGAACCATGGTCTCGGATTTGGAGGTACTGATTCTCATCCCAGCCGCTTCACACTCGGCTGCAAACCGATCCAGCGAAAGCTGAAGTTCGCGGCCTGATGTCCCCAATAGGACCACATCATCTGCAAACAGCAGCGATGTGACCCTGAGGTCACCAAACTGGACACCCTCCATCCCCTGACTGCGCCTAGAAATTCTATCCATAAAAATTATGAATAGAATCGGTGACAAAGGGCAGCCCTGACGGAGTCCAACTCTCACTGGGAACAAGTCTGACTTACTGCCGGCCATGCGAACCAAACTCCTGCTCTGTTTGTACAGGGCCTGAATGGCTCGTAGCAAAGAGCCATGTACCCCGTACTCCCGAAGCACCTCCCACAGAATACTCCGGGGAACACAGTCGAATGCCTTCTCCAGATCCACAAAGCACATGTGGACTGGTTGGGCAAACTCCCATGAACCCTCCAGAATCCTGGAGAGGGTGAAAAGTTGGTCCAGTGTTCCACGACCAGGACGGAACCCGCACTGCTCCTCCTGGATCCGAAGTTCAACTATAAGCCGGACTCTCTTCTCCAGTACCCCTGCATAGACCTTGCCAGGGAGGCTGAGGAGTGTGATTCCCCTGTAGTTGGAACACACCCTCCGGTCCCCTTTTTTAAAAAGAGGCACCACCACCCCAGTCTGCCAATCCAGTGGCACCGCCCCCGATGTCCACGCAATGTTGAAAAGGCGTGTCAGCCAAGACAGCCCCACAACATCCAGAGCCTTGAGGAACTTAGGGCGGATCTCATCCACCCCTGGAGCCTTGCCACCAAGGAGCTTCTTAACCACCTTAGCGACTTCGGCCTCAGTAATGGACAAGCCTATTCCCATGTCCCCAGACTCTGCCTCCTCACTGGAGAACGTGTCGGTGGGATTGAGAAGGTCCTCAAAGTATTCCTTCCACCGCCCAATGACGTCTTCAGTCGAAGTCAGCAGCACACCATCTCCACTATATACAGTGCTAGTGGCACACTGCTTTCCCCTTCTGAGTCGCCTGACGGTTTGCCAGAATCTTTTCGGAGCCGACTTAAAGTCACTTTCCAAGGCCTCACCAAACTCCTCCCATACACGGGTTTTTGCCTTGGCGACGACTGAAGCCGCAGATCGCTTTGCCTGTCGATACCTGCCAGCTGCCTCTGGTGTCCCACAGGCCAACCATACCCGGTAGGACTCCTTCTTCAGCTTGACGGCATCTCTCACCTGGGGTGTCCACCACCGGGTTCGAGGATTACCGCCCCGACAGGCACCAACTACCTTACGGCCACAGCTACAGTCAGCCGCTTCAACAATGGAGGAACGGAACATGGCCCATTCTGAGTCTATGTCCCCCACCTCCCCCGATATCTGGTCAAAGTTCTGACGGAGGTGTGAGTTGAAGATCAATCTGACAGGTTCTTCTGCCAGACGTTCCCAGCAAACCCTCACTATACGTTTGGGCTTGCCTGGTCTGACCGGCATCTTCCCCCACCACCTGAACCAACTCACCACCAGGTGGTGATCAGTTGACAGCTCAGCTCCTCTCTTTACCCGAGTGTCCAAAACACATGACCGCAAGTCCGATGACACGACTACAAAGTCAATCAATGAACTGCGGCCTAGGGTGTCCTGGTGCCATGTGCACTTATGGACATCCTTGTGTTCAAACATGGTGTTCGTGATGGACAAACTGTGGTTTGCACAGAAGTCCAAAAACTGAACACCACTCGGGTTCAGATCAGAGAGGCCATTCCTCCCAATCACACCCCTCCAGGTCTCACTGTCATTGCCCACGTGAGCGTTAAAGTCCCCCAGTAGGACAATAGAGTCTCCAGGAGGAGTACTTTCAAGCACCCTTTCCAAGGACTCTAAGAAGGCTGGGTACTCTGAACTGCTGTTCGGTGCATAAGCACAGACAGCAGTCAGGACCCGTTCCCCAACCCGAAGGCGTAGGGAAGCTACCCTCTCGTCCACCGGAGAAAACCCCAACATACAGGCACCGAGTCGAGGGGCTATTAGAAAGCCCACACCTGCCCGTCGCCTCTCACCATGGGCAACTCCAGAAAAGAATAAAGTCCAGCCCCTCTCAAGGAGATTGGACCCAGAGCCCAAGCTGTGTGTTGAGGTGAGCCCGACTATATCTAGCCGGTATCTCTCAACCTCACGCACCAACTCAGGCTCCTTCCCCGCCAGTGAGGTAACGTTCCAAGTTCCAAAAGCCAGTTTCAGCAACCGAGGATCAGAACGCCAAGGCCCACGCCTTCGGACACTGCCCGATCCACAAAGCACCGAACCCCTACTACTGCCCCTCCCATTGGTGGTGGGTCGATGGGAGGGGGGACTCATGTAACTCCTTCGGGCTGGGCCCGGCCGGGCACCATGAATAAATGCCCGGCCACCAGACGCTCGCTGGCGAGCCCCTCCCCCAGGCCTGGCTCCAGGGTGGGGCCCCGGTAACCCTGATCCGGGCAGGGTACACAAATCCTGTTCTTGTCTTCTCATAGGGGTTATTATGGATCACACTTTGTCTGACATGTCACCTAGGACCAGTTTGCCATGGGAGACCCTACCAGGAGCTTTTGCTCCAGACAATATAGCTCCTAGGATCATTCAAGCACGCAAACCCCTCCACCACGATAAGGTGGTGATCCATGGAGAGGTACATTAAACATATCCTACATAAAAACCCAAGGGTTTTTAAGCAGTGGCAGTGCCACAGTAAATAGTCAAACCAGTTGCCTTGCTCAGTAAAATCTCATTTGTAAAAGATCATGATACATTTGTTCAGCATCGGCAGCTTTCTGACTTTCGTTTTAAATAGAAAACAGTTAAGACCAACATGAATTCCATGCTAAAGGTGTATAATAAGACTGTGATCATTAGCCAAAATGCTGAATTCACATAAACACAACCGACTTTGCTGCACTTTTACTATAAAGCATGCTTCTGCTCATCACAGACACATCCTTTGGATAATGAAGATGACGTTAAAAAGTTGGGATAGAACGTTGAGATGAACAAAAATGTGTAAAAACAACATAGTAAACGTAAAAACCTAAACCTAATCACTGTAGGCTATAGCACTGTGCCACGCCGAGCATTAGAAGTGTTTATGAACATTGTACCTTATACCATTGAGGACTCGATCCATTGTAGTAGATGTTTGCTTTGACATTTTGACACAGCCCATTTCAGCTATCTTTAGCAGAAAAAGAGCATTGTGAATACTAAGTTTGACTAAATTAAAATGTTTTTTTTTTACTTTGAATTGATGGCAAACTACTCTATCAGAGACAGGATCTCAAATTTTCAAATTCAACACTGATGCATTAAAGCTTAAGGCAATGGCAGATTGCAATGATAAGCAGTGATGGGCGTGCTGAAAAATGAGGCGGAGCTTAGCAGACAGCACAATGATTTGACTGGCCATAATACAACAACAGCACTCACAGAAAACAAATAAAATTTTTTAAAAAGTCTTAAAAATGCAGTTTAAATGCAGTTTGGTGGATATGGAAGCTTTTCTGTTGTAATTATGAGATAGTAAGTTGTAATTATGAGATGAAATGTCACTAACGTGCAGCTATGTGATTTGAAGGTATAATTGAGAAAATAAGTCATAATTATAATAAAGTACATCACACTTATGAGAATCTAAGTCTTAATTATGAGATAGAATGTCATTACTTAGAGATGGAATGTAATTGAGACACTATGTTGCATGTATGAGATAATTAGGCAAAATTATGATGCAGTAAGTGATAATTATGAGATATTATCTCCTTATTCTGAGATTGCATGACATAATTGGGGTAGAATGTCATTATTGAGTCATAATTATGCAATACTATGATTAACTTTTAAAGTAAGTCATAATAATGAATTACTACAATGCTACTATGAAATGAAAAGGCATAATTATGACATAGTGAGTCTCATTGTGAGATACTAAGTCATAATTATGTAAAATGCTTTGACTGTTATGACTTACTATATATATATATATATATATATAGTCTTCCTTGGCCTACAGTGGCACACAGAAAAAACAAGCTCCACATCCATTCTCTAAATACCATGCCCTGCCACACTGCTATCGCTGACCTGCTAATATTAGCGCTGAATTTAAAAAAAGACACACATTCTGCAGAGCTCAAGCCAAGCAGAGGCACTCTGCTACAGACGGATAGAGACTGTTTATCCTGCAGCTCAGTGTACAACACAATACCACTGATTAAGGAGAATTTACAAAAAAAAATTCTTTCCAAAATATGTCATATAAAACCCCTTATTCTGCACCAATGCTCACTAATATACTCAATACTGACTCTTCTTGTGTTTTATTCTGCTGCAGGAGCACACTGCAGACCTGAAGCAGCGTATCGAGGCTCAGTTCAGCGACCTGCACCAGTTCCTGTATCAGGAGGAGAAGCTGCTGCAGGTGAAGTTGAAGACAGAGGAGAGGAGGGAGCTGATCCGGCTGGACGAACACAAAGCGCTGTTGTGTGTGGAAATATCCCGCCTCCGCAGAGCCCTCGCTGACATAGAGGACAAACTGAGAGAGCAGGACCCATATATGCTGCTCAGGGTCAGTTTTAAAGATTATCAGCATGTGGAGTCTAACATACACTAACATATAGTCTAACATATAGAGTTTCCACTTTATTAGAAACACCTACTTTGTGCTTACAGTAACTGGACTCTTTAATAGAAATACCTACCTTGTGGTTCTACCAACTGACCAACTGGCAACTTTATTAGAAAAACCCACCTTGTGCTTTGACTAACTGACCAACTGGCCACTTCATTAGAAACACCCACCTTGTGATTCCACAAACTGGTCACTTTATTAGAAACCTTGTATTTCCACCAACTAATAAACTGGCCACTTTATTAGAAACACCTACCTTGTGCTTCCACTAATTTGGCCACTTTATTAGAAACACCCACCTTGTGCTTCCAATAATTGGTCACTTTATTAGAAATACTCACCTCATAGGTCCACTATAAAGGTGTATAGCTACAGCTCTGTGGTCAGAAGCTGGTCAGCAGATGAGCTACAGTCTCTGATAAAGTGGCCAGTGTGTGTGTATGTGTTGTTTCCTGTCAATATAAATATTAGAGCTGATTGCTGATTTTCTTCCAGTCTGTGAGTTATTTGCACTGAGCTGAGGGACAGAGAGGGGAAAATGCTGCGTGAGGACGTTGAGGAACAGCAGGATCTAATTAGTGATGTCACTCTCGATGGAGCAGATAAAGATGTTGGTCAAGTTCAGCATGGCAGGGGGATTTCCAGAGAGAAAAAGAATAGGGGGGCTGGGGGGTTGGGCTGGGTGGAGTGGTCTAAGCACTGATCTCATATGGAAAACACTTTTTCCTCCTTAACTCCTCAAGCCTGTGCCAAACTAATCAATGCTTTGCTTCCTGTCTCTCTGCAGAACATAAAGAGTCTCCTTCAAAGGTGAGTTAGATCTCCAGAAGCTCTGGACTGGGATAGTTTTTACATTTTGTTTGTGAGAAGCGGTGATTGCTTTCCTGTCTGAGCTTTTGGTGTTATTGTTGTTTGTTGCGTGATTCAGGCAGCCACTGAAGTTTGAGAAACCGGCGCTGAACCCCCCTCAGCTGTGTGAGGGCCGATTTGCCGGCCCGCTGCAATACCGTGTGTGGAAATCCCTGAAAGGAAGCATCTACCCAGGTTATTCTCTCACAGCAGCACTCACACATTAAAACAAACTGGAAAGAGGTCACCAACAGCCCATTGTGTAACACTGGAACAATGAAACATTCCTCACAGCAGAGGTGTCTTAATTCAGGCTACATGCTATAAGGCAGGGCGATGTGGCAAATACATCATATCAGGATAAGACATTTTCACAATACACGACACATTAACTGGCCACTTTAATAGAAACACCTACCTTGTGCTTCCATTAACTGTCAACTTTAATAGAAACACCCACCTTGTGCTTCCACTAACTGGATTGAATAGGTACAGGTAGTAGGATGTAACTGGCAGACTTGAGTGCCAGTACAAACTGTCATGAAAATATAAAACATTTGCAGATGACTTTTTGTGTCAAAAATACACCACACTGAATGCCAAGACTGATCGCAGGCCTAAAGCATATTTACTAAGCTGATTTTAAGACAATGCAATTTGATTTTCTATGAGTGCTGTCATCACATAACTTGGCCAATCAAATCATTACAGTCTCTGTCAAGCTCCGTCTTTTTTTCTACACCCATACAATAACTGCTCAGCAACTGTTGCCACCCACCATTGCCTCAAGCCTTCAGTTTGTTATTTGCTTGCCAGTATTTGAATATGTAGCTCCAGTTGGGATTCAATTCTGTATATTTTCTTCCATCCAAAGTCAACAACAAATGAAAAAAAAAATTCTTGTATTCAGTTTAATGCTAATCGTATGCACATTGCTGTTTTACTACAACAAAATTTACTACATGAGCTTTGCAAAAATGTCAAAGCGAATATCTATGTCACTTCAGTTCAAGGTAAAACATAAATGGACTGTAAATATTCTTCATGTCTGCTGTGGCAGTACGCTTTAGCCGAGGATGATTAACATTAGGTTTAAGTTTTTAAGTTTGCTGTGTTGATTTTACTTGTTTTTGTACTTGTCTCAGCTATCCAATTTTAAAATTATATTGTTTTACTTACTTTTGCAAATGTGCCTGTGGTCAAAAAGTATTTATATGATGACACTACAACATTTTATTCAACACTGCACAGCGTTAAAATCAATTAACCAGGGCTAATTATGCTCTCTTAATAATGAAATGTAGTTTCCCAGTGTTCTACAAGTAGTTAAGATACACCATATATTCACAAAAGTGAATGGTTTATCATGATAACATTAATCATAATAATGATAAAACACTCATATTGCTCACCTCAGATGGACCATGTTACACAAACTGTAATTTTTTTCATTTTGTTTTGAATAAATGAAACATGCTGGCTTTCCACATCTATTTTTTCTTGGAAAACTTGTCCATGTTTGCTCTTTTGGAAATCCAGTTTGAGTTTACAGCTCTATTTGTCCCCCAGTGGAGTTACAGATGCTGGCATTGCCCAAAAGGTAATGCAGGATCTTTCATTTCAGTTACAGTCCACAAAATGATTTTAATTTCTCACAAGAAGCAGGGCTGGATTAGAACCTTTATCAGGCTACATGAAACAACTGCCTTAAGCTGTATGAGTCGGTATGTGACAACATTTTCATAACCACAGAACATACACATTAGCTTAATAGCAGTTAACTTATACCATTGTTTTAGTATCAATAATAACGATTAACAAAGACAGTTACTGACATTACACAAAGAAAAACAGTTCCATTGAAGCAGTTGATATGTAGACACTGCTTGATAATTCATAGTACTGAATTATTACTACTGATTAATTCACAGTAGATATTGAATAAATCATAGTACATACTGAATGATTTATGGTAGATACTGAATAATTAATAGTAGATACTGAATAATTCTTAGAAGATATTGAATAATTCATAATAAAAACGGAATAATTCATTGTTGAATAATTAAACATTCAACTTTAGACACCAAACATGCTTGTGCTGATGGGTAATGGGAAAAATATGTTAATATGGTAATAACTGTCAATAATAACCTTTAATCATTCACCTTAATTTTCCTCTGCTTTCTCCACAGTGCCGTCTGCCATCACCTTTAACTCGAGCACGGCGAACCCGTGGCTGAGTCTGACCCCGTCACTGACCTGCGTCCGCTACCAGACGTTCAACAGTGCGGTGCAGGACAACCCTCAGCGCTTCAATGCCGCGCTGTCTCTGCTGGGCAGTCAGGGCTTCACTCATGGCCGCCACTACTGGGAAATTGAGGTGTACAGCAGCGCAGTGTGGACAGTGGGAGTGGCTAGAGAGTCTGTACCCAGGAAAGGAGTCATCAAAGCAATGCCGGCCAATGGCTTCTGGACCATATCTTTGTCCTACGGCGTCCAGTACATGGCAGGGACATCGCCCCCTACTGTCCTGTCCCTGGACGAGCAGCTGGACCGGATCGGCGTATATCTGGACTACAGAAGAGGCCTGGTGTCCTTCTACAACGCAGAGAGTATGACGCACCTCTACACATTCCAGGATACTTTCACTGAGACCCTCTACCCGTACTTCAACCTGGGCTTCCTGGACAAAGTGCATGAGAATGAGCCTCTGAAAGTCTTTATGCCCAAAATCTGAACCTAATACTACATGCTCACACATTCAGGGACACCTTACCATCTTTTACAGCTGATTGAGTTGATTATGACTATTGCTGATCAATAGTTAAGGAAGAACAACAGGATTGTGCTACTACACTGAAACACTTATTAAATACATTAAATATCAATATTCAGTACTGCAAAAGTCTTAGACACTTAAAAAGATGGTATATGATACATCACCTTCATTTTCATATACACACATATGTGTATATATATATATATATATATATATATATATATATATTAGGGGTGTGAATCTTTAGGCACCTCAGAATTCGATTCGATTCATTTCAGAGGGCTGGATATGATTATAAAATGATTATCGATGCATCCTGATGCATCTCGATGCATCTTTCTTTTTTCTATACAGGATTTCTGTTTTCTCACTGTGTGACGACTTGGTAGTTTTTTGGTAGTATTTATAATGATCTATAATGAATTTACTTCCAATATCTTTTATTAATCAATGAAATATAAGTGAAGTGGCAAGTGAACTAGAAGGCTCGCATTCATTGCTATTGCTTGGAGCATGAGACGCTGCTGCCGCTCATCTGTGATAAAATGTACAGTTACGGGGAAATAAGACCCAATGGCGGTGGATGTACACGTAGCACGTTACCGCCGTCCTTTCCGTTTTCTTTAGTGATTTTATAGCTTAGGTTTTGGTCTTGTTGTAGAGCGTGGTGGGACTGTGTCAGTAAAATACCTTTGAAAAGGCATGTGTGCAACATAGCAAAAAAGCACAGTTTCGCAACGACTTTCGCAGTTGGTTTCCTGGCAAGTTAAATCTGCAATGAGAGACTGTCAAACACTAAAAAGTTGCGAAGAGGAAGTCGCTTCTCTTTCAAATTTTCCAGTTCCACCACAGTTTCCAGCATTTACATTCGGCGCCTCAGTCAGAAATTACGATGAAACACGAAACATTCGAACAAGAAGCTGGAGTGACTTCAAGAAGCAACTTCAGCCTCATAAAACAGTTGAACATTGAGAGACATTTTACAATAAACTGCTCTACTTTAGAGTTTTCTGGTGGAGACGGGAGGAAAGTGGCTATAGCTGAGCTAAAGCATAAAGCATAGCAAAGTAAATCTGTATTTTCATTTATATTTTTAACTTAACTTATACTAGGACATCAGCACACACTGGAAATAAATGTTGTGGCTGCCAATGTGGTTTGATTTTTGTTGAAAGGACAAAATGGCTCTTCTTAACATTTGTGTTGTGAAAAGGCTTTTAATGCAGAGCCGGTCGGATTTGCCACTCATCCAGTTGTGTTGTTGTTATGTGCACCTCACATACTGTCTGAGCACTGCACTGACGCTCTTCCAGGTTCCGCCTTTTGCGTTCCCTCAAAGTTATGTCATCAATTAAATATTTAGAAAATCGTTGTTTGTGAGTCGATTCAGAATCGTTCACGTCCGCATCGTGATGCATCTAAGTATCGATTTTTTTCCCTGCACCCCTTATTTATATATATATATATACACACACACACACACACACACACACACACACACACACACACACACACACACACACACACCGGCCACTCTATTAGGTACACCTGTTCAATTGGTTGTTAATACAAATCGCTAATCAGCCAATCACATGGCCGCAACTCAATGCATTTAGGCATGTAGAAGTGGTCAAGCCAACTTGCTGAAGTGCAGACCGAGCATCAGAATGGGGAAGAAAGGGGATTTAAGTGACTTTGAACGTGGCGTGGTTGTTGGTGCCAGACGGGCTGATCTGAGTATTTCAGAAACTGCTGATCTACTGGGATTTTCACACAGAACCATCTCTAGGGTTTACAGAGAACGGTCCAAAAATAGAGAAATTAGCCAGTTGTGTGGACGAAAATGCCTTGTTGATGTGAGAGGTCAGAGGAGAATGGGCAGACTGGTTCGAGATGACCCAAAGGCAACAGTAACTCAAATAACCACTTGTTACAACAAAGGAATGCAGAATACCATCTCTGAACGCACAACACGTCAAACCTTTAAGAAGATGGGCTACAGCAGCAGAAGACCACACCGGGTGCAACTCCTGTCAGCTAAGAACAGGAAACTGAGACTACAATTCGCACAGGCTCACCGAAATTGGACAATAGAAGATTGGAAAAATGTTGCCTGGTCTGATGAGTCTCAATTTCAGCTGTGACATTCAGATGGTGCGGTCAGAATTTGGCATAAACAACATTTAAGCATGGATCCATCCTGCATTGTATCAACGGTATTCAGGCTGGTGGTGGTGGTGTAATGGTGTGGGGGATATTTTCTTGGCACACTTTGGGCCCCTTGGTACCAATTGAGCATCGTGTAAATGCCGCAGCCTACTTGAGTATTGTTGCTGACCACGTCCAGCAAGAAAATGCACCATGTCACAAAGCTCATATCATCTTAAACTGGTTTCTTGTACATGACAATGAGTTCACTGTACTCCAATGGCCTCCACAGTCACCAGATCTCAATCCAGTAGAACACCTTTGGGATGTGGTGGAACAGGAGATTTTAATCATAGATGTGCAGCTGACAAATCTGCAGCAACTGCGTGATGCTATCATGTCAATATGGACCAAAATCTCTGAGGAATGTTTCCAATACCTTGTTGAAAGTGTGCCACAAAGAATTAAGGCAGTTCTGAAGGCAAAAGGGGATCCAACCTTTTACTAGCAAGATGTACCTAATAAAGTGGCTGGTGAGTGTATATTCACACACACACACACACACACACACACATATATATATATATACACACACACACACACACATATATTAGTAATAACTAATAATTGCATGAAGCGATTAAAGATACTTTGTGTAGATTTTGTCTAAATTTTTTTTTTTTAAATATTGTTACTGTTTAATCCAAAGGTGCTTTAAACACCTGAAAGGTCTGACATCATAACAAGAAGAGGAAGAAGGCACAGCCTATGGCTTTTACCCTAGAGAAGCAGTAGTTCTTTCAGTTTTGCAGTATTTGCAAGTAAAATTCAAAACAGCACTCTGCTTAAGAGGGTAGGTTGTTGCAAACGGACAGTGATATACACTGCTCAAAAAAATAAAGGGAACACACAAATAACACATCCTAGATCTGAATGAATGAAATATTCTCTGTACAAAGTTGAATGTGCTGACAACAAAATCACACAAAAATCCTCAATCCCTACAACGCCTGGACATGCTCCTGATGAGGTGGCGGATGGTCTCCGGAGGGATCTCCTGGTCTCCAACTCCTGGACAGTCTGTGGTGCAACGTGGCGTTGGTGGTTGGAGCGAGACATGATGTCCCAGATGCGCTCAATCGGATTCAGGTCTGGGGAACGGGCGGGCCAGTCCATAGCTTCAATACCTTCATCTTGCAGGAACGGTTGACACACTCCAGCCACATGAGGTCTAGCATTGTCCTGCATTAGGAGGAACCCAGGGCCAACCGCACCAGCATATGGTCTCACAAGGGGTCTGTGGATCTCATCTCGGTACCTAAAGGCAGTCAGGCTACCTCTGGCGAGCACATGGAGGACTGTGTGGCCCTCCAAAGGAATGCCACCCCACACCATTACTGACCCACTGCCAAACTGGTCATGCTGAAGGATGTTGCAGGCAGCAGATCGCTCTCCACGGTGTCTCCAGACTCTGTCATGTCTGTCACATGTGCTCAGTGTGAACCTGCTTTCATCTGTGAAGAGCACAGGGCGCCAGTGGCGAATTTGCCAATCCTGGTGTTCTCTGGCAAATGCCAAGCGTCCTGCACGGTGTTGGGCTGTGAGCACAACCCCCATCTGTGGACGTCGGGCCCTCATACCATCCTCATGGAGTCGGTTTCTAACCGTTTGTGCAGACACATGCTCATTTGTGGCCTGCTGGAGGTCATTTTGCAGGGCTCTGGCAGTGCTCCTCCTGTTCCTTCTCGCACAAAGGCAGAGGTAGCGGTCCTGCTGCTGGGTTGTTGCCCTCCTACGGCCTCCTCCATGTCTCCTGGTGTACTGGCCTGTCTCCTGGTAGCGCCTCTAGCCTCTGGACACTACGCTGACAGACACAGCAAACCTTCTTGCCACAGCTCGCATTGATGTGCCATCCTGGATGAGCTGTACTGCCTGAGCCACTTGTGTGGGTTGTAGAGTCCGTCTCATGCTACCACGAGTGTGAAAGCGCCACCAACATTCAAAAGTGACCAAAACATCAGCCAGAAAACAGAAAGGTACTGAGAAGTGGTCTGTGGTCCCCACCTGCAGAACCACCCCTTTATTGAGTGTGTCTTGCTAATTGCCAATCATTTCCACCTGTTGTCTATTCCATTTGCACAACAGCTGTGAAATTGATTGTCAATCAGTGTTGCTTCCTAAGTGGACAGTTTGATTTCACAGAAGTTTGATTTACTTGGAGATATATTGTGTTGTTTAAGTGTTCCCTTTATTTTTTTGAGCAGTGTATATACATTCAGAACAATTTTGAAAGCTGGGTGTCTCCAAACTTTTGATGGACAGTGTTCTCAGTGCTCTCACTTGACATCACTTTGACAAATTGCTTAATTGCCTGCCTGTGAGGAGAAAGCACAGGATTGGGTGTGGCTCTGAGGGCCAAGCCTGAGTGTCTATGCAATATTTTGAGAAGTTTATGTTAAGAAACATTATTCACGGTTTAATTTGATGGACTCCTGTAGTTCATCTGCAAATGCTCAGATTATTAGCCGACCATCTGATGAAACTCAGTTGGGGTTTTGAGTTAAAGTTTATGTTTAAAGTTAAGGAGAAGTTAAGGTGAATTTAGTATGTATTTATTTCATTGTCAGTTAAAGGGGAAATACATTTTTTCAAAATTTCTGTATAATTAAATGGTTAAGATGTTGTTTGGTGTGAAATGCTCTGTTCTAAAGAAACTTGGTGATAGAAACCAGACATCCACCTCCAAAAGCTTCCTCACAGAAAGTTATTACATGAAATGAATACATTGCCTGATGTCTGAGACTCTGTGTTATGATAGTTTTGAGAACCTAAAATCCATTTATGGTGGAGATACATACAGGACACTGTGAGGCAAAATAGTCCCCAAATGAAACATATTATTTCATATTATTATTATTTCCCCATCATCAACATTCCATATAAAACTCAGAAGATAGGTTCACTGGTGGTTTTGGATAGTAAACAAAATATCTATATTTGTGTTGTAGTCATGGTGGCCCCAGGTTCCTATCACCACCACTGTAAAGAGATCTGAACCATTTCACACCAAACCGCTCTGAATCACTCTGTTTACATATCACACACTGAATTATGCAGAAAATCTAAAATATCAGTTGAATTCCTCTTTGAAATGGCATCTACAGCAGACCATAATAAAATATTACTGAGAATGTTTATTGTTCCCAGGCTGGTCCTGGGTCAATTATACATCTACAGAGCCCTCAGAGCATCTCAGAATAACTCTAATCATCCTGATTCAAGTTGTTTTGGCTGTAATCTCAGGAAAAAAGGTTTGAGATGTACTCTGAAATGCTTTGTGAATTCAGGCTCTTTGTAAGCTACATGTTAGTCGTGAGGACTTTACCTATGCAGTACTTTAGGAAGGTCATGTGTATTTATAGTACTCAAGCAAAAGTATATTTTGCTATATTTTATATTAGCTGATATAATAGTCTTTTACTTCTGTTGTTTAAGAAGTTTAAGTCACAGCAAAGGCAGTTATTGGTTCATAATGAAGAGTTTTGCACTCTGAATTGAGACTGTTGAAGTTCTGTCTTTTAAAGCTATAGTTTGCCAAAAATCTTCCAAGTTTTCCAATGCAGTTCAGTCAAGATGTTGTAAACAAACAAAAACAATCAATAAAAAAAAATAAAGATTGATAAACCACTCCACGTGGTTTGGGGAGAGTGTGTGATGATTTAGACATGCAGTTAGCATCATGCTAATTGAAGGAGTACAAGCTTCCTTAGCTATATTAGCCTCATGGCTCCAATGCTAGAAATAAGAAGCAAACTTCAGACACCAAATGTGACCACATTCAGAGTGAATTAGGTTTGTTTTTTTGGCAAACTATCCCTTTATTATTCTCAAAGCATGCACGATGTAAAGTAGCACTAGGTAATATCGTTGGTGTTAAGACTAGAAGAATCATTTCTGAGCGAGGAGAGTAAGAACAGGCTAAAATATGGCGAGCGTGCACGGCTACGAGTCGCACTGTAAAGCCTGAAATAATCATTTAAAAGTCAGGGGCGTCGAGTTTTTCACACCATGTTGTACGTCTTTACATATTAACATCACACACAGAAAAAGAAGGTCTGACTCCATGTTTAGGTCTCAAATGATCTTAAAGTCAACATTATACTGGTGTTGGATCGTGTTGTTCGTGTGATTGCAGTCATGGATCGGCAGCTTTTAAGCTGTAAACACTGCAGCTGCTGAGATTTTGTATGCAGATGTTCTGTAAGGGCATGTATCACCAGCAACTTTGAAAACATCACAGAGTGCAATAATGTATAATCCTGCAAACTCTGAATCAATAAAATCAATAAAGGTGGATAACTGTCTCATTTTGAATGTTTAGTAAGACTATGATTCATTGATGTTCTTAACATTGTATTTTTGTGCATTACTGAAGGCATCTTTGGGTTACTTAGCAGTGCTATAAACATAGTATGTTATTATAATGAATATAATGTGCTAACATGATTATGGTTACTATGATTAAAACGGTTATGACTTCTAGTAGGGAAGCAAGTGTTCAGTCAGTACAGACTAGAAATAATCTTGCTTGCTTTTTGTCTCATAACTTTGAAATTAACATTCAGAAGGTCAGAGTTGTTATTTTTTGTTATACATTCAACATGCATTACATACCCGTTTGAATTATATACTTATATATTTTTTAATGATATACTTTCATAAGACTGACCGAGAATGCTCTGCTCACATCAGAAAATGAAGTCAAAACAAAACATCTTAAAAATGATTGTTCTTTACAGCTTCTTTAGTAAACATAATGGTTCTGTGTGGAACCATGAACAACTAAAAGAACCTTTTGCATTGATTAAAGGACCCCTTCTGATCTCTGTGATATGGTTCTTCAGATTGAAGGAGAATGCGTTGCATATGGTTTATATTTAACCTTTTAGAAAAGGGTTCTAAATAGCACAGGAAAGGGTTTTTATATTGCATACAATCTTTTTTGGTGCTATATAAAAAAGCTCAGAAAGGTTCTATATAGTTCCATATACAACATATTCACCTTCAATCTGACAAACCATTCCACCATGCCAAGAACCATTTAAGCATGTAAAGGGCTCTTTGAGTGTTCATGGTTCTATATAGAACCACTGTGTTTACTAAAGAACCCTTGAAGAACCATAATTTTAAAGTGTGTATGGTCAGAAATGATCCAAATGACAGATGAGGAGTTTCAGCACTACCGGTGGACACTAGGTGGCACACACGGGCTTTCAGGCTCAATGGAGTTCAATGGAGATTTGGTGTTTGGTGTGATTGAGTAGATAAAGATCAGAAAACAGAACAATGAGCTCCAAACTGAATTTATTCTATTACTGCACACAAGACTGATGAGTGTGGTGAGAGCAGTGCTGAATTAGTTCTGAACTAGTTAATTATTTAGAACTAATTAGTAACTAATTATAACTTTCATGTGCAGTACCAGTCAGTACCTGGCTGGATGTATAATAATAATAATGTTTACATAGTGTAAAAATCGTTGGTCAAAATAAATGACTACATCACAACTGGATGCTGGATTATGCCTCCAGACGAAAGGATTATTCGAACTACACTATACGGAAAAAAGACAAAACCTACACATTACACATACAGGAGGTTTTATGACATCACATTTTAAATTCATAGGCATTAATATGGAGTTGGTCCCCATGTGCGCCTGTAACAGCCTCCACTCTTCTGGGAAGCTTTCTACAAGATTTTGGAGTGTCCATGGAAATATTTGCCCATTCATCCATGACTGATGTATGTTAAAAAAAACACCTCTATATGTTTTTGCGGTCGTTTGGACTGGGGGTGAATGTTAAATTTTCAAAATGTACTGAGGTTCTCTTACATTTACATTTGTTTAAATACTAAATCAAATCAGTTTTCCATGATACAGGATCTTCAAATGCATCTGGATCAAAAGGCTGAAACTCATTAGCTTAAAAGTTTGCTTCCAAGGTAGAGATCTATATAGGAATGTATTTTCAAAACATTTAAAATTTTTCTAGCACAGAAGTCTGAATTCAAAACAAATTCCTCTGGAATTGTCTATGCAAAGAAAGGGCTAAATACAACTTTTTTTCAATAAAACATTGACAAAATAAATAAACAGGTGCTGTCTTGGAATATGTTTATTAGTCCTTTAAAATCACTGCTGTTTCTTCCATTTTTTTCCAATTGACAGGAATGATAAAAGTGAGAAGAGTGCGTGCTGGAGACAAACTTTCTTTTTTATTCATTTTGCACAATAACTCTGAAAGAGCGTAGAGTCACAAGATGCAAGAATACACAGAAACTGATACACACTCTCTTCGGGGCAGAGAAATCAAACTGCAGGCTAACTGATTTCTCCATGCTCCGCCAACAAATATGCCCTTTGTTGTGAGATTGGAAAAGCTCTATAGAACACTGATAAACATGTTTACTTAAGAGAATCAACAAAGTGAAATCCAACAAAACTGTTGCATATCCAGGGCTGGGCAATATGACAATGTATATCTTTATCATGACTAATTATGTCAGAAAACAATACAATCTGCTTTTCTGTACATTTCATGCATATCGCCAGTACTTGTGGACACTGACCAACTGCACGTTTCATTATAAAGAGAGTTTAACTGTTTAACTTTTTTAGTGCCAAATACTGAATAAACATCACTCACAGTTCAGTTTTTTGAGAGTATTTTTTTTTAAATCTAGCACTAATGGTTCTTTTTTCTCTGTTCCAACTGATTATATGTCTGACAAAATAAATATTATGACACACTACTGGTCAAAAGTTTTACAACACCCCATTTTTTCCAGTTGTTTATTGCAATTCAAGTCGTTCAACTTCATGAATAGCTTGAAATGGTACGAAGGTAGGTGCTGAACTGCCAGAGATTAAAAAATAATAATTAAAAAAAAAAAAAAAGACAAGGTTACCCAAAACTGAAAAATAATGTACATTTCAGAATTATACAAAAAGGCCTCTTTCAGAGAACCTGCAATGGGTTAACAATTTAAAGCTGTTCTGCAGCAATGAAGGTTGATCAAGTCTTGAAAGCTGGTGCTACTAATTCCTACAGGTGTTGCAACTTTTCTTGATTGCTTACAACCCACTCTGTCTGCATAAAAGCATTGTTGGAGCACACTGTGGTACCATACTACATCAGTTGGACAGTATTGTACAGCAGAAAGTAGAGTGTTGCTACAAAAATGGCAAGAAAAAGGCAATTAACAATGGAAGAGAGACAGACCATTGTAACACTTAAAATGTAGGTCTTTTGTACAGAGAAATTTCCAAGAAAGTCAAGGTGTCAGTGAGCAGTTTTTTCACCATCAAAAGGCACTCAGAAACTGGGGGAAACTGACAGGAAGAGATCTGGCAGACCCAAAGCCACAACTGAACCGGAGGACAAGTTTCTGAGAGTTAACAAGCTTGCGTGATAGGCGGCTCTCAGGACAACAGCTTCAAGCACAGCTTAATAGTGGTGGTAGTAAGCAAATCTCAGTTTTAACTGTGAAGAGAAGACTGCGAGCTGCAGGTTTGACAGGATGAGTTGCAGCAAGAAAGCCATTGCTAAGACATCAGAATAAGACAAAGAGGCTTGCCTGGGCCATGAAACAATGCTATTGGACTACTGAAGACTGGAAGAAGGTATGGACTGATGAATCAAAATTTGAAATCTTTGGTTCATCACACAGGATCTTTGTATGCCGTTGAGTAGGCGAAAGGATGGTTCCACAGTGTGTGACATCAACTGTCAAACATGGAGGAGGAAGTGTGATGGTCTGGGGCTGTTTTGCTGGATCCAGGGTCTGTGACTTGTACAGAGTGAGAGGCACCCTGAACCAAAACAGCTACCACAGCATTTTGAAGAGCCATGCATTACCCACTGGTATGTGCCTAGTTGGGTCAGGGGTTCATCCTACAACAAGATAATGACCCAAAACATAAGTCCAAGCTATGCCAGAACTACCTCAGGAAAAAAAGAACAAGATGGTAAGCTTGAAAACATGGAGTGGCCAGCACAGTCTCCAGACTTAAACCCCATCGAGCTGGTTTGGGATGAACTGGACAGAAGAGTGAAAGCAAAGCAACCTACAAGTGTCACACATTTATAGGAACTTCTGCAACAGATTTGGGAAGAACTTTCTGAAGAATATTTGATTTCTATTGTAGAAAGAATGCCACGAATGTGTTCAGCTGTTATACCTGCCAAAGGTGGCTACTTTGATGAGTCAAAAGTTTACAATATATTTTCGTCTATAAATTGATTCCATGATTTCTTTTTTAACTCCAATTGCTTATTTGTACTATGCTTTCATTTCAGTGTGCAGTGAGACATTAAACTGAATAATTTCCAATAAAGAATCTGGAAAATCTGGGATGTTATAAAACTTATAAAAACAAAAAAAACTGGATAACAGACTCTACAGTTATATCACAATACATACAGTTTCTCATTAGGTTGAATGAATAACTGACTCTAAAAGTAGTGTTATAAACAGACTGTTCCAGTTTCTCATTAGGCTGAATGGGATTTTTATCAGCGTTTTGTAAAGCTTGTCCAATCTCACTGTAGCTATGAAAGAACACATTTGTGGGCGAAGCCTGACCTACCATCCATCAGTAACATGGCACATCACTCACTCAGATGGCCAGTTTCCTTCTGTTTTAAAGCATGCTATCAGTGAAGTTTTAAAGGACCGTCTAGGGGGTGCTGTTCAGTCACATTTCACACCTATAAGGCCTCTCATTCCTTCCATTAAGAGCTGGAACGGTGTCTGCATCAGTCCATCCAGCCTGAAGGGTGGGAAGTTTTTGGAGAGAAAGCCTCAGCGAACAGCTCTGGTGTGGGTGGTCGGTGGTCCCGAGTTGCTGTCTTCTTCTCTGGGGCCCCTCCGCCACTTCAAAAAAAGAACTCACTTGCTCGAGTGAAGTGTGTCCTGAAACTTGGTGCTGGTGTAGCGCACATGGAAACCCTTCTTACTGATCGTGTCGTCCGAGTGGAATTTGATGACGATGGCATCGCCGGCTGAGTAGATTTCCTCTGGTGGCTAAAGGACAGCAAGAACAATTATTCAGTATTGAAAAAATGGTCAATCAAAAAAATAAAAATCAATATAATCATATAAAATATATAAGCAAAATATCAGTGTAATCAATCAGTCAAGACTTGTTTGGTGTCTGAAGTTTGCTTCTTTAGTTTTAGCACTGGTGTTACTGGGCTAATATTGCTAACAAGTAATGTGAAGTTTTTTTTTGTTTTTTTTTAGAAAAATGTTTGACATGAACATCTATGAAACAAAGGTGGGTAATAAGACAATATTTATCATAATCTTGATATATTACATCAAAATATGCTTTTCTGAGCACATTATAGATACGGTCAGTACTTAAACACTCCCCACCCGCAGGGTTAATCACATTGCTATTAAGTGTGCATAATTAGTCCTTATGGATTTAATGCAGCACTGGGTGAAATGCTGAATATGAATCACTGGATTCATAGTTTTTGACAGGGGTGTAAAGAGTACTGAAAATCCCCACTAAAGTACAAGTACTGTTACTGTAGTGATAATTTACTCAAGTACAAGTATTAGTAAATAAAATTACTCTAGTAAGAGTAAATGAGTACTCCATTAAAAAACTACTTAAGTACTGAGTTACTTTTCGCTGTCACAACCTGAACATATTTCTGAGCTGACTCAGCTACATCACTGGAAATAATCTGTACAGAAAAACACTAAAGCTCTAAAGCTAAAGTTCTGAGAGCTGAGACTGATCACAGTTCGCTCTGTTAGTGCACATTCACACACCCTTCTGTGAGCTGTGTAAGGAACAAGGTTTACATTAAACTGCATGCATTTCATAGTTAGATAATTATATAAGTCCTAGTTTCTCTGTTTCCAATAAAGTACACTGCCCACAACTGCCTGGATTTGGAGTCACACACAAAATTAAAGTGGAAAAACACACTACAGACTGATCCAACTTTGATATAATGTCCTTAAAACAAGTCAAAATGAGGCTCAGTATTGTGTGTGGCCTCCATGTGCCTGTATGACCTCCCTACAACGCCTGGGCATGCTCCTGATGAGGTGGCGGATGGTCTCCTGAGGGATCTCCTCCCAGACCTGGACTAAAGCATCCGCCAACTCCTGGACAGTCTGTGGTGCAACGTTGCGTTGGTGGATGGAGCGAGACATGATGTCCCAGATGTGCTCAATCTGATTCAGGTCTGGGGAATGGGCGGGCCAGTCCATAGCTTCAGTGCCTTCATCTTGCAGGAACTGCTGACACACTCCAGCCACATGAGGTCTAGCATTGTCCTGCATTAGGAGGAACCCAGGGCCAACCACACCAGCGTATGGTCTCACAAGGGGTCTGAGGATCTCATCTTGGTACCTAATGACAGTCAGGCTACCTCTGGCGAGCACATGGAGGGCTGTGCGGCCCTCCAAAGAAATGCCACCCCACACCATTACTAACCCACTGCCAAACCAGTCATGCTAAAGGATGTTGCAGGCAGCAGATCGCTCTCCACGGCGTCTCCAGACTCTGTCACGTCTGTCACATGTGCTCAGTGTGAACCTGCTTTCATCTGTGAAGAGCACAGGGCGCCAGTGGCCAATTTGCCAATCCTGGTGTTCTCTGGCAAATGCCAAGCGTCCTGCACGGTGTTGGGCTGTGAGCACAACCCCCATCTGTGGACGTGGGCCCCTCATACCATCCTCATGGAGTCGGTTTCTAACCGTTTGTGCAGATACATGGACATCTGTGGCCTGCTGGAGGTCATTTTGCAGGGCTCTGGCAGTGCTCCTCCTGTTCCTCCTTGCACAAAGGCGGAGGTAGCGGTCCTGCTGCTGGGTTGTTGCTCCTCCTACGGCCTCCTCCACGTCTCCTGGTGTACTGGCCTGTCTCCTGGTAGCGCCTCCAGGCTCTAGACACTACGCTGACAGACACAGCAAACCTTCTTGCCACAGCTCGCATTGATGTGCCGTCCTGGATGAGCTGCACTACCTGAGCCACTTGTGTGGGTTGTAGAGTCCATCTCATGCTACCACGAGTGTGAAAGCGCCACCAACATTCAAAAGTGACCGAAACATCAGCCAGAAAGCAGAAAGGTACTGAGAAGTGGTCTGTGGTCCCCACCTGCAGAACCACTCCTTTATTGAGTGTGTCCTGCTAATTGCCAATGATTTCCATGTGAAATTGTGAAATTGATTGTCAATCAGTGTTGCTTCCTAAGTGGACAGTTTGATTTCACAGAAGTTTGATTTACTTGGAGTTATATTGTGTTGTTTAAGTGTTCCCTTTATATTTTTTGAGCAGTGTATTTCAGAATCACTGAAAGTCTGTGCAGAGGCAGTTACTGTTTAACTAACTTTATTTAAGAGGAAAAAAAAGTTAATTTTAGTGAGGCTCCTGCTACCCATCAGCTCCCTGGACTCTAGCTTACGTTAATAGGTGTGAACCTCTACAGACAGTCAACACATTCACAGTCTTCACACTGTATTTTTTCACTTACACCAATAAAATTAGCAGGAATATCAGCAATTTACCCAGCTTTAATTTTTACTGTATTCTAATCTACTAGTAATCATGCTGATCACTTCATACAAAACTAGACATTACTACATTTCAGTTAAACAGCCTCTCACAATTTAAGATCAACAACAAGGGGGAGAGAGGGAGAGAGAGCGAGAGAGAGATGACCATTTTGATGCGGTCTGCTCCTCATGTGTGCTAGTTAAGTTCTTCTCCACTACACTTGACATCTCTGTAGTGTCTTTCCTGCCAGAGCTGATGTTTTTTGATTGGTGAATCTTTTAAATTTAACTGCGTATTGTCCGTATTGGTTTCAAAGCAGATACGCTTTCTTATATTTTCATTTAATTTTACTCTGTAACATTATGAAAATTAAAGTAGTGAAGTAAAAGTATTTCTTTAAAAATGAACTCAAGATTAAAAGTACTATTTAATTCTACACAAAAAAGTACCGTTGCAGAGAAAACTTTTCAATTAAACAAGAGTAAATGTAATTAATTACTTACACCTCTGTTTTTGACAGCATTTTTAGTTTGTCCATTAATACTAATCATCTCTTGAATGCCACAGACTACTTGAATATTGCTGCTGACCATGTGCAACCCTGCATGACTACAATTTACCATCTTCTTATGTCTACTTCAGCATGATAATGCACCATGTCACAAAGCAAAAGTAGCTCAAACTGGTTTCATAAACATGACAGTGAGCTAGTGTGGCCTTCCGAGTCACCAGATCTGAATCCAATATACCACCTTTGGGATGTGGTAGAATGAGAGATTCATAGCATGAAAGTACATTTAGAAAATCTGCACAAACTGCATGATGCAATCATTTTGCCATGGACCAGAATCTCAAAGGAATTTTTTCAACATTTTGTGGAATCCATGCAGCAAAACCCGAGGCTGTTTTGTGACCTATCCAGGATTATTATAGTGTTCTTAATACAGTGTTCGATGAGGGTGTGTACAAATTACATTTGACCTGTTATAATTATATATAAGTCTGTTATAGATGTTAGCTAGTTGCTAGCTAATAAACAGTGACCGACTTTGTTTTTGTTTACTTCTGACATGAACACAACCAAGTCAATGAACAGGGTCCTCTTTGGCAAAAACTTTTACGCAACTTACACTTAAAGGAAGCAATAATACTCCACCAATTAGCATGGTGCTGACTGAGGTCACTAACAAGTAAGAACTGTATGTTATAGAGCTGTATACACTATGTGGACAAAGGTATTGGGACAGCTTCACATTACACCTACAAGAGCTTTCATCACATCCCATTCAAAAAATCCATAGGCATTAATAAGGAGTTAGTTCCCTCTGTGCAGCTATAACAGCTTCTACTCCTCTGGGAAGCTTTCATTAAGATTTTGGAGTGTGTCTGGGAATTTTAACCCATTCATGCAGAAGAACATTTATGAGGTCAGACACTAATGTTGGACAAGAGGTCCTGGTTTCCGCAATGTCTGTTCTAGTTCTTCCCAAAGGTGTGCAATGGGGTTGAGGTCAGGGCTCTGTGAGGGCCAGTCAAGTTCTTCCACCACAAATTGACCCAGCCATACCTTTATGGACCTTGCTTTGTGCACTAGAGCACAATCATGCTGGAAGAGAAAAGGGCCTCTCCAAAATGTTCCCACAAAGTTGGAAGCAGATAATTGTCCAAACTTGGCATGCTGAAGCATTACGATTTCCCATCACTGGAACTAAGGAGTATAAGCTAACCCCTGAAAAACAACTCCATAGGCATTATCCCTCTTCCACCTAACTTTACAGTTGACATAGTCAAGCAGGTAAATGTTGTCCTGGCATTTGCCAAAACCAGACTCGTCTATCAGACCACAAGATAGAGAAGCATGACTCATCACTCCACTGAATGCGTTTCCACTGCTGAAGTTAATGCCAGAGAAGATTTGAAATTTCCCAGTAATGGAAGTCTTCAGAGTGCTGGCATATACATGTACATGTAGCATAATGCTGCCTGCCTGCCTAAATGCCTCAAACTGAGTACAGGTCAGCATCTCTCATAGACTTGATAATATGGTTTCTGATACTATGAGACTCACTGTTATCTATAAACATGAACTAGATTGTCTGCCAGACAGCTGCTTCAGTTTTTAGCAATTTGACATACACATTTGTTCTCTTTCAAAATGCATTGAAGCAAACTTGTCTTGGCTCACTGATTACATTTAGGATAAAATACATTTCTGCTTTATTGCACACTGACTAATGATAATTAGAGATTTTCTGAAATGCTAGCTGTTCTGAAGTTTCTAAAATGCAGTGTATGCATATAATGAGATGTAACTGGCCATGATCTTTACCCCAGAGCCACAGTAACGGCCCAGCCGCGGTGCTTTAGTGTCTGCTCCGTCAAACAGCTCTACGTAATCATATCCACAGTCCGCTTCCTCCTCCAGCTCAAAAGTTTGGAAGATGAGCTCCACACCATATCCTTTCTCTGCCGATATCACCCACTCACAGTCTAAAGCTCCAGGGTAGTTATTGTCTCCAAACTGAGCGTGGGAGTAAAAGTCTTTGGTCTTCGTCTCAGCCTTCAGACTTCCTCCACACTCTGAGAACACCAACATTATTTAAAGAGTTCAGCGAAAAATCTAATTTACACAGTCATCCCCACCCCAAACCCAAATGTAGTTGATCGAACAAGATGTGTTTAGTGTCTGCGGTTTGATTCTTTAGTTTTAGGAAACTTATTCCCCACCAATTAGCATGTTGCTGCATGCCTACAAAAGGGCAAAAGAACAAGCAAAGACTGCCACTACTGTTTTCCCCTCCAGCACAGGCCAGCATTTCATGGTGTTTTTTGCTGGTTTAGCTGGTTACCTAGTCTGGTCATGCTGGTTGACCAGCAAACCAGCATCCAAAACACAACATAGGCTAGTTATGCTGGTTTTTCAATTAGTTTTGCTATGCTAATGATAAGTCCAGGAGTTCCCTACCTTTTCCACCTGAAGGCCTGCCTGCTCTTTACTAGAAAATATGAAGGCTCAAGGGAGGACACATTTTGCTTAAAAAATTCAATAAATGGAAAATAAAATATAAAATATCTTATAATGAAATCTTGTTTTATAGTAGAAATATGACAGAATGTTTAGAATGGTGGTAAATTAACTGGGGAAAAAAAACAAACAATTGCTCAGAAGACAACTAGGCAAAAGAAAAAAAACTTGCAGTTGTTATTCTCATATATATTTACCTTTTAGAACATTTCATATATTTTTTTATTTATTTATTGTTACTTCTTTTTTTTTTAAACTGATATTCATTCTATACAGGATTGCAGGGCTTTGTGCTACCTCTCCAACCTCACAGACTTATTACTGTAGTCTTTGTGAAACTGGAGATGTACTATATTGCCAAAAGTATTTACTCACCCATCCAAATCATTGAATTCAGGTGTTCCAATCATTTCCATGGCCACAGGTGTATAAAACCAAGCACCTTGGCATGCAGACTGCTTCTACAAACATTTGTGAAAGAATGGGTCACTCTCAGGAGCTCAGTGAATTCCAGCATGGCACTGTGATAGGATGCTATCTGTGCAACAAGTCCAGTCGTGAAATTTCCTCGCTACTAAATATTCCACAACTGTCAACTGTCAGTGGTATTATGACAAAGTGGAAGCAATTTGGAACGACAGCAACTCAGCCACGAAGCGGTAGGCCACGTAAAATGACAGAGTGGGGTCAGCGGATGCTGAGTCAATCGCTACAGACCTCCAAACTTCATGTGACCTTCATATTAGCTCAAGAACAGCGTAGAGAGCTTCATGGAATGGGTTTCTATGGCCGAGCAACTGCATCCAAGCCTTACATCAAGTGCAACGTAAAGCATCAAAATGCAGTGGTGTAAAGCACCACCACTGGACTCCAGAGAAGTGGAGACATGTTCTCTGGAGTGACAAATCACACTTCTCCATCTGGCAATCTGATGGATGACTCCGGGTTTGGTGGTTGCCAGCAGAATGGTACTTATGTGACTGCACTGTGCCATGTGTAAAGTTTGGTGGAGGGGGGATTATGCTGGGGTGCTGTTTTTCAAGAGTTGAGCTCGGCCCCTTAGTTCCAGTGAAAGGAAGTCTTAATGCTTCAGCAGACCAAGAGATTTTGGACAATTTCACGCTCCCAAATTTGTGGGAACAGTTTGGGGATGGCCCCTTCCTGTTCCAACATGACTGCGCACCAGTGCACAAAGCAAGGTCCATAAAGACGATGATGAGAGATGGATGAGTGAGTTTGGTGTGGAAGAACTTGACTGGACTGCAGAGTCCTGACCTCAACCCGATAGAACACCATTGGGATGAATTACAGCGGAGACCTTCTTGTCCAACATCAGTGTCCAACCTCACAAATGCGCTTCTTGAAGAACGGTCAAAAATTCCTAAAAACACACTCCTAACCCTTGAGGAAAGCCTTCTCAAAACAGTTGAAGCTGTTACAGCTGGAAAGAGTGGGCCAACATCATATTAACCCTTGTATTATGTTGAGAAAAAAATACATATATTATGTTGTGGGTCATTTTGACCCGTATTATGTAAAACCACTCAAAACAGTCAAAAATGAAGTTAAACCAATAGGAACTTTATTTTAGATCATACAAACATTTAGAATAGATGAGAAGAAGAGATATACAATTCCATTTGTCGGAAAGGACAGCGTCCTCTGAATGGAACAAGGCGCTCATCGACAGTAACATGGGGGCCAGGATTATACAATAAAGGCAGGATTTTGACCCATTTATCCCAAACATCTCTGATCGCTGCAAGTTTGTCTCTCTCGCGTCGACCAGCTCTGGTGTCACGGTTGTCAAATCGGATCACACGAGAGATCATGTGAAATGTCTTCAAAGACATTGTTGCTCGGAAGATTGGCCTTCCATTCTCTTCATTCCATAGACTAGCAGTTGCTTCACCCTTTGACCTGTATACTCCAGCTAATACGAGAATTCCAATGTAAGCATGCAAGTCAGTTGGATCCAGTGACTTCCATTTTTCTTGAAAGACATGCCTTCCCTCCAAGTTGGTCATGTCAAGGATTATCTTCTCTATGGCTGGGGATATGAAGAGCTGAAATGCTGATTCAATATCATCAACTCTTGTGACAGCAAATCTTGTTGGACCAGGAGTCATTTTGATGACATTAGAAGATAACAATCTGCCTCGGCTTTGGTGTGGTGATGTTGACCATTTTATTTTACCATCTTTAGATGTCCATATCCCCTCTGTGGATGAAGAGTGTGGCGTTTCTTGGTTTTCATCTGTTGAAGGGACACTAGTAGACTCGTCCTCTGAATCCTCATCATCATGGGAAAATTGACAATCTGGATCATCAATAGCATTGTCCTCTGGCTCTGAGGAATCCTCCATCTCTGAAATCTCTTCCTCTACATCAGCTGTAAATTCAGCTGTAAATCTTCTGGAGCTCATTTTTGGTGTATTTCTCAAAGAAAGGGCATGGAAAGAGTGACAAGGGCAGGGGAGAGAAAGTCCCTTTTCCATACACACCTGGTTCTGAATGGCTATTCAGAGGCAATCAAAATAAAGTACATAAAAAGACATGTACTTGTAAGATGTTTATTTTGGATTTGTACAGCTAATTTGTGTCTGGGTCAAAATGACCCGCAACATCATCTTTGTATACAAACTCTGTGCAGACACACCACGACACATCAAAGTGTCCAGATTTTACACAGTAGTTCATGACCCTAGATGAGGAAAAGTCATACAATTTCATGGACAAAAAGTAAGGATAACCTGCACTTTGGTCAACACAAAAATTGAAATGGGTCAAATTGACCCGAAACATAATACAAGGGTTAAACCCTATGGATTAAGAATGGGATGTCACACAACGTCATATGCGTGTGAAGGCAGATGAGCGAATACTTTTGGCAATACAGTGCAACAACTTTCAGTATCTGATCTTTGAAGCTCTGTAGATCTGTGGAGAAATGTTAGCACAAAGCAAAACTCCACAGGTCAGTAAAGTGTGACGTGCACTTTCCAATGAGAACGGAACCCCAAAATCACTAGGCTCCTCACCTGCTTTCTTCTGTGAAGCGTCCATGTTGTTAGTGTCAATCATGTGATCAGTGAATCAACAACGTCAAGCTTAAAGCAGCACAGTAAAGCGCTGATTAGTAAAGTGTATGCATCCCCTATTAGCACCGTGCTAACTGGTGGGTATAAGCTTCCATTACTTGTTAGCTACATTAGCTTTGTAGCGCCGGTGCTAAAACTAAAGTAGTAAAACTAAACTTCAAAACCCAAACACGTCATGTTTGACTGACCACATTTGGCATAAGGAAGGAAATTATGTACATATGATTTTTCACAGAAATGGAAGCTTTGGTGAAAGTTCTGCCAGGAAGACACTAATGCCCTGTAATTCAATCATTCAATACTCCTGACCAATCGCGGTGTACAATGTATTTAAAATAACTCTGCTCAAGTAACTATTTTGCTGCTTTCAGTTGCCTATGATTCCTCCCCAGCACCACCAGTTGGGTCCCTGTCTGGTTGCCCAGGGCGTAGGCTCCGCTCCCACTGTCTATCCAGCAGGTTTAGCGAGGGTCTCGAGGCTCCAAGACCTGGACTGAGGACGGGGCCTGCACCAAAGACTAATTTCTACTGGATTATCATCTTTCAACTTCGAAAATTTGACTGAGAATAAAAAAATGGTCTTCCTTCACTCCTGCCTTCTGAGTCTTTTTAGCAGAACTATCACCTCTGTTGAGTCACAACTCGCATTCAAATCATATTGAACTGGACTCAGCCCCAAAGAAACGTTTCACTTTAATCTGTTATGTTTATACGTCAGTTGGCAGTAACAGAAGGCTTTGGCATTATTTCTGGGGAAGATGAAGGTACCTGCACTGTGAGAGGCCTCAAAGCCCCTCTTCTGCACTGAATTATCGGAAAAGAACCGCAGGAACATCTTATTCCCACTGGAGATGACAGGCGGTGGCTTTTTACCCCCACAGAATCTCCCCAAACTGGGCGCCCGGCCATCAGGACCATCATAGATCTCCAAATGATCATAGGAACACTCCAGATGGCTCTCCATGTCGATATCATTAAAGGCCTGAGAGAGAGACACACACACACACACACACACACACACACACACACATCAATGGTTCAGATGAAAAAGCTCTTTAATAGAAGTTGACAGAAAAAATAAACCTCAAAGATCGCAGCTGAGAATGTAGAACCTCTTTAGACAAAAAGGCCAACCATTTGAGCAATAGGTGGGTCCATATCATAATATATAAGACCTGCCCCTCCCTGCCCATTTTCTTTTGATAGTCTGTTCATTAACAGCAGTTTCAGTGAAAGATGGTGAATAAAAGATGCTGTAGAGACATTCACTGCTAATAGATGATCATTTACTCTATTATAGATGATCATTTACTATAGATGATTACATATAATCAAATTGATCAAATAAATGAGTGTACAGTGATCAGACGGGCAGTGTGAATGGAACAGAGTTTACCAGTTTGATGCGGTGTCCAGGTGTGGTGGACAAAGCCCAGGTGCAGGCTTTTTTACTGGGGTATTTATCTGGCCAGTTGGGGCTGGTGATTGTGCCGGACACACTGGTGATCGCCTGGTCGCAGCCCGCTGGAAAAACAAACCACAACATTTTATTCCCCGAAAGTGATAGTTCAATACAAAGAGTTTCTCCCCGTTACTCAAAATGTAGCTGATCTACAAAGACATGTTTGCTTCTTTAGATTAAGCTGTGATGTTTAAAATGGAATTCACCAGTTCTAAAATCTACTGAACCCCTCAGTTTGGTGGTGTTTGGATAGTAAATAAAGTGACTACAGAAACTTGCAGAGTCAGAATTGTTCACACTGGTGGTGATAGGAACCAGACATCCACCTCCAAAAGCTCCCTCACAAAAAGATATTGCATGAAGTGTTTATGAATTCACTGCCTGATAACTGAGACACTGTTAATTATGCAGTTTTTTCTTTTTAAAAATTGTTGTAATTCCCCTGAACTGTTATTAGACCTGCAAATGTTAAAACAAAATTTATTAATTTTTTTGTGTGAAAGCATCTCATTTCCTGCTGAACGATAGTTTGAACGCTGCTGCTTGAGCCAGGCTAAAATAAAAACACCCCATGTCACGACTGTGGATGATCCACAGGACAAGAACTACACTTCCCAGAATCCTCTGGAAAGTCCCGATGCTGAGCTATTTCTCTCGCTGCTGTTCCCGGAGTCGGTTTCCATTACTCAGACTCCTCAGCGGAGTCATAGGCTGAGGGTGAAGGGTCAGAAGTCCCATCAGCGCTCTCGCTCTCCCAAATATTGATGTTACTCACCTGTTCATGATTTTCTCCTGATTAGTTAGTTTAGTATTTAAGCCTGGGCTGTAGATTAGCTCTTTGCAAAGTATTGCTTTCCTCCATGAACACACTAAGCGTTCTTGTATCTTGTCTTGATTCTTGTTCATTACTTACTGCCTGTTTTCGTTTGACCCTGCTTTTTGGATTTTCCCTTCTTGTACCTTTGCTGGACCTGACTGCTATATGGTTTTGACCCCTTGCCTGCTTTTTGGATCTTGCTCTGTCTTCCACAACTCTGTTATGGTTGCCTTTGTCCTGCTGCTTGCTTTTCTGGATTTGACCCATGCCTATGTATTGACTGTGTTCTCCTGATTACACCAGTAAAGCTTCACTGTTGCCTTTTAACCGCACGTCTGTTCACCATTTCCAAATCACACCCCGCCTATAAGAAACTGTATCTACAATTATCATAATAACATATCAGTGCCATTTATGTTTCCAGCTGAAGTGTTTTATTAATCATCTCCTTTAATCTGAGTGTCAGAGGAGATTATTTACACTCACAGCGTCATAAACAGAGAGGAGCTGACATCAGAATCAGGCCCTTCAACAAATTACTATTCATAAAATACATAACTGTTATTTTTACATGCGAAACCATCTTATCACTTAAAGGCACAAACATCTGCCTGAAAGGCCATCTTCTCTGATAGAATAACAGCAAAAATGCAGAAGTTGCAGCGCATATGATAACATTAGAATTATTTTACCAAATTCCCTTCATTTTTACGTGGATATGTTTTTTATTAACAATGTTTTACTGTTTAGTTTGTGATGTATCTTGACTGCCTGGTTGTAAATCATTGACACTAACCATGTTTATATGCAGCTTGAAAATCCATTAATAATTTGACTAATAGCTGAAAGAAAACGTCAATGTAAACACCTCAGTTGGAATAGATTAGTCCAACTGAGGACATCTGGATAGAATTTCTTTTGAAATTTGACTGAATGAGATAAGTAATCTTGCAAATAATCTGTTAAATAAAAGAATATCTGTGTGAACACCTGTATTCGTCTCTATCCTTCCCTCTTTCTCTCTCATTATTTCTCTTTATCTCTCACATTCTCTGTCATTATTCCTATTTTTCTTTCGTGTTGTTCCTTCAATCAGGGGAATTCGCCTTTAAACTGCGTTTTGTATGCAAACACCAGGAGGTGATGTTTCTTCTGCACAGTATACAGTAAGGAGGGTTAAAGTACCTTCCTTGCAGTCGTGTTTGTTATCATGCAGGATGAATCCGCTCCGGCACTGACAGGTGTAGCTCCCAAATGTGTTCACACACTCGTGCTGACAGCCACCGTTCTCTCTTGAGCATTCATCCTTATCTGCAGGAAGAGAAAATTAGAAATGAAAAAAAGAGAAAAGCAAAATGTCAACAAAATGATGGACCTCAAGGGGGAACACAGTCTGACACACAATCTCACACAATGCAGCAGCTCAATCACACTGCCCAATCCATCTAAGTGAGGAGCTCTATCTGCCTGTCAAGACAGGTGCTCAGTAACAGCCTCATCAAGGATTAGAGCCCCGAAGGAGGATAAAGGTGAAACAAACATTCATATGCATTTTATAGATTTTCTTCTGGAGGTTTAGTGAGTGTAAATGATTTGAGCATTTGAGCCATATTCAGTCACTGGCAGTTCAGTCACTACATTACCCCAAACCCTACACTCTTAAAAAAGATGGTTCTTCATGGGTTCTTTAATAAAGACAATAGCTCTATACAGAACCATAAACACTCAAACAACCCTCTGCGTGCCTTACTGGTTTACTGAATGGTGAAATTGTTCTTCAGGTTGATGGAGAAAATTGTGTGTGTGTCTCTATAGCACCAAAAAGGGTTCTTCTACCGTAACAAGCTTGACTTTTCAAAAAGGTTTTTTGTAGAACCATGTACAACAATTTTCCATCAATCTGAAGAACCACTTTACCACGCAAAGAACTCTTTATTTATGCAAATGGTTCTCTGAGTGTTCATAGTTCTTTATAGAACCATTTTCTTCACTAAAGAACCCTTGAAGAACCATCTTTTTTGAAGAGTGTACATTAGCCTCATAGTTCCGGTGGTAAAATGAAAGAAGCAAACTTCAGACACCAAAAATTTCTCTATATGTAGCATTAAACAGTGTAAGACTTTGTTTGACTGAACTCTCCCTTTAAACACCCTGGTGTGGTCTGTTGGGGGTCTTTACTGCACACCAGAGAAGAAGTGGGCTTTGAAGCCCCTCTTGGCCACGGTGTTGTCGGATTTGAACTCCACGCGCATGTTGTTGGAGTGGGAGGTGATGGGGTCCAGCTTCGTGGAGCCACAGAACTTGCCATGGAGTTTGGATTCAGCGGAGAGACCACTGCGGACCTCCACATAGTCGTACTTACACACCTGAAACACAACACAGGAGCAGCAAAACACTGAGGGAAGAAATTCTTAACTTCAACAAGGAATAAATGCTGATCAGCTGAAGTAATTGGTGAGGTGGGACTGAAATGCTCAGGGAGGTGTGGGGAGGTTTGGAATAAACTTCTGCCACTCCTTCTGGAGGTGTGAATCCTTTGGAAGCTACACTTAGAATGATACATTTGCTTCCTGACTGCCAGAAACAGAACGTTTGTTTTCCCACAGCATATACTTGGCTCTGGCTAAACTACTGCAGACTGAGTGGGTGGGACTAAACTGCTGGAGGCTGAATGGGTGGGGCTAAACTACTGTAAGCTGAATTGGTTGGGTTATAGTTGGTTAAATGGTGGTTTATATGTAAATGTGTTCATGGTTATAACATCACAATCCTGTTTCAAATGGGCCGTTTGTTGCAGTTCAGTTTCCATATACTGGGATGTGACATGTTAACTTGTTTACAAAGTTCACCACATTTTTTTATTTCAAAAAGCAAAGAAAACCCCTTTAATAAAGATTGTCACAGATAAAAAAAAAAAGCCCACTATAACAGACACATGATACTTTAATGGTTGAAGATCCGTAGGCTCACGGATGCACTCACATCATTGCCCTCCATGTCAAAGGTGTCGAACAGCAGGGTGATGCGGTACTGCGCGGGGGCCACCAGCTGCCAAACGCAGTTCTTGTTAGGGGGGTACTCTCTGGGCCAGGCAGGGCTGCTGAAGGAGCCATTCAATTTGGTGATGAAACCTCCGCACGCAGCTGCTGGGCTCAAACAGAGGGACGTTAACATACTGAGAAGCAATGGAGTAACAATTCTGCACGGTTTGGATCACACCTCAGTGTTTTTGTGGGGAAATGGAGCTGGAAAGGAGTAAAAAACAACAGGAAATGTAATCGGCCCAACAGAATGCACCACTTTCTTTTCAAAGGCTTGTTGTAACATCTGAAAGTTTGAGTGCTGAAATCACAACAAGAGGCATTCCCAATGTAGGGCTTTTCATCAACTACTTTGCTGATTCTATAAAGAAAAATGGAAAGATGTATAAGAATAAAGATGGACTGATCAGTGTTTTCAGGGCAAATACTGATCGCCTTTCAGCACAATTGGCCGATAGCTGATACCGATTGATTGTGGGGCTGGACTGTTAAGGCCCATTTACACCAAGTATGATTCTTTTACACAAAAAACATAACAACAACACAGATACCAGGAGCTAAAGCTATTATATATATATATATGTATGAGCTATTCTGCAGGTGTTTCTGTCAGTGGGGGAATTTGAGGTTCTGCTTCTGCATGTTGCTCCCCTCACTGAAAAGGAGAGAATGAACTCTGGTTAAATACTGTAATATACTGTAAATTCTGTAACATATTCACCATCAGTCATAGCCTTTCAGCTCTCAGTTGTCATATATGTCTTTAATCGCCACACTTTTATAGTCAGAAAATGAATAGTAAGAATAAAATTTGAATAAACATTTGTGCTGTGCTACAAAAGCTAATAGGCCATCTTGACGCATGTTTGTTTGGACAGCAACCATGACAACAAAGCTCTGATTGGTCAGCCTGATTTTAACGCATCTGTATAGCTCAGAAAAATGAGCAGGATCCAATTAAAAATTATGCAGCATCACAGTCTGCCAATGTCGAATTTGGAATGAGAGACAGAATTAATATAGATGTGTTTATTTTTAAAACTTGAGGTGCGTTCCCCCCCCCCCCCCCCCCCCCCCCCCAAAATCTGGGCTCTGTTTGAACAGGCCTGTAGTCCCGTAGCTAAAAGTAAAAAGGTCTGTTCTTCAATTAGAGTTTCACAGCAAAAAATGCTATCTTGTCAAATGAAATGATCTTAAATTTAGTTGATATCTCTCATATGTTTCATTTTGAGATGGCTGTGCACTTGATATAAAACTGTCTAGCTTATTTCTAGACATTATTTACCTGTTTTAAGTATGTTTTAAAGTAAAATTTAAAGTAAAATTCTCTCACTATACTGGCAGATAATTTGCTAAAATATGGCAAGTTATTGCAAACTGACACACGCTGCATATACAAAAGTATCCAGACAGCCCTTCTAATGAGAACCACACCCAATGCCAGTATGCTTGAGGGGTATAAAGCCCACCAGCATTGGGCTGTGGAGTGATGGAGCTCCATCCAACACCTTTGGGATGAGTTGGAGTGATCCAGAACTGACCATCCAACATCAGTGCCTGACCTCACTAATGCCCAATCAAATCCTCACAGCAATGTTCCAACATCTAGAAGCCTCACCAGAAGGCAGAGGCTGTTACTGCAGCACAAACTCACTATTAACATCCTTAATTTCAGAAGAAACTGTGGAGTCCACAGAATGTCTTTGTGATTGTGCATATGTGGACGTGTACAGACGTATACGTCTATATTTAGAGTGCTGCTCTCACCCTCACAGCTGCGGCGGTCAGATGCCAGCTCAAAACCCGGCTCACATGCACAGCGGTAACTGCCCAGAGTGTTTATACAGCGCTGCGCACACTGACCCTTATCAGGCCTGGAGCATTCATCAGTCTCTATGGGGGTGTGGGGTTGGGGGTGATGGAGACAGAGAGAGAGAGTTATATACTACATACACATCAAATCATTCCCAATCAATTTTGTTTTATTATTGTATATACTTTTATATTATTAATTCATAACACTTTCTCTTCGTAATTGTTGTACTGTTACATATTAATTTTGTTTTTATATTGTTTTTATCAACTTCTTATACATAGATAATTTCTGTAGCGCTTTGATAGTACAAATGTACATTTGTCATGTCAATAAAGGAAACTTGAACTGGAACTTGAACATGAGAGAGAGAGAGAGAGAGAGGTACAGAGAATACAGGGAGATACAGAGAGAGACAGACACAGAAAATCAGAGCCTCTGTCTTCTGGACTACAGTGAACAGCAACAAACACAATTGGAGTTGTAAGTTGAATTAGTGTCTTAATAATTAGTAATGGAATGAGCATTATGCTAACCACATATCTGAATTATCACACATTTGCTGCAAACTACATTGCCTTCCACCAAATTTTCTAAATTTCTGCATAATTAAGTGATTATGGTATAAACAGAGTCATTCAGGGTAGTTTGGTGTGAAATGCTCCATTCAAGAGACACTGACCAAGCCAGAATTGGTCACAGTGGTGGTGATAGAAACCAGACATCCACCTCTAAAAGCTCCCACACAGAAAGTTATTACATGAAATGGTTATGAATTCACTGTCTGATGTCTGAGACACTGTTTTAAGATAGTATTACATTAGTTTTAACCTTTTTTTTTACCTAAATTGACCTAAAAGGTTTTCTAAATCCATTCATGGTGAAGGTATACATGCGGGGCGTTGTGAAGCAAAAGAGAGTAAATTTATCCACTATTTTACCATCATCAACATTCCATATAAAGACATTGTAATCTGTGGTGAGAGTAGAGAGCAGGAGGAAGAGAATCTGGAGAGGTGGCTGATGTGTGACAGAAGGATAGCAGCAAGAGTGAAAGGGCAGGTTTACAAGACAGTAGTACGTCCTGCTATGATGTATGGTTTGGACACTGTGGCTCTGTCTAAAAGACAGGAGGCTGAGCTGGAGGTGGCGGAGATGACGATGCTGAGATTTTCGTTGGGAGTGACAAGGCTGGACAAGATTAGAAATGAGCAGATCAGAGGGACAGTGAAGGTGGAGCAGTTTGGAGATAAAGCCAGAGAGGCCAGGTTGAGATGGTTTGGACATGTGTTGAGGAGGAATAGTGGATATATTGGGCAAAGAATGTTGGAGATGGAGCTAGAAGGAAGGTAGGTAGAAGGAGAAAAGGTAGACCTCAGAGAAGGTTTATGGATGTAGTGAAGGTGGACATGGAGCTGGTTGGTGTGAAAGTAGAGGAGGCAATGGATAGGGCAAGATGGAGGCAGATCATCCGCTGTGGCGACCCCTAAAGGGAGCAGCCGAAAGAAGAAGAAGAACATTCCATATAAACTCAAGACATGCGTAGGTTCACAGATGACTTTGGTATTCACATGTCCTCGCCCCTGGAAATGTCCCGTTTTTAACTGCGAATTAAAAACACAGTAGCAAGTCCTAAGAAAGACCTGCAGGAGAGCAGATGGGCAGATGCTTCCTGTTGTGTTTGTTTTGTCCAACAGAGGGCATCTATGGACCACTTCTACCACTTGTTAGCCTAGTTTTAGAGAACACTGTTGTATAAAACTCCACTGGAAGCTTGCAAGTGTCCAGTGAATGTACAATATCACAACAAATGTCTTTTCAAGACACAAGTGAATCAGGGGTTAAAGTAGGGGTGGTGTTACGACACTGAATCGCATTACCAGGTGATTGGTGGGCCCTGATTGGTACAGACATGCAGTCTACTTGAACGTAGCCACCATGAGATCTACAAACATCATTTTTAAACTGCATCACTCTTTCAGTCTCCATATACGACATACGGGACGTGCTGATAGCAGCATCTCTGTCCAGAACTGAAGCTGCCCAGGGGGGTGTATAGGGTATTAGACTGGATATTAGACTACAGCCAGGGGGCTTTTTCTTGTAGCTACAGATCTCTTTTTCCTGCTAAAATATTTAATAAGAATATGATTTATGGACTCATACAACCACTGAGTCTTCAGTGGTTATTGTACCTCTGCCTCATCCCTACCTGAGCTGCTAGCCCTACTGACTACTGAGGCCCTTTTTACTCTGACTTTATTTCTAAAAAGCAGCTATTGTAAAAAAGGACTATTGTGTAGATGCTCAGAGTAGTGTTACTGTCAAGTTATACAGCCTTCATCATAGTTTATTACAGTACCAGAGTTACCATGGTTACAACACATGAAACTAGGACTGACCTGTTCTAATCAGTTCAAAGAAATAAAAATGTGAATTATTGTTTGCCGAATCGAATATGTCCCTGTCTTCATTTCAGATATATGCTCATCTTACACACTGAATTATGCAGGAACTCTGAAAAAAATGGTGGAATTCTCTTTTAAGTTATTTCCAATAGACGTGACTCTGTTTTTTTGACACTGTAGGACTCACAGCTATTTATAATGGTAGCTCCAGTGTTAAACCAAAGAAGCACACTTCAGACACCAAACACTTGGCTCTTGGCTGATCAACTATATCTGTAATAAGGAAAATTATTCCTTCAACTCCTTTTACCTTTGAAAAAGTTAGCTGAAAATCCTCCTTTGTTGATGGAGCCATCAGAGACGAACTTCATCCACAGCTGGTTGGAGCTGCTCTTGATGTCGACAGGTTTTTCGTAGCCACAGAAGCGGCCAATTAGTGGGCTGCTCTCCGAATTTCCATCACGCACCTCCAGGTAATCATAGCCACAGCTATCATGTCGCTCGATCTGAGATTACATCACAGTTTTCAAATGTACCTCTCAGTTAACAATCATAGGTGAAGCTTTGCTGGGGCAACACAGGGTTATTAGTGCTTTACAATGCGCAACATTATTGTTATTCCACATAAAGTCTTCCTCTTCTGCCTGTTCTGCCCGTTTTGTGTCCGCTAACTCGTACCACAGTTTTTCGAGATATTAAGACTGTTCCAACTTTGGCATGTTTGGTCTGATCAGAAATGGTGTGCTTGTATAGAGCTTTTTGACTGAATGAACAGTTCTCATACAATCATTGTAAAATGACAATTTTTTCTTGTGTAAGTCTTGTGTAGGTGCTACCACCTGGAACAATATATATAACACCCTAGCAACCCCAAGACACCACATGGAATATTGTCCATGTGATATTGTCCACCCTAGCAACTGTCTGCCATAGAATAGTAACTGACAAACAACACCCAAGCACCCAACTAGCCATGGCCTTGCAACCACCTGGAATACCATGGCGACCAACACTCTAGCAACCACTTTGGGATACAACAATCTACACCTTAGAAATCACCTGAAACACCATAACAACAAGACACCCTCTAGGATATCACTGCAACCACCTAATAACCATCTGGGATAGCATAGTAATTGCCTAACCACAGCCTAGCAACTACTTGGGATACCATGGCAACCCCCTAGCAACACCACAGGGAGCACCTAGCGTCACAGTAGCAGCCACCTGCAATCCAAAAGCAACCACCTAGTTACATCCTACACTCTTAAAAGAGATGGTTCTACAAGTGGTCTTTAGTAAAGGTAATGGTTTTGTTTGGAACCACACGAGCTAAAAGGGTTCTACCTAGCACACAAAAAAGGGTTCTCTGGCCTGTAACAATAACAGAACCCATTTGGTGCTAAATAGGTACTCTTTTCAAAAAGGTTCTGTGTAAAACCATTTACAACACATTTTCCATCAAGCTGAAGAACCCTTTCAAAATGCAAAGAATCCTTAATCATGAACAGGGTTCAATGAGTGCTCATGCTTCCATATAGAATCATTTTCTGTAATAAAGAACACTTAAAGAACCATCGTTTTTTTAAAGAGTATATAAACAACCATATCATGATTAAATGATTCTTTGCATGGTGATATGGTTCTTCAGCTTGATGGAGAATGTGCTGTATATGGTTCTACACAGCGCCAAAAAGGGTCCCAATGCTTGTAGCAGAATGCTTTTGGCGCCATATAGAACGCTTTTTAAAAACATATAAAACAATAATGCAGGAAAAACAATAATAAAATCAGAGCAGAGAGTAATTTAGGAAAACAAAAAGAATTACGTTATCCTTTTAGTGTATATATTAAAATAAGGTATTTTTGCAACATTATGTAAGTTTTAACAACAACAAACTAATTCAGCTCCAGCCAGAGGGTGCAGTTCAACACCTACCTCCTCCTTCAGACTGTATATATCAGATTAACAGAGGACAAAAAATATTATATTATATATTTGCACTCATGTCAACTTTGTCATACCTTCAGCCTCAGAGGTCACCTAAAGTAGTCCTGAGTGACTCAGAGGTCAAATGGCACTCAGGTTATGACCAGCTGATTGTCGCCCACCTCAAATGACTGGAAGTTAAGCCCCACATGGAAGCCCTGAGCCACCATCATCTTCCACACACACACTTTATTGGGCCGGTAGTCGTCGGGGTAGTTTGGCGACTGAATCTGACCGCTGTCCCTCCGCATGACACCCCCACAAATCGCTGAGGACACAGCCAGTATTAGAACTTAACAGAAAACTGATGTGCTGCTTTTAATGCTATCATGCATTCTGTTAATCCCTTTATTTGTCATATAAAAAAAGTTATTAAAACTGTCATGAACAAAGAGTAGACATCACTTCGGCGGTTCACTTGAGCATTAATTATATGGCCAGAAATTAAAAATAAAACAAAATTCTAATATTGAAGTTTATATACTTAGAGCCAGTTATTCATTCAACCTAATGTAAAAGTGTAGAACAGACTCAATTTATATCTTAATACCCACAGTCGGTTATTCCCTCAACCTAATGAGACACTGTAGAAGAGACTCCGTTTATACCACAATACCAACATTTAGTGTCAGGTATTCATTCAGCCAAATGAGAAAGTGTAGAACAGTTGAATGGGATCTCTACAAGCATTCTATAAAGATTGACTAACCTTAAAACAGTAACCATGAAATAACACATTAGTGGGCAGAGCTTGGAGAGTCAGTCAGACTGACAGAGTATATTCTGTACCTTCATACACAGCAGAGAACCCTTTCCCCACCCAGTTGCTGCTACTGCGGAACTCCACCCACAGCCGGCTGTCTGTGGAGATGATTGGCTCTGGGAGCTGGTCTCCACAATAACGACCTATAGACAACAACATAACCAGCTTGGAATGATGATCAAAGGTCAAACTGCAATCAGGCAGGGTAGGTGTAAAATCAGAGACAGATACAACTGTGCACTTAAAAGCTCCTTTTACATGTGCACCTAACCATAAATAAACAAGAAGGGGTTAAGTGTGACACAAGCTGGTGATGAAATCCTGGTAAAGTCGACACAGCAATCAATCAGCACCTAGTACAGCACCTGGAAAATACTGGGATGGCTAATGTGTAAACAGACACCAGTACATTACACTTAACCCCTTATAACCCCAAGTATAACTAACCCCTAATACTAACGCTTATTATTCAGTAAATACAATGACCTTACCCCCACGACCCTGACAAAGAAGCAGCTTAGAAAATGGACAGATGGATGGATGGATGGATGGATGGACAATGACCTTAATGCAAACCAGTGGAGCTATTCTTAGGTTACAGAAGTGCATAATAATACTTTGGGCCTGCTGGCGGGTCCGTGGCTTAAGAGGTTAAATTCAGTGATATCTAGATTACAGACAACAAAGCTGAATATTTCTGAGATGCTTTTGCCCTTACACTTCAGAAGAAAAACATTATAGGATGTATTTTGTACATGATTTTAGAGGAAAGCAGTAAAAATACTACACTGCATATGTGCATGGATACTACTGCACAAAAGTGATAAAATTGTCTGAAAAGAAAAAAGTTTATTTATGAAAAACCAAAAAAATCTGTTTAATAACACTTATGCTCATCAATTAGCATCAACAAAGCTAAATTATCACATCAACATGAACAAAATTCAGCCGTCATGATAGCTTCTACTGTTTTTAGCTATTCTCATTCATTCGTATAGAAAACAAAATGGCATAACACATTGCCAGAATTGCAATTGTGCTCTGTAGGAGACCCTGCCAGACTGCTTTGATAGCAGAGGAGGGTAAAGTTCAGCAACCTCACTGCTGGGATTTACTTACATTTAGGGCATCATTTCTTTCAAAGGGGGCAATTATTGATCATCACCCACCCCTAATTCTTCTGCTGCACCATTTAAGGTGGAACAGGAAATTTAGATAGCTACTAAGACATCAGCACCACTAGTGTTTTTTACTCTTTTTATGAAGAAAAGGACCATAATACACTAAAACTACATTAAATTAAGATAATACAATGGTTATCATAACTTATAACAGAGAAAATTCTTAAATTTGTGTGCTTTTTCGGGCACTTATAACACTCTGTTTGGAGTGCGTCTCCAAATGGAAAGTCATGTAGCTCTAACACTTTGGCCTACCCCTCTATCTCAACTAATCGGGAGACCCTACCTCTAGATGTGAACACACAAAACGGAGGGGTAGATCTGAGTGGTAGGGGGAGGGGTGAAATGGGATTGGGCCTTAGCACCAAGCTAATTGTTGGATTATAAGCCTTCATTTCATGTTAGCTACATTAGCCTCACACACTGTAAAAAGTGGCTTGTCAGATCTACTTAAAAAATTACTTCATGTGGAAACAAGTAAATTAACTAACTTTATTCAACTGACATAAATACTTGAAATGAACAATTCTTTCAATCAAAGTAATTTTTGAACAGAACAAAACTACTTCAATTGCTTTTTATTATGTCATTTTTTAAAGTAGATCTGATGAGACACTTTTACAGCGTAAATTAAGATCCAAACTTTACCAAACATGTCTTGGCTGATTAACTACATTTGTAAAAAAGATTTTATTGCCGATTGCTGAATTATTACTTTAAGTGTGCTTAATTAGAGATAGAGTGTAGAGACACCTGGGTGTGAATTTAAATAAGAGAGAAAAACCTTTTAAAGGAGCTTTTCTCCAGTAGCCATTTCGGACCTCCACATGGTCATACCAGCACAGATGGCTCCGGTACAGGTCCATAGAGGTGAAGTTCAGGATGATCTGAAACATGACAGAAAATAAGCACAATCAGTCTGATTTACTGCAGGAACATTCAGCCTTTGACGAGCTTTGCATACAACTTGAAGTAAAATGTCAAACATTCTGGAAATAATTTAGCATCTACATTTTTAAGAGCTTTGAAAGCATTTTTTGGATAAAAAGCCTAGACTTAAGGACTTTACTCATCGATTGCAATTTATTTGTGTAAGAGCAAATTAATTTGATCGCATACATAATTCTTGACGATGATTGCGTGTCAGATATTTCTCAGTGGATGTCGCAAAATTTTCTACAATTAAATCATGAAAAAACAAATATTGATCATTGGTATAGAAACTCAAAATTATTTTTGAGAAACTTGATTCTTTAGCTTCTTATAACAAACCTGAAGTACGAAATCTGGGCGTGATCTTAAACTCTGAGCTCTGTTTTACCCCACATGTAAACACAGTAACTAAAGTAGCTTTTTATCATTTAAGAAATATCAATAAAGTTCGGCCTTTTCTATCTCATAGTGACGCAGAGAATGTTCATGCACAGAATGTTCATGCAGACTTGACAACTGTAATGCTCTTCCTACTGGACTAAGAAAACTATACATCCCTTACAACTCGTACAAAACACAGCAGCGTGCATCCTAACAAAAACGAAAAAGAGAGATCACATCACTCCCGTTTTGAAAAAACTGCACTGTCTGCCTGTATCATTCAGGATAGATTTCAAAGTTCTGCTACTAGTCTTTAAAGCTCAAAACAACCTGCCACCTGCTTACATCACAGAGTGTCTGTCTGTTTATGTTCAGGCACGTAATCTAAGATCTGCAGATAGTGGCCTTCTACAGATACCCTCTGTAAAATACAGAAAACATGGAGAGGCCTCTTTCAGTTATTATGTATCGAAACTGTGGAATTCAATTCCACCTTTTACTAGACAGTCAAGCTCAGAGCTTACTTTTAAGACGCACCTAAAAACATCTCTTTAAATTAGCATTTAATTAGTTTCGTGGTGTTTATTTTGTAATTTAATCGTCTTTTTCTTCTGATTCTAATTTAATACTAATGATTTCTTCTATGTTTTAGCACTTGTCTGTAAAGCACTATAAGCTGGCACCGGCATGAAAAGTGTATAAATACAACCATTATTATTAACTATTATTATAACTCTCACACCAACATTTTTTTTAATGGCAAGGATCCAACATTTTATTCGCTCTTATTTCTGAACTTTTGCCAGAGAGACAAACTCTCTGCCCATTCATAGTTGTCTCTGCTGTTGGCATGGTGACAACTAAGATGATGAACTGGCAGTATGTCAGCAACTTTTAAAAAATATCAGAAGCATCATAATCTCTAAAAGCATCTCAAACTGAGCTACAATGTGAAAGAACTCAAGAATTTCAGCAATTCAGTTCTTCACACTGCTTTCAAAATGCACAGTAGCGCAGTATCACCCTTTGTTCATTGTCTGTGAAGGTAAAAATCAGATTCTAATAAAACTTTAACCCTCTGTGGTCTGAGGTCATTCTCTCAATTTGTTCATATCTTCCTAGATTCCTTTAAAGGCTCTTCATATAACATGATACTCATATGTTTCAGATCAAAATGCTCCAGTATTTTCATCACTACTTTTGAAAACCCCTGCAGCAGCTGTAAACTCTGCACACCATGTGTCTTCGATATGGACTGAATGAAAAATAAAGGGTTTCTGGTGTGATGGGTCAGTCTTCAGTGATTTCCTGAGTGTCCATATGTCAGTTTCACACTAAATGTGGACAGACACACAAATCCATGAATTACAAAAGTTTAAGACATCCCACCCTGTTATTTTGTGCTTTGTTTAGTTTAGAGCTAAATATCAAAAATCAGATAAATAACTCAAACTCGGCTAAGATCTGAGCTGCCAGTTAAAGCTGGCAAAGTTTTAGCTCCTGCATGAGGTGGAGAAACTCTTTGTTCTCCTTTCGCTTTTGTGGAAAGCATCCTATACATGGTCACAGTCCACTTTATGACCTTTTGATAGTTTTTCTGCCCATCTATCTGTGGCGCTCACAACTTGGTGAAATACTAAAGAAAGTCATATTCAAAAGCCCTTCAGATTAAACCGTAAAACCAGAAGGACCCAAGACTGAATGCTGTCATTCAACTGATATTTTGAGTGCTCGGTTCTAGAGAAACTTATTGAGACAGAATTGTTTACAGTGGCAGTGATAGGAACCAGACATCCACCTCTAAAGGCGTCCTCATAGAAAGTTATTACGTGTAATGGTTATGAATACACTGCCTGATGTCTGAGGTTTTGGTTATAAAACTCTTACCATTTCCCCTAGTATTCCTCAAAGTAAACTTTTTTTGTTTTGACTTTACCATTATCAATTGTTTACGCATATCTCAAAACAGTCTGAACAAAAAAAAAAAAAACCCACAGCTGCAGGATGCGGCAGCACCAGATATTTGATTAAATGTATTGGTCAACTTACATTTTTTTTAAACAAAAGATTTAAATATGTCAGGTTGCTCTCGTGTCACTACAGCTTGCTCAGGTGGTCTGAGTGAACACTGAAAAGGAGCCTTTGTGTATCAGTGTTAGGAAGCTCTTTCCTATGTCGGCTTCTGCCTTAGCTTCTAGTCAGGCGTGTATGTGTACCTTCTCTCCTGGGGTGACAGAGATGCTCCAGATGCAGTGCGAGTAGGCGCTGTAGCCATTGGGGAATCCAGGAGAGGAGAAGTTTCCAGAGCTTTCCTGCAGGCTCTCACCACATCCTGCCCACAAAATGCCACGAAATCAACATCACAGCAACTCGAGATCAGAGGAACACCTCAGTTATCTTAATACAACACACAGAGTGATCTGTAATAGGGGTGTGCGATATTGCCAAAAAATGATATCTCGATATTTTCTGTAATTTTGTGGATAACGATAATAGACGATATTTTGCATTATTTAAAAATTAGTTTAAAGCCTTTATATATATATATATATATATATATATATATATATATATATATATATATATATATATATAATATTCTTATATTTTTTAGCTTGCACTTCTTAAATGATATGAATTATTGCTTACTAATTATATTAATTGAAACAATATACTTAATGCATTTTCTTTTTTTAAGGCATATTTTATTTCAAACAAACAAAAACATTGAAATCAATAGTGCAAATAGAATAAATATTCAACAGACACAGAAACAAATACAACATTTGTAAACAAATTACTTGCTTCAAGTTTGGTCAAATTGCACAAAAGGCAAAAAACTAGAGCATGTTTAAGTAAATGAATAACCTTAATACTGTATATTAGTTATATAATATATTAATATATATAAGTATATATAATATTGCACATACATAACAAAAAGTATTAAACAAACTGAAGAACTTGCCAAAAAAGGTGCAGCACTTCTGGGGAAAAAAGGTTTTTAAAGCATTTGTAATCCAATGACTCTAATGTTAACAAAGTCTACAATTTTCAGACAAGAAAGTAACATTGTCTATGTATCAAAATGACAGAAGGACAGAAAAAATAGCAGCATTTTCCAGCATCAATTTTAAGATGCACTGGGCTTCTTGGGATTTACCTCAAGTTGTGTGACAAAAACACCAGCCTGTCCACAGCATCTGGCTTCAAAGCAGCACGGTTACATGTAACAAAATTTCCTCCGGTGCTAAAAACCCTCTCAGAAGGGCTGCTTGAGGCAGGGATGCACAGGTACTTTTTCGCAAGCTTACCCAATCTGGGGAAGTTTACTTCTTGCGTTTTCCACCTGTCAAGTGGATTTACATCACTGTCCACTTCTGGTATCATCAAGTAGCTCTTGATCTCCTTTTCAATTATGGTGTGCAGAGACTCACCTTCTTTGAATTCCTGCAATTTCTTAAAATAACTGCTAAAAGACTTTTGTGTCTTCTTTGCTGGCTCTCCTGTGTCATCATCTCCTCCAACTTTTGCTGCTGATGCCTGAGCTGAAGCAGTTGAGAGACCTTGGGTAGGGCTGTCTTCCTCTGTTGCTATAGCCTGTAGTTCTGCTGTAGCTGTTGTCACAATGACTTTGATTGTGTCATCATCATTGTAGCGATTTTTGAACCGGGGGTCAAGTGTTGATGCCAGACTCAATAGTTCGTCCACACAGTCCTCTGTGTATTTTGTGTTAAGGTACTCAAGGACAGTTTGTTTGATTTTTTTGGTTAGGTCTGTGTCATCAGATTTTATCTTCACGACTTCAGTGTTAAACAAAACCAGCACAGGTTTTAGGTAGGAAACTGTTACAAGTTTCTCACCTGAAAGAGCATCTGTGAACTCTAGAAGAGGCCCAAGTGCTTTGCTGACTGCTTCCAGCACCTCCACATCCTGCCATGTTGGGACAAGGTGTCTGTGCTTTTTGTCTTCAGCCAACACATGACGAATGGCCTTTTCCTGTTCAAGGAATCTCTCTATCATGCGCTGTCTTGAGCCCCATCTTGTTGGTGACTCTGTGATGAGTTTATGCTCCGGAAGCTTCAGCTGCTCTTGTGCATCAGCAAGTTTTTTCTTTTTTTTCCAGCTGTTGGAAAAAGCTCCGACCAGCTTCTTGCAAACCCCAATGGCTCTGTCTATTCTCGGATCCCGCATGCTCCTCTCTGAAAAATGTAATATATATATATATATATATATATATATATATATATATAAATAAAACATTACAACCTATTATATATTACATTATATTTAAATGTCAGGGACTATTTAAAATATTGTTATTTGCATACAACAACAGCTTTGCTTTATGTTACACAATGTACATAACATTTTCACGTTTGCACACACTACTGTAACAAAGTGTAACTTCAATTGCAATTGCAAAGTTACTCACCAATAGCAATATGTAGTCTGTGTCCAAAACATGGAAGCCTCTTCCATTTGTTTATCCGTAGTGCACTGACAACATTAGCCCCACTGTCTGTTGTCATGCACACCATGCAGTCTTCTCGCAGCGACCAAGATGCCAGTGCATCTTGCAGACCTTGGGCAATTAACTCTCCTGTGTGATCTTCAGGAAAGTATGATGTTTGAAAACAGTAGCTTTGCAGGTGCCAAAATTCGTCGATGAAATGCGCTGTCAGTGAGAGGTATGGCTCAGACGTTCTGCTTGACCATAAATCCGCCGTGGTGGAAAAATGTGCGACGTCTTTTAGTTTATGCGCCAGAGTTTGGCGACATGATTCATACAGTTTGGGCAAATCGGTTTGACTGAAATATTTTCGGCCAGGCAGTTTATATCTTGAATCTATAGTGTTTAAAAGTTGTTTAAAGCCATCTCGCTCAACTACTTGAATAGGCACCATGTCTTTTGCGATATAACATGTGACTGCGTCTGTTATCTCTTGCCACCTTCTGCCTTTTTTGTCGTAAGGCACTTTTTTATTAAATGCCTCCGTTAATGATTGCTGTGTGTGTGTTTTACCAGACACATTAGTTGTTTCAGGTTTGTCTATGACTTTGTATAAGCTTTTCATATTCCTTATAATCTTTGCGGTGGTTTGTTCGGTTTGTTTGATGGAACAGGTTAGTTGTCGAGCTTTCTTTTACGGCAACCGCTTTCTTACAAAGTTTGCAAATTGGTGTCTTTTGACCAATGTCAGTCTTTTCAAATCCAAACCATCTCCACGCGAGTGAAGATGATCCTCGCCTAGGAATTAAATCTAAGGCGGTAGATTGCGAGGCTGGCGGAGTGTCTTCACTCATGTTTAGCATTAGGCATTTATGCTAGCGCACAGTATGGACACTCTCAATGCGCACGCGCAGCAGCCGAGGCGCCCCCCCCAGTCTGTAGCATACTCGATAACGTCATCTTACACATCGTTAACGCGGCAATTAAGATATTATCGTAGACGATATATATCGCACACCCCTAATCTGTAATGTGAGCCAACACTGAACAGTTTGGATTTCTGCAGCTCAAGAAAGACAATACGGTTAAAGCTGGGGCCTCAAAATCAAATTACCTAGCTAGGTGGTCTTCTCCAAGAGTGACTGGGCAAAAATGCAAAGTACCCTTTTTTCAAGTATGTATATAAATATGTTCATGTAACACTTTAAAACACAAATATAGGAATAAAAAACATAACTATTTAGCATATCAGTCATGTAAGTGCATTTTAGCAATTATTTTTTCACCACAAATCACAACTACTATTAAAATTACTACTACTACTACTACTACTACTACTACTAATAATAATAATAATAATAATAATAATAATGTGATTATTCCTATTAGTATTAACACTAGTACAAGTGGCAACAAAAATGCATTAGTCTTTATTAAATATTTTACATCAAATAAACATATTTAACTGTAGAACTCGTGACAGTGTTATTATTTTACTTATTGCAAGTGTTGTAGTCTGAGCAGACTCGTTTGATAACTCCATTCAGTTCTTAATTGTGCTGTATCTGCTGTGATTCCTGAATTAATCCACAAAAGCAGGTTTAACTAACCATCACTGTAAATGTACAATCATTGTATCATTGTAGAATGATATCTGAGTTAGCTGTAGCTTAACTACAGTGTGCTCAGTTTTGCTGCGTCAGGTTTTTATTCGAATGCCTTGTCTCATAAGTCTCAGCTGATTTTATATTTTATAGAATAGACACAGTGTCGCAGATCTACCCATCTGGCAGAAATATGAAAAAAGATTTGATTGATTTTTTTTTTATTATCAAATATTAGATTTTAAGAGATGTTGTGATATAACATTCCTCGAAAAATTTAAACAAACATGAATGAATACAGTCAAAACTGCAGTCAATAAAAGAAATATAATCCTTAAGAGCTGGTGCAATTGCATCCCATGTCAAAACAGTAGTGGATTTAGCTTTATATATCACTGCAGTAGTCTGTGCTCAAGGGGGGAACAATGTCATAATAGCATAATAGCCATTGTATCTGTATTGAACAAGTCATGTATAATAGTCTTTTTAGCAGCAGTTAGACCAGCAAAGATGAATCATTTTAAGCTAATGTCAAGGTGAAACAGCCATCTTCATTCAATAAACAGACACAGATTTTTTTAATTATGAATTTCAAGTACATCAGACAATATGGATAACAAACTCCCAGAACATGCTAATCTTATTGCAAACCCAAACACATAGGCAGAAACATGCTGAAAGAATCAGTGCTGTAAACAGTACTATAAGCGTGGGAATGCTGCCCATTTTATGTCTTAAGTGGAGTGGAGCAGCCCTGTGTATGTATTTAACCCTCTGGGATCTGAGGGCTTTTTCTTGATTTTTGCATATTTTTATAACGCAACTTTAAAGGCACTTGCATACGACATATCCGCATATTAAACATGAAAATGTTCAAAACAATCTCAGCTCTCTCTACAATGAGATGCTTTTGCACTGTGTAAAGACGTAATCTAGCCCTAAAGCTGAAAAATTCCAAAGTCCGGCTTTAGACATTCTTAAGATTCCTTGTGAAAATGTACATTTAAATGTTTTGGTGCTTGAAATAAGTTTACCTAAGTGGTAAACACAAAAGAGAGCAGATAAATATTTTTCCCCATCGCTACTTTCCAAAACCGCAGCAGCTACTTCAGCAGTTGTAAACTCTCTGCATGCTATTTAAAGTGTCTTCCTAAGTGTCCACTGGTCAGTTTCATAAAGAATGACACACAAAACCACTAGTTCCACACAGTGAGTGGCAGATCACGTGTATCTCAGCCCCTCTTCATAGCCTCATAACTCCGGATGTGAGTCACGTATGAACTCGCGATAAGATTGAACAGAAAGGCCGACTTTATTCCGGAAATGTTTGAACTGTATTTCTGTGATGAATTAAAAAGATAGTAATAGGAACACAAAAATTCTAATTTGATGCATCAGCTCATTTATCGATGAGATGCAACGAGATCTCCGAGGAGACCTGTGAAGTGCCACCACATCTTTTCGAACTGTAATGTCACTGGTCAGCTTAACGCGCTTGGAGTAAAACGCCAACTGCCAGTTCTGCTACGTCAGCTAACAGATGCCTGAGCTAACTAGCATCATGTTGAGTGATGGGGGGAAAAGAGGGGCCATCCCACCTACCCAGAGGGAGTGAGGCCAATTGTGTTCTCTTGGACTCCCAGCTACAGATGGTTGTTCCACTCGGGAGCACCTCAGGCACCATTTAAGGTGGAATGGGAAAATTCTAACAGGAAGCTGGCGAATGAGTCGCTGAACAGTTTTGTAAATAAAAAGTCTAACGTGAGTGGCATTTTACAAGAAACTATTCAACATTTGTGGAAAAGTTTCCTGCCAGAGATAAGCTAAAGTTAGTCATTTATATCATATTTCTAGCCTATACTAGAACATGAGCCTACACAGACATAGTTGCAGTCAAGATGGTAAAATATTACTCCAATATAATGGACCTAAAATGTTGGCACTCCCAAGTTGGTTTGATTTTTGTTGAAACAGGACAAAATGGCTCTTTTTAACATTTAGTTTGAGACCCCTGCTCTAGAAAATAATACATAATTAGACTCTCTCTGCGGATAAAAGTATCAGGTTGCCTGAGCTTTAAGTCCTTCCATATGACTGTAAATTGTAAATAAAGCAGCAGGAACCGTATATGAGCTTGATGTATAGCATTACAGTTACTGTTGTGTAACTGCCTTAATGCAATAATGAATAATGAACACTGCCCTTGGAGGGAAAGAGCCACTTACTGGGACACTTGTAGAGCTTCCTCGCCTGAGCGATGTCCCCTTTACTCAGACGCGTCCGCTGACCAATTGGTGGTCGTACTCCATTCACATCATAGCGAGGCAGAATTGTATCCAGAAATATACCTCTGTTAAACACAGACAACAGACTTCAACAGGGTGACAAGACTTTAGAACAAAAGAAGAGCAGATGGATGGAAAGTGATGGTCAGAGTAACAATAATCAATAATACAGCGCATTATCTACAGCACTGTGCAAAAATCAGAGACTGACATTTATTTAATTTCTAGTCAAATCAGCCATTAAGCACAAATCATTAATTTTCCAGGAGATATTTCTGAGGAAATTTGATGCAAGACATCAAACAGGAGCTTCAAAAACTGGATTTAATTAAAAATGATTAAAATCTGCAGAGAAAATGTGTCTCCCAACAACCAACATAGACACCAAAACTCTCCCCATCAGATAAACAGCACTTAAAGCTATTATCTTTGAGACAGTGGAGAAAATCAAGCTGCTTCAGATCTGAAAACATCCACAGGTGTTTCTGTCCATCCTTCCACTGTGTCAACTCAGTGCTTTGGGTCTGAAAGGATGTGTAGCTGTCAAGGAGCCTCAGTGAGAACAAAAGACAGATGCACCAAACAAATAATGCACAGTGCACATTTAACTGGAACTCAATAACAGGACTGCATGCACAGTGCACTTTAACTGGAATGCTGTAACAGGACTGCACTGCACCTTTAACTAGAACCCTGTAATGGGACTGTATGCCTAGTGCACTTTAACTGTAACTCTGTAATGGGACTATATGCACATTGCACCTTAAACTAAAACCCTGTAATGGGACTGTATGGTTATTGCACTTTACCTGGAACTCAAACTCTGATTGTATGCAAAGTGCATTTTATGGCCATGAAGATGGGAGGGGAAAAGTTTGGTAGCCCAGTGTCATTCTCCTTGGTAATACGCATCCATAAATTTGCATAGCTCCTGAAGAACCACTGTAGAGAGGGGTGTATTTGCTGTTGAGTTCAAATATCAACAATTGTTTTCCAGAATAATTTACTGCTCATTTGAAAAGGACATTGATGTGCATTAGTATATATTTGCATTTACCTCTCTGAGCATTTTCCATCTTAAATACAGTGAGTGTTATCAAAGCTTTTAACTACCTGTTTTAGCTATAAAACTCTGCTGGTCTAGTTGCTCCATCTGAATGACTGTTTGAGCCGCCTGACATTATCTCACTTTTGGAGGCAAAAAGAAACTAAAGCCAATTAATTTGTATAGATGCACTGAAAATCATTTCACATTAAAGAGATATGGTTGAATAATTTGATACATGTTATGCATTTATTATTTTTTTGAAAAACAATGAACTTGGAGACAAAAAATGCATGCCATGTCAAACACCCTTATGTAAGTTTTTATATTTTCTAAATGTGACCTTAAGCTCAAGCTCAAGAACCAAACAGAAGTGGAATACTGTCCTTTTCAGAGTATTTTACAATGTCAGGATCGCCATCTGGCTCCCTGATTGGGCTTTATGAGAGAGCACTGACCTCTCATTCTGACCGGATGAGTCATCACTCATTTATTGTGCTTTGATTTTCTGGGTTTAGAGGGCTCCTCATAAAGGCTTGACTATGACTTTTTTTTTTAAATGTCAGTTTTTAAGTGTTACTGTAAATTAGTATTTACAACCGTTTGTCACTGTTTGCGCACACTGTGAAATTAGACCTCTGCATTTAACCCACATACGTGCAGTGAAACACCCACATACATGTATGCTAGTGAACACACACACTAGGGGGCAGTGAGCACACTTGCAGTGGGCAGCCCTATCCACGGCGCCCGGGGAGCAATTGTGGGTTAGGTGCCCTGCTCAAGGGCACTTCAGTCATGGACTGTCAGCCAAGGGGATCGAACCGGCAACCTTCCGGTCACAGGGCTGGTTCCCCAACCTCCAGCCCATGACTGCTGAGGAACAGTACACATGGCCTGGCTCCAGGAGCAGTACCTGGTAACCCCCTCCCGGGCAGGGTACATGATATATTGCGTCCATTGTTCATAAGGGATTTTGTATCATGTTAGTCTGGGTCTTCACTCCAGACCTATTTGCTTTTGGTGCAGATCTGGAGCTTAGCTCTGAAGACCCCTAGACCACATAAGCCCTTCCACCATGACAAGGCCCTGATCCAGGTGAGGGCAGAGGACCCGCCCCAGGAAGAGTTTCAGTATCTCATGGTCTTGTTCAAGATGCATGGTCAGAGATTGGCTGCAGGCTGGGTCAGGTGGCAGAAGTCATGCGGTCACTGTATCGGAGTGTAATGGTGGAGATGGAGCTGTAGCAAAGCTCTCTGTTTACCAGTCGTTCTACATCCTGACCCTCACCTGTGATTATAAGCTTTAGGTAAAGACAGAAAGAATGAGGTTACAGATACAAGTGGCGGAAATGAGCTTTCTTTGCAGGGCGGTGGGCTACACTCTACTAACAGGGTGAGGAGCTCAGTCATCTGGAAGAAGCTCCGGGTAGAGCTCCAGTTGATGTAGGCATCTGATCAGGATGGCCCCTGAGTGCATCCCGGTTGAGGTTTGCCAGTCACGGCCTACCAAGAAGAGACAATGAGGCTGTCAAAGGACCTGCTGGAGGGACTATATATTCTTTCTTTCTTGTCCCTCTCTGTTCTGTCATTCTCCCTTCTCATTCTTTTACTCTCGTTTTCGTATTCTTTCTTTCTTATTCCTTTCTTTCTCCCTACTCTCAATCTTTATTCTTCCGCTTTTTTCTTTTCTTCTTATTCTCTCCTTTTCCTCTTCTTCTATTATTTCTTTTTCTTCCTTCACTCTCCTTTCACTTTCTTCTCCTTTGTCCATCTTTCACTCTTTATTTCTTCTCTCCTTCTCTCGCATTCCTTCTTTCTCCTCCTCTCATCTCTTATTCGTTTTCTTCTGCCTCTTTTTCTCTCATTGTCTTTCTTTCTTTCTTTCTCATTACTTATCTTTCTTTTCTCATTCCATCTTTCCTTATTTTCTCTCCTATTATTTCTTCTACTCTCTTCTCCCATACCTTGGTTCTTATTCCATTTTTCTCTCATTCTTTCTTTTCCTCTCCTTCTCTCCTCTCATTATTTTTCCCTCTTTCTCCCTCTTCATCTTGTCTCTCATTTCTTTCTCTCCCTTTCTTCTTTTTTACTTTCTTTTCTCATTCCATCTATTCTCTCATTCCATCTATTCTCTCAATTTTTTAGCTCTCATTTTTTGTTCTCCTAGTTCTTGTTCTGCGTACTCTCTCCCCCCTCCCCTCACCCTTTCTCCCTGTTGCCATGGTAATGATGCTATAGAGGAAGGTCAGTGAACATATATGTACAGCGTGGACTGGAGAGTGAACCTAGAGAGCGCTTCTGAATTTCAATGTTTACTTCTACTTCACACATTACAATAAAAAAGATCCTGAACATACACTCAGTCCTGAGATTTCAAATGCTTGGAGGCTGTAAGCAGTTTAAAATTTTGTCATGCATGTCTGATCGTTGTGCAGTTTTGCATTTATAAATATTCTCCTGCAAGAGCGCTGCTTGTGGACATTTTAATTTATGATAATCAGATCCCAGGGTGAAATGGGGTAATCTGCGCTGGAATAACCAGATGTATCCTTTTATCACTGTGCTCACCATGGCTAGCTCCGTGTCTAAATTTCACATATTTCAGAAATGATTCCCACAGGGTGCCAGAGTAGTGATTTTCAAAAATGCCATTCTTTTTTCCTGCAGAAATAAACAGTTTAGACCCAGAGCTCATGGTCATGGTACCGACTACAGGACAACGACACAACTGCAAAGTTAGATTTAACTGCTGTGATAAAAAAAAAAACTTTGTATCTCCAAAAACTTTGAACTGAAGTTAACAGTAAATTTTTGTATATCTTTTCATCCTTTTATGTTAAGAAAAACTGTGTAGTTTGGCTAATTCACTACCATATTTGCTAGCTATTTGACCATAGTGGCTAATTTGAAACAATACTGCACTGTTCTACACACTCACACAAATGTCTACAATGAAGTGTACTGGTGTCAGAAGCAGGATATTGCCACTGAGCTGGAAGAAGCTGAGCAGCGCATCAACAAAGACGGACAGCAAAGAACACGTAGCCCAAAAGAAGGGGGTACTGTGCGCTATGCCTATGCCCTCACTGACACATGCAGACAGTGAGAGCAAGCTTGCTGGCTGGGGTAGACAGCGAAGGAAACAATGTGAAGAGGCTCGGCAGCGAAGCCCAGCTGGAGCCTGGTGAGAAGGAAGTGGCGTGCATTCCTTTCAACTGCAAAGGTCTGAAGCCAGGTATGCTGAAGAACTGCTGCGCCAAGGTTGTAGCACTAGAAGAGAACTGGGGCTATGCCACCACCAAGGAACAGGTCCCCCAACTTGTGCAGGCCGGGACACTGCACGCCCCAAGGAACTATGCTTGGGAGATTTGCTTGTGTGGATTGCTGGGACGACTGACCCTTAGTGGGTTGGTGTCCATCACAGGCCAAGCAAACTGGTTATCAGAGCATGCCACACTGCCAGGAAAGGGTGCTTATTGTTGCTGTTGTTACTGATGTTGTTGCTGTTATATGTAGTTGTGTTCAAGGAGGGTGGGCTTTGCAGTCAACTAGTAACTGTGTTATCCCCCATGTGTTTCAGTTTGGGATAGTACAGGGCTACGCATTTGTGGTCTTTGTAAAGCTTCTCTGTTGCAGTGCCTGTTCAATAAAAGAGCATTTGCTTGCTGTGTTTTCAGTGTCTTCTTTATTACTGATAATACAGCATAATCAAAGAAAGCTTCAGTTTTTCTGTTGAGTTCAAAATATGAGCAAAAACACTTGGTCTGTGGCCACTAGCATAAAATGCTGATAGCGGCAACTATTTCACACTCTCTACAAAGTAATACTTCTACAAATACAAACAGAAACATTAACATGGCATTCTAGTTTACATTCTGCTGCTCTTACTGATTATGTAATAGTCCTAAACTTCATCTAAATTTGCTAAATTGTTATTAGCTTCAGATGAGAGTGTTTTCAAACACAGAGGATCCTCAAAGGAGTTAATACTGCTTATAGCAGCTCTACCTGCTTTAAAAAGCTGGAAAAATGTAAGAACAGATTACATACCTGGATATGTTTGACATTTAAGTGTCAAACACAACCAGATTTTATTAACATTTTGATTATTATGCCTCAATTTACTGTAAATTGTGTCATAAGCTGAGCTGCTGATAGGACACAAGTTGTCCACCAAGATAAACAGCTGACCGTTATGTTTACAAACATTCTGATTTTGTCCACTTTATAGACAACCAGAGGAGAAATATTATTGTAGTGAATCCTGTACAACTCACTAATCACAAACACTTACTGTACAAAAAGGTACTTGCATGGTATAAGAAAAGTCGTCAAGGTGAATGTGGAGAAGATTCATAGATGATGTTGCTATGGGAACAAGTGAAGATGACCAAAGCACAAATAAAAGATGTTAGGCTTCCTGAGCTCCTCACTGTCTACCGGCATGCAGCAGCCTTTCAGCTCTTTGTAAGCCTTTAACCCTTTAAACTCAAGCTAAAAAGCATCTGTTGAATCTACTCTTTTAATAATGTAATTTCTCAGTGGATTTATTTGATATAAACAAGATGTGTACAAGATGTAAACTGAGTGATTCAGAGCGGTTTGGTGTGAAATGGTTTAGATTTCTTTACAGTGATGGTGATGGGAACCAGGGGTCACCATGACTACACCAAAAATACAGACATTTTATTCACTACCCAAAACCACCAGTGAGCCTACACGTGTCTTCTTTTATATGGAGCACTTATGACGGAAAAATAGTGGAAAATCTATTTTGTCTCACAAGACCCTGCATGCATCCCTCCATCATGAATGGATTAAAATAAATAGATCAGAAAGATGTTTAAGGCCAACATTTGTATCACAAAACTATTGTAAAACAAGTCCCAGGCAGTGTATATCTAACCATTTCATGTAATAACTTCCTATGAGGGAGCTTTAAGACTTGGACGTCTGGTTCCTATCACCAGTACTGTGAACATTTCTGATTTGGTAAGTTTCTCTAGAGCAGAGCATTTCATACCAAACCATTCTCAATGACCCTGTTTATATCTTTATTATTAAATGCAAATTTTGAAAAAATTTTCAACCCCCAACAACCCCCACCCCCCGGTGTGTACAACCCCAATTCCAATTAATTTGGGACATTGTGCAAAACATAAATAAAAACAGAATCCAATGATTTGCAAATCCTTTTCAACCTATAATTAATTGAATACACTACAAAGACGAGATATTTAATGTTCAAACGGAAAAAACTTTATTGTTTTTTGCAAATATTCACTCATTTTGAATTTGATGCCTGCAACACGTTCCAAAGAAGTTGGGACAGGAGCATGTTTGCCACTGTGTTACATCACCTTTCCTTTTCACAACACTCAATAAGTGTTTGGGAACTGAGGACACTAATTGTTGAAGCTTTGTAGGTGGAATTCTTTCCCATTCGTGCTTGATGTACAACTCCGGTTGCTCAACAGTTCGGGGTCTCCGTTGTCGTATTTTGCGCTTCATAATGCACCACACATTTTCAATGGGAGACAGGTCTGGACTGCAGGCAGGCCAGTCTAGTACCTGCACTCTTTTACTACGAAGCCACGCTGTTCTAACACGTGTAGAATGTGGCTTTGCATTGTCTTGCTGAAATAAGCAGGACGTCCCTGAAAAAGACGTTGCTTGGATGGCAGCATATGTTGCTCCAAAACCTGTATGTACCTTTCAGCATTAATGGTGCCTTCACAGATGTGCAAGTTACCCATGCCATGGGCACTAACACACCCCCCATACCATCAGAGATGCTCGCTTTCCAACTTTGCGCTGATAACAATCCAGACAGTCCTTTTCCTCTTCGGCATGGAGGACACGACATCCATGATTTCCAAAAACAATTTGAAATGTGGACTCCACTTTGCGTCAGTCCATCCCTGATGAGCTCTGGCCCAGCACTTCATTGGAATTGGGGTTGTACCAGATTAAATTGCCTAGCATTATATTCTTGTGTCACATCATATCACTTTGAATTGCTTGTGCTGAATCAAATGGCGTCACATTGCACTGAATCATGTCGTATCATGAATATCGAGATGTGCATCACAACAGCCTCAGTGACTGAGATGCACATCCCCAACACACACACACACACACACACACGCACACACCTGGAGAAGGTGTTCCTGGCGTAATGCATGATGCTGTCGAAGTCGTACACTTCTCCTAAAGAGTTCACCTCCCCTGGCTCCATCTTCAGGAAGTTATATTCCTGCCCTGAAACCCACAGAGCAGAACAGAAAAAAAATGAACAGCGTTTAAAGCTTTGACCAGCAGAATTAATTCTTGGAGCTACAAGGCTAATGTATCTAACAGTGGAAGCTAATTAGTGCACTAATTAGTATGGTGCTAATTGCACGTCTAAATTATCACACACTGACCTCCAACTGTGAAAAACTATAAACATTTTTAATGTAATTAGCTACACTAATTAACTTTAGTCCATGTTTCTAGATAACAGTGAGTCAATCAGTGTCAGAAACCTCATAATCAAGACTATTAGATACTGAAAGGTTTGAGGCGAGTGTTTGACGGCACCATTATAACTTAGCACCATGATGACTTTGAACCTTGCTAATTGACATGCTACATAGCTTGAATTGCATGTCAGCTGTGCAACTCCTGGGAAAAAACTTAAGAAGCAAACCTGTCTTGGACTATATTTATGGTAAAAATTGGGTAGATTCAGAGCTGGGCAACACTTCAAAAATCTAATATATGCAATGTTTCAAGAAATTTTCATGGTACATGATATGTCACAATATGTATTTTTTCAGATGTCTGATCAGTTGGAACAGAGAAAAAAGAGCTACAGCTACATTTTAAAAAAATACTATAAAACTGTGAACATAATGATTTTTTTCAGTATTTGGCACTAAATCCAGTTAAACAGGACTAATACTACTCTCTTTATAATGAAACGTAGACGTTCAGAGTTTACAAGTACTGGCAATATACAAGATATGTTCAGAAAAGCAGACTGTATTATACTGTGACAATTTATCATGATAATGATCTATGTTGCCATACAGCCCAGTCCTAGGTGGGTTTAATTTTTGTTAATATATATTTTAATTGAAAGGAACAGGTATTTTACATACATATAAGTGAAAAATGCTGCACTTTGTCATTTTGTCTTGCTTAGTCTGCAGCAAGAGTCTGTAGTTTTTCAAAGTATGATAACATAGGCTCCTAGATTGTATACAATTTTTTGGTTGACCCCCTAAGTGAATACTAAGAAGTCTCTGAGCTACTATGAAACTTTAGGTGGAATGCTGACTTCCAATTCATTAAAATCCTTATCCTTGCTAGGAGAGTTACAAAGGCCAAAGCATCCCTCTTTGTACTATTTATTGAAACACAGCTTGCTAGGACACTAAAAGTAGCTGTTTCCATTCTAGGCTTTATCGCCACACATCAGACGGGAACTTAAAAATGGCTGACTAAAAACATGTCAGATTAGCTCTGGCAGAACAGAAATGGTCACACGTATCACAAACGTTAGGTTATCAATTTAGTTTTACTGTAATGGATATGTTGGAGAACGTTAAACTAAACTAAGCCATTAGGGGTGTACTTTGTACACTTCTGGTGCCGGTCCCAAGCCCGGATAAATGGTGAGGGTTGCGTCAGGAAGGGCATCCGGCGTAAAACTTGTGCCAAAACTATCATGCGGATCACGAATATGATTGCCATACCGGATCAATGTAAAGAGAGTGTCAGACAGGATCATGAGCCTGAAGTTGGAGGTTGATGGTGTGATTTTGAATGTGGTCAGTTCATATGCACCACAGGTTGATTGTCAGTTAGAGGAGAAAGAGGAATTTTGGAGTAAGATGGATGAAGTGGTAGATGGTGTCGCTAGAGAGGAGAGATTAGTGATTGGTGCAGACTTCAATGGACATGTTGGTGAAGGGAACAGAGGGGATGAAGAGGTGCTGGGTATGTATGGTGTGAAAGACAGAAATGGGGAAGGTCAGATGGTTGTAGATTTTGCAAAGAGAATGGAAATGGCTGTGGTGAACACGTATTTTCAGAAGAGGGAAGAACATAGGGTGACATACAAGAGTGGAGGGAGGTGCACACAGGTGGATTATATCCTTAGCAGGAGATGCCACCTAAAGGAGATTGGAGATTGTAAAGTGGTGCCAGGGGAAAGTGTAGCAAGGCAGCATAGGGTGGTTGTCTGTAGAATGAGATTAGAAACAAAGAAGAGGAAGAGAGTGAAGACAGAGCCAAAGATTAGATGGTGGAAACTGAAGGAGGAGGATGGTTGCAGGCATTTCAGGGAAAAATTGCAACAGGCCCTTGGGGGCAGTGAGGAGCTATCTGAGGACTGGGAAACTACAGCTAAGGTGGTGAGAGAAACTGGCAAGAATGTGTTGGGTGTTTCGTCTGGTCAGAGGAAAGAAGACAAGGAAAGTTGGTGGTGGAATGAGGAGGTCCAGGAGAGTATTCAGAAGAAGAAGGCAGCTAAGAAAAAGTGGGATAATCAGAGAGATTAAGGAAGAAGGCAGGAGTACTGTGAGGCTAGTCGCATAGCGAAAAGAATGGTGGCAAAGGCAAAGGCTCAGGCCTATGATGAGCTGTATGAGAGGCTGGACAGTAAAGAAGGAGTAAAGGACTTGTATCGTTTGGCTAAACAGATCTGGAAAGGATGTACAGCAGGTTAAAGGACAGAGAGGGAAATGTACTAGTGAGTGAACAGAGAGTGTTGAGTAGATGGAAGGAGTACTTTGAAGAACTAATGAATGAGGAAAACGAGAGAGAGCGGAGGACAACGGGGGGAGAGATAGTGGATCAGGAAGTGCAGAGAATTAGTACGGTGGAAGTGAGGGCAGCTTTAAAAAGGATGAAGAATGGAAAGGCAGTTGGTCCAGATGACATACCTGTGGAGGTATGGAGATGTTTAGGAGAGAAGGCAGTGGACTTTTTAACCAGGTTGTTTAACAAAATCCTGGAGAGTGAGAGGATGCCTGATGAGTGGAGAATTAGTGTACTGGTCCCCATTTTTAAGAACAAGGGTGGTGTGCAGAGCTGCAGTAACTACAGAGGTATAAAGTTGATGAGCCACACCATGAAGGTATGGGAAAGCGTTGTTGAAGCAAGGCTAAGGCGAGAGGTTCAGATCAGTGAGCAGCAGTTTGGTTTCATGCCCAGAAAGAGTACCACAGATGCAATTTTTGCGTTGAGTGTTGGTAGAGAAGTACAGAGAAGGTCAGAAGGAGCTGCATTGTGTCTTTGTGGATCTAGAGAAGGCATATGATAGGGTGCCAAGAGAAGAACTGTGATACTGTATGAGGAAGTCAGGTGTAGCTGAAAAGTATGTTAGGGTGGTGCAGGACATGTATGAGGATAGTGAGACAGTGGTGAGGTATGCAGTTGGAGTGACAAATGGTTTCAAGGTAAAGGTAGTGTTATGTCAGGGATCAGCTTTGAGCCCCTTCTTGTTTGCAATGGTGATGGACAGGTTGACAGATGAGGTCAGGCAGGAGGCTCCATGGACCATGATGTTTGCACATGACATTGTAATCTGTGGTGAGAGTAGAGAGCAGGTGGAAGAGAATCTGGAGAGGTGGAGGTTTGCACTGGAGAGGAGAGGAATGAAGGTCAGTAGAGATAAGACGGAATACATGTGTGTGAATGAGAGGGAGGCAGGTGGAAAGGTGAAGATGCAAGGAGTAGAGTTCGTAAAGGTGGATGACTTCAAATATCTTGGGTCAACCATCCAGAGCAATGGACAGTGTAGAAAAGAGGTGAAGAAGAGGGTGCAGGCAGGATGGAGTGGGTGGAGACGTGTGTCAGGGCTGATGTGTGACAGAAGGATAGCAGCAAGAGTTAAAGGGCAGGTTTACAAGACAGTAGTACGTCCTGCTATCACGTATGGTTTGGAGACTGTGGCTCTGTCTAAAAGACAGGAGGCTGAGCTGGAGGTGGCGGAGATGAAGATGCTGAGATTTTCATTGGAAGTGACAAGGATGGACAAGATTAGAAATGAGCAGATGAGAGGGACAGTGAAGGTGGAGCAGTTTGGAGATAAAGCCAGAGAGGCCAGGTTGAGATGGTTTGGACATGTGTTGAGGAGGAATAGTGGATATATTGGTCAAAGAATGTTGGAGATGGAGCTGCCGGGTAGAAGGAGAAGAGGTAGACCTCAGAGAAGGTTTATGGATGTAGTTAGGGTGGACATGGAAATGGTTGGTGTGAAAGTAGAGGAGGCAATGGATAGGGCAAGATGGAGGCAGATGATCTGCTGTGGCAACCCCTAAAAGGAGCGGCCGAAAGAAGAAGAAGAAGAAGAAGAAGATTCACTCTTAAAAAAAATGTATTTTATATGCTGAAAAATTGCCAAATGTGTGTAATATTTCGACTATGTCAATATTATTTTCCTTTTATACCGAGCTATCACTTTAAAAGTTTTATTGTTGCCTACAACACAAACAAGTGAACAGCTGAAGATTCAGAGGAACTCAAGAGCTATTGTGACACTTTGGAAACTGTAATTATCTTCCTTAAAAAAAAAAACCCTCTAAATACAGACAGGAAAAAAACTCCATGCACTCAACACAGTATCCTGCAGTTTTCTTCTCTTTTTTCAGGATTTTGACTCTGAATACTTTTTTTTCAACATTGTTATTCAAGGCCACTTTCCACCCACAGTACAGCTTAAAATCTTTTCAAACTACTGTTCTCCATTTTCTCTGCCACTTTTAAATGAAGTGATTAAAAACTCATGTTCAGGTTTAATTCATCATAAATAATCAGATAAATCAGCTCTGTGCTGAGGCCCCATGTTTGTTGTGTGTATCATCTGAGGTTTCCTTTCCAAACTGTCCTTAAAGGTCCCATGTCACGAAAGTTCGATGTATTATGTTAAAGTCATTACATTTACAAAACGCTGTACAGTCTCTAGTACACACCATCCAAACATAGAAACTAAAAAAAAAAAAAACCACGTTCTAAATTCATCATTTTTGTGACATCAAGACAACCCACACATTTAGATATATCTGCCTATTTAGCCTTCAGCCCTCAGTAACACTGAAGTTGGAAGGAATGTTTTAGCATGAACTCCTTTTTGAATGAGGCAAAACCAATCAGAACAGGCCTTATTGACATATCAGTCTTACAGGCACAGTAAAAAAAAAAAGAAAAAAAAAAGACTAATTGTACAAGACAAACATGTTGGAAAATTTTCATGTACAACCCCAAATACAATGAAGTTGGGACGTTGTGTAAAACATAAATAAAAACAGAATACAATGATTTGCAAATCCTTTTCAACCTGTATTCAATTAAATTCGCTACAAAGACAAGATATTTAAATGTTCAAACAGATAAACCTTTCTCTGGGCCCAAGCTCATCTGAGATGGACTGACGCAAAGTGGAAAAGTGTCCTGTGGTCTGACGAGTCCACATTTCAAATTGTTTTTGGAAATCATGGACATTGTACCCTCTGGGCCGAAGAGGAAAAGGACTGTCTGGATTGTTGTCAGTGCAAAGTTCAAAAGCCAGCATCTCTGATGGTATGGGGGTGTGTTAGTGCCCATGGCATGGGTAACTTGCACATCTGTGAAGGCACCATTAATGCTGAAAGGTACATACACGTTTTGGAGCAACATATGCTGCCATCCAAGCAGCGTCTTTCTCAGGGACATCCTGCTTATTTCAGCAAGACAATGCAAAGCCACATTCTCATAAAGCCACATTCTCACATTCTCATTCACGTGTTACAACAGCATGGCTTCGTAGTAAAAGAGTGCGGGTACTAGACTGGCCTGCCTGCAGTCCAGACCTGTCTCCCATTGAAAATGTGTGGCGCATTATGAAGCGCAACTGTATGAAGCTGTTGAGCAACGCAAGTTGTACATCAAGCAATAATGGGAAAGAATTCCACCTACAAAGCTTCAACAATTAGTGTCCTCAGGTCCCAAACACTTATTGAGTGTTGTGAAAAGGAAAGGTGATGTAACACAGTGGTAAACATGCCCCTGTCCCAACTTCTTTGGAATGTGTTGCAGGCATCAAATTCAAAATGAGTGAATATTTGCAAAAAACAATAAAGTTTATCCGTTTGAACATTAAATATCTCGTCTTTGTAATGGATTCAATTGAATATAGGTTGAAAAGGATTTGCAAATCATCGTATTCTGTTTTTTATTTTATGTTTTACACAACGTCCCAACTTCACTGGAATTGGGGTTGTAAAATGAACTATGAAATTTTTTTGGTACAGACACTCAAACAAATGTTATAAAAGAAAAAAAATACAAGAACAATGTAGGATACGGGCACCTTAAAGCAGTAAATTAACCTGATCAGACTTCAATATGACAAGTTGCAAACAAACATGATAATTCATATTAAAAACTATTTAAAGATAGCTGTTTACACACAGTGTATGATGTGGGTTTCACAGATGTCATGGTACAGGTTAGTGATGGACAGGTATAGGTGGTAGAGGTGTGCGTGACAGACAGGTACATGTGTGTGACGGACAGGCACAGGTGTGTGATGTACATCAGCCACCTGTTGCTGTACATTAACAGGAGTGTGATGTATAGTAACAGGTGTGTGATTGAGAGGCAAAGTTGTGTGATGTACACAAACAGGTTTGTGATTTTCAGATACAGATATGGAAGATTTTTTTTTTGTGTAAGCTCATCTGCATTTGACCAGTTTAACACTAGACTCATCAGCTTTCATAAGACTTGTTCAAGTTAAAAGAAATAAATGCTGACGATTGGTCAAATATTTGTAGTTGGTGGTGTCCTGGTCTGGCAGCTGGATGGCGTTGGCTTGTTTTTTTTTTTTTTTATGGACAGCCTTAAGTGTTCCCCTAGACATATGAGGTTGTAACAGGTGTGTGATGGCCAGGTACAGGTGGTAGAGGTGTGTGTGATGGTCAGGTACAGGTGTGTGATGGACAGATGCGTATTTGTTACCTGGTTGGATGTTCTCTCTGATGATGCTGACATGTCCGTCTCGGTCAGGTCTTGTGTGTTCATGCCAGAAGCCGATCACGTGACCCAGCTCATGCACCACAATGCCAAATTTGTCACAGTTTTTGCCAATGGAGATTGCCTGAGGACCTCCGCCACGACGCCCCACATATGAACAACAGCTACAGAGACAGACAGAGTACACACTTAGCGTAATATCATAATGAGTGGTATTAAGGCTAAAGTGTTCATAAAATACTACCATTGATAATCATTAACCACACTAATTTTTAATACCTTTATCACATTATTTTAACTCAATTTGAATATTAAAATCAATTTTAGATTCAGGCTGTTGCTAAGATGCTGTAACTGGAGGGACAAATACATATACAGATACATATAACACTGCATATATAACACTGTATATTTTATATTGTATGTCTCATATTTTATATTACATATTTCACATTTCACTTATACACACATGTATATAACAGTTATATTTATGCACTGGTCACTGTTACCACCGCACTTTATGTAAATAATGTTATATATTGCACTTCTGGTTAGATGCTAACTACATTTCATTGGCCCTGTACTTGTACTCTGCACAATGACAATAAAGTTGAATCTAATCTAATCTAATCTAATCTAAAAAAAATGTGTTTGATCTCACCCGCATGGCCTGTAGGTGAATACGATGTAGCTCTCCTCAGCCACTCTCTCCGTGAAAGTGACACAGGTGTTTTTTTCCCAGTGACGCATCGCCTGCTTAAAGATCGCCCTTTGGCTGCCTGGAGGAGGACAATTGAAGTGATAGTTCAGCAAAAAATCTAATATACAATATTGTACACAGTCCCCCGACCACCTCTCTGTTTAAGTGTTCAGTGTGTCACTCTCAGCTTCCATTCTTTTCAAGAAACTCACAAATACATTGTCATATTGAGCTCTGGACTCTGCTGTATGCTGATTAGGAGGGGCTTAACTGCTACAGGCCGAATAGGTGGAGATAAACTGCTACAGGCCGAATGGGACCAAATTGCTGTAGGCTAAATAGGCAGGGATAAACTGCTGTAGAATGAATGGGTGGAGCTAAACCCATCCATCCATCCATTTTCTAAGCCGCTTCTCCGTCAGGGTCACGGGGGGGTGCTGGAGCCTATCCCAGCAGTCTTCGGGCGGAAGGCAGGATACACCCTGGACAGGTCGCCAGTCCATCGTAGGGCAGACAGACACAGACAGTCACTCACACACCCAGGGGCAACGTAGCATGTCCAATTGGCCTGACTGCATGTCTTTGGACTGTGGGAGGAAACCGGAGAACCCGGAGGAAACCCACGCAGACACGGGGAGAACATGCAAACTCGACACATAGAGGACCCAGCCCGGGGAATCGAACCCAGGCCCTCCTTGCTGTGAGGCGACAGCGCTACCCACCACACCACCGTGCTGCCCTGGAGCTAAACCACTGTATGCTAAATCTTTCTTCTTCTTTCGGCTGCTCCCTTTAGGGGTCACCACAGCGGATCATCTGCCTCCATCTTGCCCTATCCATTGCCTCCTCTACTTTCACACCAACCATCTCCATGTCCACCTTCACTACATCCATAAACCTTCTCTGAGGTCTACCTCTTCTCCTTCTACCTGGCAAATCTCCAACATTCTTTGCCCAATATATCCACTATTCCCCCTCAACACATGTCCAAACCATCTCAACCTGGCCTCTCTGGCTTTATCTCCACACTGTATGCTAAATAGGTGGGGCCAAACCACTGGAGGGTAAATGGGTGGGGCTAAACTGCTGTAGGCCGAATGAAAGGGGCTAAACTGCTGTAGGTCGAATGAGCGGGGCTAAACTGCTGCTGTAGACTACATAGACAGAGCTTAACTGCTGAAGGCTAAATGGGTGGGCCTTTTAAAAAAAATTTATTATTATTTTACTAAAAACTATCATTCCAAACTTTTGATTGCCAACATATGAAGATAAGTTGTTTTTTGTGACCTAACAAAAACAGTAAATATAAATCATGCTTTTTGTATTTTCTATATAGTGGAATGAAAAGTACGTTTTGAAACTTTAAGTGTTTACATACTACATCACAACGGTGGGTGATGTACTGCTTCATTCGGTGTACTGGCTGAAGTTCTTTTTAAGGTATAATTTGTGTCATTACTGTTATTCCAGTATGCAAATAATATATAGTGACATTCAAACAGTGCAGAACATGCTCATCTGTCTTGCAGTGAGCTGCAGTCTGAGCTCAGTTAGTCCAGGTTATTGTTAAAAGGAGTGACATCAGACTATAATGAATTAATGCAGAAAAGAGAGCAGTAGGAAAAGCCAGTCTCTTGGGGTTAGCCTTTGGTCTAGCACTGACACTAGCTGGTGTTCTGATAAATTGTCAAAAAGACCTGCTGTAAGATCATATTTATAGGTAACTACATAAGATATTCTGATATCTTCAATTTTCTAGATTTAAATCTACGAAGCTGAAGTCAGCTTTCATTCGCCAGCTTTTCGTTCAAATTTTCCTGTTCAATCTTAAATGGCGCTGCCTCAAGGACCAATATACAACTGCTGCACCATTTAAGGTGGAACTGGAAAAGCTGAACCAGAAGCTGGTGAATTTTCTAATTAGAAAATGTTACCAGCATTAAAAGAATACTTAGGATATTTTGAGAGCCTAAATCAGCTCATCAGGGGGAAGCAGCAAAATTAATTTGAGTCTGTACTGAATTAAACACACAAGACATTCGCTGCACTCAGAGAAGCCGCTGTGTGCTTTACATACACTTTCCTTTATCTCATTAGGGCCAAAAAGGAACACTGACATCTGTCTGTCTGTCTGTGTATGTATAAAGTTCATTTCTTTTTTTCTATTTCACTCAATAAAAAAACATTCAGATTTACTTCAGTTGTTAAATATGGTTCTAATTAAACGTGAAGGAACATCCAAAATAATACGCCACTGTTAATCTAAGCCATTAACATTAATTATATATTGATATAAATTTTTGCCCACACCACTCACTGCTAATGCATCAAACATTTATTTTTAAAAAGCCAGAAATGTTCTGTTTTCCAATTTTTGGGTCCTTTAACTGAAATAAGTCTAAACTGCTGTGTGGAGTATGTGGAAGTGATGTGACGGCAAGGCAAGGCAAGTCTATTTACATAGCACCTTTAAAACACGACACAAATGAGAAAATTCTGAGTCAGAGTTGTTTAAAAAGTAAAGTATGCACAAAGAGGAAAACAATGAAAAACAACACTAAAAACATTAAAACATAATCAAAACAATATATTTAAAAGAGAAAATCATGAAATTAAAAATAAAATAGAAATTCAATTAGCATAGCTAAATAATCAAATTAAAAACAAAGTTAGATTGGGACTGAAACACAGACAGTGTTTAAACTGAGCTGAAAGCTAGTCAAATAGAAATGTTTTCAGGCTGGATTTGAAAGTGTCCAGTGTCAGGCTTTTCTAATGCTCTGAGTCAACTGGATCCATTTAAGAGCAGCATGCTGCTTCTCCATGTTTAGTCTTCGTTTTCAGCAGGACTGACTGACTAGTTCCTAATGATCTAAGAGTTCTGCTCAGTTCAGATCATATCAGAAAAATATGCTGCTCCTGTGCTATTAAGACATTTACAGAGTAGTGACAGCACCTTAACATCTATTCTGGAACAGATTGGCAGCCAATGTAAGGATTTAACAATTCTTTTACTCCTAGTGAGACTCTGGCAGCTGCCTTTTGAAACATCTGAACCCGTTTGTCTTTTTTGAGGGTCCAATTAGGAGACCATTACAGTCATCAATCCTGCTAGAAATAAAGGTGCTGAGTTTCTCCAGGTCTGCTTTAGTCAGAAAATCTCTGATTTTGTTAAACTCTTAAGGTGAGAAAAAGCTGATTTAGTAGCTGCTTTGACACAGGATCAGAGACCATTAGTACACCAATGTTACATACTAGTTCTTTAGATTCTAGGGCTCTTGGATCCAGATAGGCAGTTAGTCTTTGTCTTTCATTGCTATTCCCAAATAATCTCCGTTTTATCTTTATCCAACTACAGAAAGTTTTGTTCCATCCAGTTACTGATGTGCTCAAGGCACTTACAGAGTGAATCAAAGGGACCGTAGTTGTTTGGGGAGAGGGCCAAATAGTAGTATCATCTATATTACTATGGTATAGTCTAGTATAGATTTTCCATAGTCTTGTAGTATTCGGCCAAGAGGCAGCATGTATAAATTGAACAAGAATGGCCCAAGAATTTAACCCTAGGGAACACCACAGGTCATCAGCACTCTCTCAACTATGAGAATTTTATGCTCAGTGGTATCAAAGGTAACAATGACATGGTGCAGTAATAGAACAGATTTTTTCCAGAGTCTGTATTTAAAGGAATGTCATCAATAATATTACTTAGAGCCGTTTCAGTAGCATGATTAGGCCGAAAACCTGACTGAAATTTGTCTAGATAACTATTTAAGGACAGAAATGGTGATGAGGTCTCACCGCTGAAGTTTCCGCTGATGACGTACGGGATGACTCCATCAGGCCACACCCTCTCTGGCCGAGCAGTGGCCGCTCTCCTCTTGCGGGAAAGATCTGCTTTGTCCCAGAACGATCCATTCCCTGTGCTGCCGTTAGGCAGAACTTCAGCCTCTCTGATCCGATACGCTAATGAGGAGTTCGCTAGAATGGGAGAGAAAATTTTCATACCTACTGCTGTGAGGTCAGACAAGCTTTACAGGACATGGGTAAAAATCCCATTCAGCCTAATTAGAAACTGCATAACACTCAGTTTATATCACAATACCTACATGTAACGCACCTTTCCCTTTAAAATGATCATTTAAAGTTACACACTGGTAATCAGGACGGGGCCCTGGGCTTGGTAAATATGCTACTTTAGCTTTAACATCTTCCTGCTGAGCTTGCCCTAATTTCTGTGTGTTACTGACAAATGTGTCCTAAACAGATTAATAGACACAATCAGTTAGACTAAAGCATCAATTAGGATTTCACACATTCATTTTAAAATGTTCCAGCGTGGACATATTTATGATATTTCCTTGAAAAACAAAATATTATTTTGAAAGTTTAGTTAAAGCTCTTTCCTTGAAAAACAAAATATTTCGTTCTCTGATTATTTCAATGACAGTATATGAACTCTAATTCACAGTGTGCTGGACTACATGCTTAGCACTGAAACACAGGTTCTTCTCTCCAGAACGTAGAATATTCCCAAACACATGCGCAATGCAAGTAACCTATGTACAAAAATAACCAAAAGTCCTAAACCTAATAAATAACAGCTCCCTCATTGATCAAAGGTTCCTGTAGCTGCAGTGGGAGTTTGTACTTTTTTCGGGTTGAGCGCTCGGTCATAAAAACGCAGTTTGTGCCGCAATCAACCCTGTCTAGTTTTTACCCCGTTGCAGGCCTGTTTCGATGCTCGTGAACGGTGTGACCATAAAACAATAACTTTACGGTACCTCAAACACCCGTTAGAGGTCTCTCTCACTCGTGCACCCCTGGCTATATCACTCGCTGAAGCTTTGGCTGACGCTGCACGGGCGACGTCACGTCTCTCCTCTTCTGTGGCACAAAACACTCCTCCTCCGGTGGTGTGCGGCGGAATTAGCCACTTAGCGCTCTCATCTCGGTTCCCAAGGTAACCTAGCTAGGTTAACTAACTACTTTAGCTAGCTTAGCTAACTTCCACACCGAAAGCTAGGATATTAACTAAACAGTACATTGCAGGAACGTTACTACGCAGCATAAAAAGTTGTGAAGCCGGCACTTAGTGCGGGTAGTAAGCCTATTTTACTCCAAAAACCTTGAAGTAAATGCTTTCGTTTTTTGCCGTACTCGTTCGTGAACTCTCTTTCTCTTCGCCCGCGCATGCACGCGCATACGCCCCTGTCCCCTTTACAGGGGAACCAATCATAAAAGACGCTCACTAACGAACTCCTACATCTATCCAATCAAGAGGAAATTACAAGAACATTGACAGACCTACTTAATAATCGGCTGCACTGAACTCATGTTCACTCTCTACATCTCAACCGAACTGAACATTCTCTTTTTCTTTCAACCTTTTATTCTCCCTTTCTTTTTAAAACGCCGAACTTTTCCTCTTACCATTATGCTTTCACATATAAACATTAAAACTCTTGTTTGAAACAACTATTTAAAAGAATTTTTCTTTCCTCTCTTTTCTCAGGGTTACATGCATTTAGAGACCGTTTTTCATTCAACCTAATGAGAAACTGTAGAACAGACTCAGTTTATATCACATTACCTACATTTAGAACCAGATCTCTGCTGCTCATAAATAACATTTGGGTACACTTTATTTGAAGTCTACTTATTTAGGGACTTAACAACAGACGTGCAAGGCCTGGTAGACCACCAAAATGTATTGTTATTATTTTTTAACAAACAGCACTTAAAATCAAAGTGTTAGACAGGAGTTTCCAAAACTGTAGTTCATAAAAAAACTGATTAAAAGTTACAGAGAAAAATCCTAACAACCACCTGGAAGACATGGTAGACACCAAAACGGTCCCCATCAGTAAAACAGCAGCTTTCATCTTTGAAAATCAAGCTGCTTCAGATCTGAAAACATCCACAGGTGTTCCTGTCCATCTTTCCACTGTGAGAAAAACAACTCAGCACTATGGTTCTGAAAGGATGTGTAGCTGTCAAGAAGTCTCACTCAGAAAAGGAGACGGACACATCAAACAAAGAAGCTGAACAACGGACTGACCACCCCAGAGCACAGACCTCAACATCACTGAATGTGATTGGGATTAGCTGGACTGTGAGAAGCAGAAAGCTTCTAGAAGTAGGCAACATAAAGGTGTTTTATTGTTATCATGATATTTTTGTTACTGTGATACAGAACGCACGTTTCTGAGTATATCATGGTTATGGTCAGTACTCAAAGAACACTGATCAACTGCATGTGTCATTACAAAGAGTGCATAATTAGTCCTGTCTGTTTGTTTTGTTTATTGCAGTGTGGGAAATGCTGTATAATAATCACAGCATTCGTAGATTTTGCAGTTTTTTAAAGGTTACACTTTAATCGGTTTCAAAGCATTGTGATAAATATTGTGTATGGTGAATATTTTTTCCTCATCGCCCACCTGTGCACTCTTTAAAAAGATGGTTCTTTAAGGGTTCTTTAGTAAAGAAAATGGTTCTATAAAGAATCGTGAACAGGCCAAGAACTCTTTGCATAATAAAATATTTCTTTGCATAATGAAATGATTTTTTTTTTCATATTGATGGAGAATGTGCTGTAGATGGTTCTATTTTGAACCTTTCTGAAAAGTGTTCTGTATAGCAGGGTTCTCTTATCATTATGATATCAAGTTTATAACACTAGAAGAACCCCAACATAGAATTCTTTTCCAAAAAGGTCTATATAGAACCATGTACATTCTCCATCAATCTAAAAAACCATTTCACCATGCAAAGAACCCTTTATTTATGCAAAGGGTTTTTTGAGAGTTGAGACTTTTCTTTACTAAAGAACCCTTTAAGAACCGTCTTTTTAAAAAGTGTACAACCAACTTCTAAGACTGAACTTTGGAGGAGTGCCGGCAGATTTCTTTGGGAAACTGAAAGTGAGTCTCCTAAAAAGAATTGAATGGAATCAAATCAAGTAAAATCAAGCTTTAGCGGTCCCACACACAGCTATACACACTATAACGTGCAGTGAAATGCTTTCATGAATGTTCTTTGAAATGAGAAACAGAATATACAATAAAAAAATATAAGAATATAGAAAGAAGAGAAGAATATAAAATATAAATATATGGAGATATAATATTAAATATATATATATATATATATATATATATATATATATTGCCGCCCAATGACCGCTGGGTTAGGCTCCAGCACCCCCCCGCGACCCTGAGGGAGAAACGGTTGTGTGTGTGTGTGTGTGTGTGTGTATTATATTGCTGTTGCCGGGAAACAAAACCTTGTATCTCCAAAACGGTAGCTTTACAGGAGAAATAAAAAACAGACTTAATTTTTTATGTAAGTCAATTACGTTTTGATGTAAGGAATTACTTTATTAAGTAATTTCATGTCATTTCTTTAAGTCCATTCATCACTGAATTTATATACAATGTGAAGAGCAACAGGCATTTTCAAATTATATCAAAAACTGAAAAACGCCAAAAATGGAGATACAAGGTTTTGTTCCGACAGCAGTGATATGCGTATATAAAGTGCAGATTTGTGCATAAAAATTATTATTATTTTTATTGTTGCTGCTGTTGTTACTTTTATAGACCGGGGCCAGTCACACATACCTGGTTTAGTGTCATTGGAGCTGGACTGTCCAGTCTGATCCAGTCTGAGATTCTGCAGGTCCTCCTCATCCAGTGCGATGTCCCCCAGAAATGCAACTGAAACACAAACCAGGATACAGACCACTTCATGCTGTTCATACAGTAGAAGACTCTGAAAAGACTCTGAAAAGACTTTTAAAAGACTGAAGCCTGACGCTCAGGGCGGGTTATAAATATTTGGGGCTACAGCTCTGGCCAGGCGATGCCGCTGAGCTCACCTATTGGTTGTTGACAATGTCCACATCACTATTTGTATGAGCCATAAAATGTATGAAAATATTAAACACGTTTGATTTTATTATTAAGACAAGATACGAAGACTGACTTAAGTCAGCCATCCTGCCCACCTTACACCAAATGACTGAGATGACGTCAGTGCAATGCAATTCTAGCAAAACTCTCCTGATGTTATTCTGACATATTTAAATTAGTCCTCGACAGTGAAACTGCTTAAAAAGTCTTTGGTATAAAGCCGACATTACTCCTTGTTGTTTAGAGACCAATGAGAGTTCCATTAGAGAGAGATTCACTCAGAGATGTGGAGATCAGTGATATATGAGGTTACTCAGAAAAGAATGGAGTGTAATGACCCTCTTGATGAAATTACATTACATACTCCATTGCCGAGAGCTTTAATCAGGTAGAATGAAGGTCACTGGTGCTAAAGTGAAAAAACCCTCACCTCTCCTGCTCAGCTTTACACAGAAACTCTTCCTCATTAAACAAACCTGAATATACTAATCAGCTAATTAGCAAGGCTTTCATGCAGCTCGCTAAACAAGGGGAAAATGCAGATCTCTGCTGATCTGTGACCTGAAAGAAAGTTTGACACAGCAGTGCTAAAGCTACAGTTCATCAAAAAAAAAATCTAATTTACCCACTTTTTCCAAAAAGGGAAGCGTGTACCCCATCAATAAGCATGCCGAAACACTTCAAATCTAAAGGGAATTCCACTGATATCCTGCATAATTTAGTATGTGAGATGAGTGATTCAGAGCGGTTTGGTGTGAAATGGTTTAGATTTCTTTACAGTGGTGGTGATGGGAACCAGGGGCCACCATGACTACAATACAAATATAGACATTTTACTATCCAAAACCACCAGTCAGCCTACACGAGTCTTCTTTTACATGGAACATTAATGATGGAAAAACAATGGAACATGTGAAATATGTTTTCTTTGGGGAATATGTTGTCTCACAGTGTCCTGCATGTATCCCACCACAACAAATGGATTAAAATAAATAGATCAGAAAGACGTTTTAGGCCAACATTTGTATCACAAAACTATTGTAAAACAATGTCCCAGTAATCAGGCAATGTATATCTAACCATTTCATGTAAAAACCTCCTGTGAGGGAGCTTTTAGAGTTGGAAATCTGATTCCTATCACCACCACTGTGAACAATTCTGACTCAGTGAATTTCTGTAGAATGGAGCATTTTACACCAAACCACTGTGAATGACTATGTTTATATCTTAACCGATATAATCTTATATCTTAGATAATTTGGTGGAGTTCCCCTTTAAATAGTCTCTAATAGATGTGAGCATGCATTTTTTGACATTGTCACAACAGTCACAAACAGTAGCTGAAGAATTAATTTAGTCCATGTTTATAAATAACACCATATAGTCAAGTGTAGTTATAAAGAACTACCGTTTCAATCAGAAATGTGGAGTGAATTACAAAGAAAAACAGAAGAAACAACAAAGAGATACAGAGAGATAAAGACCAGAATAAATGTACTGAGGTGTTTTGAAAGCAATTTATGGCACATCTGTATTTGTAGCCCAGTTGTCAGTGAGACCGAGTTTGATTGGGTCTTAGGGGGATGAAAGAAAATAGCATTGTTTGATTCCTCTCCTCCTTCAATCATCACTCACACAAGTCTAAATCACAGACAATCACACTTGAGTAGGTATGTGGGGGGGGTGGGGGTTGGGTGGACCGTCCAAATCAATTTGTGTGAAGTGCGTGCAAGGGAGAAAGGTAATAACTGAAACAGTGAAAGGCCTTTTGATTTTGGGTTTGATTTTTTTTTTTGGTAATCGTCATGGAAACCTGATCCTAATAGACCTACACTGGTCCTCTTTAATTAAAGCCACACAGAGGCAGTTCATAACAGCACACAAACTCGGAGGCTTTTAGCTGGAGGGATTTAGAAAAAGCAGTTCAGATTTTTTTTCTAATTAGGAACGTGTGGCAAGAGGCGGCAGGTGGGATGCTTATGATTGCTTTCTTTTTTCGAGCCTCTGGCTGCTTTACACTTTAATAATTAAAATATAGGGAGAAACACTGTACTCAGTCAAATGGAACAGAACACATTTACATAATGTTCATGCAAATTAGAGTTGAAGTAGAAAAATATATAACTGCATAAGAGTCTGATGGTATGAAATACCAATTTCAACACTTAATGCTGCACGCTGTTCACATTTAAATAAAAAGGCCCACATGACTGAAACAAGAATTGTTCTCATGGAAATATTCACAGCATCTCGCACTTACAGACCATATGAGGAAACATAGCTGCATAAACAGCCTGTTTTCAATTCCTAGTTTATGTGATGCAACAAAAACCAACACGTTTTTACACCATTCAGCCTATAGCAGTTTAGTCACACCTACTGGGTATACAGCAGTGAAGCCCCACCCACTGAATATACAGCAGTTTAGCCCAACCCATGGAGTATACAGCAATTTAGCAGAAACAAGTAAATAATGAAAAACAAATAAATAATGAAGTCGGTTCAGAATTCCACTGCTTCCCATTTAGCCTCCTGCTGGGATAATCTGCGCTAAATCCACCTGGCAAAAAGTGAACTGGTGCAAAAAAGCTGTTTCCAGATCAGACCAGCACTCTCCTCTATCCACCACTGGAGGCTGAACTCCAGGACAGAACATGGGTGCCTCACATACTGTACGTTTGTAACAGCACAAATCACTTTACTCAGCCAATGAGCTGATCAGCTCTCCAACCAATCATTTAGAAATCATGCTGACCAATCAGCTGAGTTGGGACTGAAATCCTCAGGGCTAAGGGGGGAAAAATACTTCAACTGCTATAGGCTCACTGGACATGGCTAAACCGCTGTTGGCAGAATGGGCGGGGCTAAAGTACTGTAGGATGAGTGATGGGGTAAAACTGCTATAGGCTGAATGGGTGGAGCTAAACTGCTGTATGGGCAAGACTAAACAGTTGTAGGCCTGGTGAGTACGGCTAAACTGCTGTAGGCTGAATTGGTGGGGCTAAACCATTGTAGGGTGAGGGCAGTCATACAGAAATGTGTTCATGGTTGTGTTCACAACAGCCTGTTTTTGCAGTTTACTGTGAACTGGGGAAACTGAAGCTTGTTTACAATGTCTACATTACTACATCACAATTGGTTTTTCATGATATGGACCTTTTAATCCCTTTTCAAATGGAACCTGAAGTAAAAAGCTTTTATACTTCACCATGAAATACATATAACAAATATATATATATATATATATATATATATATATATATATATATATATATATATATATATATATATATATATATATATATATGCTTTAATCTGTTTATAGAAATAACCTGCATATTATTTTGAAAAAAATATATTTATTCTGTCCTTTATGGGATCAAGCATTTAAATATTTTAAGAGCAGAAAAACACAGCTATAAATAGCATGTGGTGATTTTGCTACAGTGCTGTGAAATGCATTTAGATTAACTCAAAATGAGGTCTTTTCATCTTCTAAAAGTGTCTCTGCTCTGACCATATGCAGAATAAACCTTTCTCTCTGCAGCGTTACAGTCCAAATGGCTGAAAAACACACAGCGGTAATTGCAGTAATGTGGTGTGCAGTTTAAATGCCCTCCCCCTTCCCCACCATGATAATATGGTTCTTCTGCAGTGGACACACAGTACAGCCGCAGAGAACGAAGCAAACTGTACTTTAATTTTTCTGCTCTGACACAACTCACATATTCCATATAAGACCAAAGTTATGCCAGTGCAATGAGAGATTTAATATAGGAAGATAAAAATAATGATGCACACACTTTAATTAAGAAATTAACACTTATTGTTTCTTTATAATTTCAACTGAAATTTTCATTGTCTTAAAGTCTGGCACTGTATAAGTTCTGTTTATCTGATGGGGACAGTTCTGGTGTCTACCAGGTCTTCCAGGTGGTTGTTAGGAGCTTCATCAGCTTTTGAACTCCAGTCTGTCCTTTGACTTTCTCCTTCCTCATGCAAGAGGAATACCTAATCTCCTCAGAAATATCAGAAATATCTACTGAATAATGTGTAATTTGTATTTAATGGCCGTTTTGACTGGAAATTAAATAAATGATGGGTGGATTTCCACATGGTAGTATATATAATGTTATATTTGAAACATATTATATATATATACAAAACAAAGAGTTATGATAGTTATTTTTTCAGGCATCAGCTTTTGAGCACTACTGTTGGTGTCAATTTATACATTTTTGACTGACATGTCACAGAAACACAAGGTTTGAGGACCCCAGCATCTAAGGCCCGCCCACAGTAGTTATAGACTTTCATTAGTTTTCATTACACAGAGAAACGACTTTAAAAAGACATTCCTGTTGATCCTAATCATAGCATTGTGTCAGTATATTGGTATTGGCTGAGAATGACCTGCACTCTGTCCATCAGCAGTTGCAGCAGGTTTAGATTTTCATAAAACAGCTCTATGCTCAAGCTTTGTGTGTATTTATCTTTTCAACATTCTCATTGAAGAGTACGTTTAGTCTAAATAATCAATGATGATTTGACAGTTTTCTTTTCCAAACAATTGCCATTAAAAGATCTTTTGGTCCAAAGGTGGTTTTAACACCTGAAAGATTTGAGTCTGGACATCACAACAAGGGGAGGAAGTCTTTGACTTTTTTCCCAATATAGGACATACATACGTTGTTCTTTCAGTTTTGCAGGTATTTTTAAAAGAAAACAAGGCAAAACCAAAACAGCTTTCTATTCAATATGGATTATAAGTTACATATGGATTATAAGTTATGGATTGCAAGCCAATAAAGAAAACATGCTGTTTTGTATTCAAAACATTCTGGCAAATTAGAAACTTAGTAATTAGAAACTTATCAGACAGTAATAAAGTTAGCTAATGATCATCTGTCATATCAATAACCATGATTAGCAATTTGATCCAATTTGAAATTGGCTTATTACTGGTCACTCGGCACTCTATATGCACACATGAGCTGGAGAAGATAGGAGGAACTAAAAACAAATAACCCTCAGCTCCAAAGTGACAGTGTTAAGCGCTAGTGAGATCACATGTTTAAAAATTCAAAACTTTTGTTTTTATTGGAGGTCTGCAAACTGGCGCTGGTGCATATGTGCAGCAGTGCTCACAACTCAGGCATCCAGTCTTTTAGGTAAACTGATAAATGCTAATGGTAAATTAGCTCAGCTAATGTTACTAGCCTAGCGATCTTAGCTTGTGTCTTTCAGCACCAAAGCAGCAATTCTGTGAAGAGCTAGTAAATGGCTACAATGCGTGATAAGATGCTGAACATTTATTTCTGTTTATACGAATGTAAAAATGAACTTGAACCTGGCTTTTATGTGCTCTCTCTGCTGGTGTTCATAGCAACACTTTGCTAGATGATGCTATGCTGTGCAATGCGGTGTGTCCAGTGTGCGGTGGCCTTTTCAGTGTCCCCTCCCGCACACATTTCTTTTTTTTTTTTTTAAAGTACACTTTTGATCAAACTTCTAGTTAAAAAATTTAAGAGAAATTCAGTTTTTTTTCAAGGATTTCCCTTTCTGAGCCAAGCAGTGTTCTACTCAGTCAGTTAGTCCTGCAAAGGTGAAGACTAAACATGGAGAAGCAGCGTTTAGCTACTATGCTGCTCTTAAACGGACCAAGTTGACAGAGCATTAGAAAAGCCAGACACTGGACACTTTCAAATCCAGCCTAAAAACATTTCTATTCGAGCAGCTTTCAGCACAATTTAAACACTTTTAGCTGTACAGCACTCCTCTCTAATTCAATTCTATTTTCCTTCATTTCATTTTGGATTTAATAATTAATTTCTTCTCTTTTAAATCTACGATTTTAATTATGCTTCAATTTCTAGTCTCCTTTACTTTACATTACTTTTTACACTTCAATTTGAATTATCTTTGTATTTTCTCATTTGACAAATCAACTTCATTTCTTCTTCTCTCTTTTTTTTATTTCTTTATTTCATTTATTATTTCTCTATGTTCTTGCCTGTGGATTGTTTTGAAGAACAGTGATTTTAGTGTAACCTTGTGAAAACCCAATAAAAATTAAAATTGAAAAAAAAAATGGATTGACTGTTTACACAGTTATACTGTAAAATGTCTGTTGTCCGTTTAGCCAACATTTCATGCAGTAAAAAGCATTTTAGGTGGTTGTAGTCACCTCAAATAAATAGTTAAATAGTTCATATCAAGTGAAATATATAAGTGAATATCAAAAATAATGATCAGAAATAAGTGAAATATCAAAATTTCCTTCTCCTCTTAAAACACATGTGTTCAAAACCAATGCATTCAGTCACTAGACACATCAGTGTGTCATGGACAACATACTTTGCGTTATAACACAGAATTTGTTAATCATACAATAATATGACACAAAAGGTGTTAAAATAGGTAACATTTTAAAGTGCATTTGTTTGGAAAGAAGTGGTCTGTTTGTCAACATTTCGAGATATATATACATATATAATTCACACATCAGTTGATTATAATATATATATATATATATATATGTTCTTATATAATTACAAATATCAGGCTAAGAGCATGGCTTTGTCACATGAAGCGTACCATTCCCACCCCCAGTGAAAGAGTGAAAAAGTGGACCGTCCCTCAGGATGACAGACGGGCCAAATGATTCAGGAGTAGAAAAGCGGAAAATCTGGCGATTAGGAAAGTGGACCGTGTTACAGGACTAAAAGCAGAGCCGAACTCTCTTAAACTGTGCTGCTGACTAGAACTCTGCCTGCATTGTGTTTGGACATAGGTTGGTGGCCGCCAGCAAGTTATATTTAAACAGCCTCTAAATTATGGCCCAAACCAGCTGCATGGGGTTTTAATCCACTGTCCCGCCTGCTGCCTTGCTCCCATTCAGAGCACATCATGGGCCTCATGAGCTTTGACTGCTTGGCTCTCGTAGGCACGCAGAAAAAAACTGCAGAGAACTGGGCTTCACTGCTACAGGACTCAAATCTGAAGCTCCAGAAGACAATGTTCCAAAAAAATGAAGTTTTAAAAGACAAATTAGCTTAAGTGCATTATCATGACACCACTGAATATAATATATATATATTTTGTATATGTATATAATCTATATATTGCTGCTGTCGGAAGAAAACCTCGTATCTCCAGTTTTTGACATAAATTGAAAATGCCTTTTGGCCTTGACATTGTGTGTGAATTTCATGACGACTGGACCAGAAGAAACATCCCAAAATGATTTGGAAAAAAGTCTGGTTCCATTGACTTACATTAAAAGTAAAAGAGTTTTATTCCTTCTCCTGTAAAGTTACCATTTTGGAGATAAGAGGTTTTCTTCCGACAGCAGCGATATATTATAACCATGAACATTCAAAGAACTCTTTCCACGATTAAGGGGCTCTTTGCATTGTGAAAGAGTTCTTCAGATTAATGGAGAATGTGCTGTAGATGGTTCTAGATAGAACCTTTTTGAAAAGGGCTCTATATATCACTAAAAATGTTTCTTCTAATGTTACAATGTCACGTTTGTTACAATAGAAGAACCCTTTTTGGTGCTATATAGTACCATAGTACAGCACATTCTCCCTCAATCTGAAGAACCATTTCACCATGCAAAGATCTATTTAATCATGCAAAGAGTTTTTTGAATGCTCTTGGTTCAATATAGAACCACTTTTTTCTAAAGAACCCTTGAAGAATCATGATTGTGTAGCTCATATTTTGTGCGCTAGTTTAAAGAACAGAGTTTGGATCCAGATTTCTCCTCAGGCATCACATGGATTTATTAAACTCCATCAGCAGCTCCTAATTTAACATTACGAGGATAAGAAGAAATAGGCGTTACTGTAATGTCACTACTTTTGACAATAACTGGGCTCGTTACTCATCACTTTTGTCTTGTATGAAAATATTAATGGACTGCAGACTACAGCAGACAAACACAGCCTTTTTCCCCCCAAACTGTTTATGATCTAATGCTACACGACCTCACGGTGGCACAATAAATGAGAGAATCAATCAATGTTAGCCCACACAGTGGCTGACAGTTTGGTCAGTGTGATCTCACTGTCCTGCAAATGTGGGCATTATTCTTCCCTCCTCGAGAACAAGGACAGAAATACTCTGATGAGCTGTAGTCTATGTGCAAGTATGACAACTTTATACACATCAAAGAACAGTAATTCTAATCTTCTGAAGCAGCTGGTAGAACAACTGGCTTCTTCAACGCTAACTGTGACAGACCCCAGTGCTAGCATCGCTGACCAACGAGCCCTCTATCCAAACAGCCAACGCTTGATTTTAAAGGTGCTTTTTGTGTGATATTTTATTATAATTATTATTATATCATTCCAGAATTAACTGAAATGATTAACAGAAGGTTAACATGCAGCAGTTTTCACATTATGTATTATTTTGCAGAGATATCTACTGAAGTTAGCACGCTAACCAGCTAGCCTCAGCCCATCCTGTCTCATAATACCACTTTGTAGCACTGTCCTGAGGGCATGTTCTAACCTGTTATCAATCATGTTGAAGGTCCCGCCCATCTTTAAAGATAGGTAGCAGATAAAGGAACAGCAAACGCAGCGATGACTGAAACTCTTGGCGAATGACCATCATCAACACCCCCACAATAAACGATGTTCAGCAGCAAAGACATAAAGTGACATAAATAGAAGCAAAATAAGAGTTAGCATCGGCACTGGAGCTCTCAGCGAAAAAGGGATGATCTTTGATGCCAAACCGGCAAATTTTCTTCTAGACTGGTAAGTAAATGGGGGAGGAGTGAAAAGGGAAGAGGAAAGACTGTATAGTTCCTCATTTCTAAAAATAGGGGTTGACAAGACAATGTCCTGGTGATGTACTGCCCCCGACTGTGTGAAGTATGAATTCGACAGACTGCATAATCTTACAAATTGCTCACTTAAAACAAAGAATTCGTCCTCACAGTCTGTAAACCAGGCAAACCTAAACAAACTGGTTGCCAGGTTTGCCTTTGAAGACATGGAGCCTATGACAGTAACTCATTATTTTAATATGCAGTAATTGGTTAAGTAGTTCAATTAACTGTGAAAGAAGTAACTGTAACTCATCACTAATTTCTAGTAACTTTCTAGTAACTAATGCAACACTAATGATAAATACAATTTACACTGGCCTTCCTTGAGGGGAAGTTTGAAAATGACTGACACACTGACAGACATAAAATCATTGATTATTGTATATGTGTTATTTACATTTATTCTAATATTACTGCCCAGACAAACAGCCTTTTGAATTTTGTATCTCAGGTGCCTAAAACCTCTGCACAGCACTATATGTTTATTTGAATAATCGAGACAGCAGTGAACGCAGTAAAGCTGTGTTCATATTAGTGTTGCCATGATAAATCAATTCTACTCAAGGTTAAAAAAATATATTTAAGTAATTATATTAAATAAATTTAAGTATTTACACAAAAGTGGGAAAAAAAGATTTTCTGTCAATATTTACCTTCTTTATAAATCTGCATTTGGGTGATTTTCAAGATTGTAATGCACATTATATGCATTTGCTCACGCAGTACTAAGCTGCCTGATGGATATATCCATTGATCTGCATCTTGTATTTCTATATTTTTGGTAAAAATAAACTTTTTAAAAAGCTTCATTGTTGATGATTTTGTAATAGCAATACTCGTTCAAAGTTATGCGTTATTTGCTATTGTTTAGATACGTCTATGTTTTATTTCATGGCCTTGAAATCTCAAGTTATCATCAAAATAATCGGAAGATTTCTCGATTACCAAAATAATCGTCACGGTTTATGCGCCTAAGTACGCGCTTTTAAAGCTTGTCGTTTCAGTTGTTATGGTAAGTTCTCACGCTGTCATGTGGGACAGCACGCACACAAACACACACACACTCACACACTTTTCTCGAGAAGTCTAAAAACATTTATGAAGAGGGACGTGATTCATTTACCGGCTTTGCACGGGTCCTTGTAGTCGATTGCATCAGTTTCAGTCACTTCATATTCTGCCTCCACATCCAGCTCGGCGGTCAGTAACAAGCTCAGCTGCAGCAGTAAACATGTCCACTGGGAGTGCATGGCTGCCTGCATGTGCTGGGCTAAACTTGGAAAGGACCGTGCGGCGCTGGCTTTGGGCGGGCTCTGGGGCTCCTAGAGGCGGGCACTCCCTCCGCGAGCTCCCGCTGCCTCAGCGCCTTTATTGCCTTTATTCCGGAGCAGTGCTGGGCCCTCAGCCAGCACAGCCAACCACTGTACTGCTAAGAGCTCCGACTTCACACCTGCATTCGGTCAGAAACCCACCCGTATTCAGACAAAGCCCGTCCTCCTAACGCTGCGATTGGCTACTGTCCTGCTTCCTGCGCTGCGATTGGCTGGCAAATTTGAGTGAGCTGCAGAAAAAGAGCCCAAACTCTCACTTTATTGTTTATGAAGTTCATAGTCTACAGTTAATAGAGATAAACACTGCCCAGCCCATGGATCTTACTTCACACCTGCAATTGGCTACTGTCCTGCTTCTTGCGCTGCGATTGGCTGGCAAATTTGAGTGAGCTGCAGAAAAAGAGCCCAAACTCTCACTTTATTGTTTATGAAGTTCATAGTGTATAGTTCATAGAGATAAAAACTGCCCAGCCCTTGGATCTTACTTCACACCTGCAATTGGCTACTGTCCTGCTTCTTGCGCTGTGATTGGCTGGCAAAGTTGAGCAAGCTACAGAAAAAGAATGCAAGCTACCACTAAAAGAATACATAACTTTATCATCTACGGTAGAAATCTCTGTATGTATGGGACAAAGCTGAAAACCAGTACTGACTGGTTGTAAGCTTGAAGCCCTCAGGCAGCACAGCATTAAAAACAGACATGATTTTGTAGTGGAAATCACTTCATGGGCTCAGAAACACTTCTGAAAACCACTGTCATACAGTTCATCACTGCATCTACAAATGCAAGTTACAACAGGATCCAGAAACACTGCTGCCTTCTCTGGGCCCGAGCACATTTAAAATGGAACATTTAAAATCTATGCCAGAACTCTTTACTGAAAGAGTCACTGTAAAACTGATTTATCAAGCTCAGATATGTGATAATGACTTTACAAGCTCCAAATGTCTGTTTACTCTAGAACAAGCAAAAATTTTTATGCTACCGGCCATTAGCTCAATGCTAACAAATTATGAAAATCCTATTGGGATGCAAGCAGAATTTAGCATTATACCAGATTTTTTTTACCTTGTTTTTACATTTATGCACTCAAATTAAAGACCACATTGACATGGATTTTAGTACGTGTTCGATATTTACCATTTCCAAGCTCTTTTTATCTAATACGTCAAAATACACATAAGAATATGCAGACGGAGATCTAGCTGCAGTCTCTGAGCTCCAGAAGCAGTTACAAAACCCTTTAAAAATCATTCCACCAAGGCCCTGCGGCAGCCTTTGAGTGATGGAGGATGCTGTGTTTCTGTAAGCATGTGAGGTTTCTGTGTGGTACTGATTGCGTAGAGTGCAGTGCAGAGGAAGCCTGCGGAAAAGAACAGCGCTTTGAGACATACAGCAGGAGCTCATTCTGCAGCTCAGCGGAGAATCGCCTACTAAGACTGGCTGAATGGCAGATGTTTGATGAGAGGGGCTCGAGGCCTCCAGGCTACTCCAGACTCCTGTGGTTTCTCTGAGGCCCCTTAGGATCTATGATGCCACTCACCTCACACTGAGGGCCCTCAGCTATAGCTGCTCTGAGCTGGCTGTTACTCTGCTTTTACATCCCATATAAGGAATGAGGTTTTCCTATCATGCCAAAATAAGGAATGAAGTTTTTCCTTCATGCCCATATGAGGAATGAGGTTTTCCCATCACGCCCATATGAGGAATGAAATTTTCCTGTCATGTCCATATAAGGAATGAGGTGTTCCCATCACGCCCATATGAGGAATAAGGTTTTACCATCATGCCCATATAAGGAATGAGATTTTTCAGTTAGGGCTGTATTCACCTTGTTTTGCCATGCCCACTTTCATGAGTTGTTTTTTCCCCAATTTTGTTCGATCTTCCAGTCAGTTACTTGCCTAGCTAGCTACAACAAATAAAATGAACAAAGTTACTGTACATGTGAGGAGACCAAAGAAACAATAAAAAGCTCAAATGGGACAACATTACCTCATCCAAGAGTCATAACACAATGGGTGGATGAGACAAAAAGGTGGCCTGAGGTTACATACACTCTCAGAAATATAGATATGAAACTGTCACTGGGGCAGTCCCTTTCTTGTCACTGGGTTGGTTCTCTCAAGGGTACATCTCAGTACCTTTAGTCAGGGAACATAAGTGTGCCATAATCCACTGAAATTATATTTCCTAAGTTGTAATAACTCCACACTGACTTTTTATTTTATTGCTCTGTTTTAAAACATTAGGTCATGAAAATGTACAAATATGTACCTTTCACCTAGAAAAACGTATTTAAGGTGCATAATTGGACCGTAAAACCACTACTGTACCTACTGTACTGTGAACTTTTACATTGTTTGTACCTTGATGAACGAAAAATGTGCCAGCAGAGAACCTTTACTTCTAAAAGTGTATGGTGACATTTCCATTATTTTGTACCCTCAGCAGGCATAGAAGCATATCAGTACCTACATAGTGGGAAGGTCGTCCGTGTACTCCTACACAAAGAGGGTGAATTAATATTTCTGAAAGCCAACGTGAACCCAAGTCAAGCCAGCTGCCTGAGCCACTCGGCGTGGGTATTGGTTACAGTCCAGGGATCTGTGGAGACGACAGGGTGTTCCTGTATCGCCGGTTTAGGAAGATCATGCAGTCATGCCGCCACAATTGCCTGTCAACTGAATATGACATTAGCTAGCTAGCGTTGACTCATACGTTTTGTGGTAACATGCTATGCTGAAGGGAAAAGCTAGTTACTTTCCCCCGGATGTGAGGGGTAACATTAGGTTGATGTGCACAATTCATTGACGGTCAGAAAGAGAGTTTGTCTGTAGTCAAAATGCTTTGCGGAAGGTAAATTAGTTACATTTTCCCGTCAGTGTTTTAGAAAACATTCTTTCTATTTAGTTTACTTCGTGCTCAAGATTCATTTTCAATGTCTGGAAAAAATTGTTTGCATTGTGTCCACCTCAGAATATTAATATGTTTTTTTGGACATACACAGCTGCTGAATTGATGACCATTTGTAAGTAGCCAATGCTGTCAAATCTCTTGTGTCCAAATCATGTATGTAGAGTCCAGGTAAGTCTTAACTCTTGAAAAGGATGGTTCTTCAAGGGCTCTTTAGTAAAGGAACACTCAAAGAACCCTTTGCATGTTTAAACGGTTCTCTGCATTCTGAAAAGCACAGAGAAGGGTTCTGCAATTGTTACAAGCTTGTTGCAATAAACAAACCCTTTGTAGTGCTAATTAGAGCCTTTTTCAAAAAGGTTACCCATAGAACCAGCTAGAGCACTTTTTTCATCTAGCTAAAGAACGATTTTATCATGACAAGAACTCTTTAATTATACAAACATTCTTTGAATGTTCATGGTTCCAAATAGAACAATTTTCTTTAATATAGAACCCTGGAAGAACCATGTTTTTAAGAGTGCACATAACAACAAATCATGTATCCATACAATGTGTGGAAGTGTCTGTTTATAAATTGTACAATTCAAAACTGTCAGAACGGTCTCTCCTGCTGTACACTTGAGGATGGTAGGTTAACAGTTCACTCCCAAAGGCAGGAACAGTATGGATCACAAATATTCATGGTATGTGGTGTGGGATAAACTTTTTCTGGCATTACATACATTGCTTCAATCAATATAACCAGCGTTATTTGGTATGAGAAAAACCTAATGCATTAAATTCATCCCAAGTGCATGAAGGTTGGCAACTGTATAACATTAAGTTTAATCCCTTTGCTTGCTTGGAAAAAAGGTAAGATTATGATTAAGATGCCTTTTAAAGGTGCTTTATGTCATGCTGGAGTGAATATCGATTTCATATGCAAAACTGAATGGGTTTAGTAACTTTTTATACTTAGGCTAAGCTAATGATGTGGCGATCAGTGATTTTCTTTGGAAATAACTTAAAATATCTTCATATTTGTATAATTGCCAAGTATTGCAATTATAGCAATGCTAATGGTAATGTTTGGTATCAGTTTGAAAATGCAGTGTCCAATGGACTCGCAGGAATTGCCTGCACTGATGAACAGTGCCTTTGGAATATTGGGACCCAAAGGAATCTTGCTCCTTCCACACACCTGCGGTAAGCCTCAACCATTTACCTCTGGCTCCCATCCTTATTTTTCAAAACCAGGATGATCTGAGAGAAGGGCTGAAACATCTGAACCTACGTGTGTCAAGCCTTCTGTACAAATTTGTGCAAAAAAATGCTGCAAAAGAACTCTCACAAGAGTCCGCTGCTGTACCCCATACTGACCATGATGGCACCGACATCTGTCATTTTATGAGACCTTTGTGGCCATTGCTCCAGACAAATGCCAGCTTTTGGAGCAGATAACACTGGAGCAGAGTGCTTCCCACCTGTGGCATGGCTCTCACAAGGTGAAAATTACAGCCAGCTCTGCAAAAAATGTTCTCATCAGAAGAAACCCTCAATAATTTCTGAAAGAGCACATCTTCTCTAGGCTCCATGGGAACACAGCAACTCAGCATAGTGTAGAGAGTGAGGCATTAGCTTTGCAGTGGCTAGAAGGCTGTGGTTACAAGGTCACCCGCAGAGGCACGGTTTTATGCATACATGAGTCCTGTTTGTCTGCAAGCCCCGATGGTGTGTTACATACAGGAGAGCTTTTAGAGATTAAATGTCCTCTGCTAAAGAGCAACAAGTCTCTGGTAGACCTAATGGGAAGCCAGAGATATGATTTGAAGACGGATGGGACACCACAGCTCCAGCAAAATGGTCCATGTGGCTTCTATATGCAGGTTCAGCATTGCATGTTTTGCACAGGGCTGAGGGCGTGTAAGCTGCTCATATGGAGTCCATTGCAACAGGTTTTGCTCCATGTCCCATACAGTGAGGCATTCTGTGACTAGAACCTTTTATTTTAAGTCTATGTTCCCTCATGTGTAAGATGAGTATCACGCAGGCCGTCTGTTGCTTTGTAATATGTACACTCAGCTGAACACTCACATGAATTATATGTTTTTATGGATCTGCATGTTTTGATGTATGGCAGTTACAATTAACAGATTGTTATTGTTACATAAAATAAACCAAAGAATTTTTGGGCTTTTTTTTAAAGGATTGTAAACTTTACACCTTGTGATTTCTGAATCTATAGTGGTATACATTTGTAAAAAAAAAAAAAAATCATCATCATCGTCATTGTCATCATCTAGTCCAGACAGGGTCGCGGTAGCAGTTGGGAGAGCAGAGAATCCCAGGTGACCCTGTCCCCCGCAACTTCCTCCAGCTCATTCCCGGGGACCCCAAGCTGCTCCCAGGCCAACTTGGAGACATAATCCCTCCAGCGGGTCCTAGGACGACCCCGGGGTCTTGTCCCGGTAGGCCGTGCCTGGAACACCCCCACCGGGAGGCGTCCAGGGGGCATCTGGATCAGATGCCCGAACCACCTCAGCTGGCTCCTCTCAATGCGGAGGAGTAGCGGCTCTACTCTGAGCTCCTCCCGGATGACTGAGCTCCTCACTCTATCGCATAGCGTGTAGCCTGCCACCCGATGAAGAAAGCTCATTTCCACCGCTTGTATTTGGGGTATTGAGGGTTGGGATGTAGATCGACCGGTAAACAGAGAGCTTCGCCTTTTGGCTCAACTCCCTCTTCACCACTACTCTGGCCGCCTGTCCCAGCCTACGGCCGATCTCACGATCCCTCTTCCCATCACTCATGAACAAGATACTTAAACTCCTCCACCTGGGGCAGGTCATTTCCCCTTACCTGGAGTGGGCATGCCATCCTTTTCCGGGCCAAGACCATGGACTCAGACTTGGAGGTGCTGATCCACATACCAACCGCTTCACACTCAGCGAGCGCTGGAGGCATCCATGTGATTCTGCCAAAAGAACAACATCATCTGCAAATAGCAGAGACGCCACCATCCGGCCTCCACACATAATGCCCTTGTGACCCTGGCTATGCCCTGATACTGGAGACAGGGCACAACCCTGGCGGAGTCCAACGCTAACACTGAAAGAGTCTGACTTCATGCCGAGTATACGGACACAGCTCTCACTCCGGGAGTACAGAGATTGGAGTAGCCCGGAGTAGTAGCCCCGGCACCCCATACTCCTGGAGGACCTCCCACAAGATATCTCGAGGAACACGGTCATAAGCCTTCTCCAAGTCCACAAAACAAATGTAGACTGGGTTAGCAAACTCCCATGCCCCCTCAACAATCTGTGAGATGGTGAAAAGCTGATCCATTGTTCCACGGCCGGGACGGAATCCACATTGTTCCTTCTCAATCTGAGGTTCAACTATCGGTTGGAATCTCCTTTCCAGCACCTTTGCATAGACTTTCCCAGGGAGGCTGCGCAGTGTGATACCCAAATAATTGGAACACACCCTCTGGTCCCCCTTTTTAAAAATAGGGACCACTACCCCAGTCTGCCAGTTGAAGGGTACTGTTCCCCAGGTCCATGCAATATTGTAGAGGCGTGTTAACCATGACAGCCCAACAATATCCAGAGCCTTAAGCATTTCTGGACGAATCTCATCCACCCCCGGTGCCTTGCCACTGAGGAGCTTACCAACTACCTCAGTGACCTCCACCAGGGAAATGGAACTTGACACCCCAGAAGTCTCTGGCCCTGACTCCCGTGAGGGAGGCATGTCTCCCGGATTAACATGATCCAAAGTTCTCCATGCATATTGGGCACAAGAAATCGTGTACCCTGCCCAGGAAAGGGTCACCTGGACCTACCCCTGGAGCCAGGCCTGGGGGTAGTGTTCCACGGCGAGCGCCTGGTGGCCGGGCAGCCCACATAACCTGGCCAGGCTCAGCCCGAAAATGCAACATGGGGAGGCCATGTGGGCCCACCACCTGCAAGGTGGCCTAGGCCCCTGCAGCAGAAACTAGCTCTTGGCACATGGAATGTAACCTCACTGGGGGGGAACGAGTCTGAACTTGTGCAGGAGGTTGAGAGGTACCAACTAGATATAGTTGGGCTCACCTCCACCCACAGTGTCAGCTCTGGAACCAGACTTCTGGATTGGGGTTGGTCTCTCTCCTACTCAGGGGTTGCACAGGGTGAGAGGCGCTGGGCGGGTGTGGGGATACTCACAAGTCCCCGGCTGGTGACCATGCAGTTGGAGTTTGTCCCAGTGGACGAGAGGGTCGCCTCAATGCGAATTAAAATCGCAGAGAGGAAAACTTTGACTGTTGTCTGTGCTTATACACCAAACATCAGGTCAGAGTATCCGGCTTTCTTAGAGCAAGCGGGCGGGGTTCTGGAAAGGGTCCCGCCTACAGACTCCATAGTCCTACTGGGAGACTTCACTGCTCATGTTGGCAATGACTAGGAGACCTGGAGAGGCGTGATTGGGAAGAACAGAATTATTGGACTTGATGGACTGTGATTGTCCATAATGAACACCAAGTTCAAACACAAGGATGTTCATAAGTGTACATGGTACCAGAGCTCCTTGGGTCAAAGGTCAATGATCGACTTTTTTGTCGTTTCATCTGACTTGGGACGATATGTTCTGGACACTAGGGTGAAGAGAGGTGCTGAGCTGTCAACTGATCACCATCTGGTGGTGAGTTGGATCAGATGGCAGGGAAGGCTGATGGTCAGATCCGGTAGGCCCAAGCTAATAGTGAGAGTGTGCTGGGAACAAATGTCGGAGGCCCCTGTTCGGAATGGTTTCAACTCTGACCTCCGGGAGAGCTTTTCTCATTTCCTGGAGGAGGTTGGGGACATGGAGTCTGAATGGACCCTGTTCAAAACCTCCATTGTGGAAGCTGCCAGGTGTAACTGTGGCCAAAAGCTTGTGGGTGCCTGTCAGGGCGGTAACCCAAGAACCTCCTGGTGGACACCAGTGGTGAGGGAGGCCATCAAGATGAAGAAAGAGGCCTTTAGAGACTGGTTGGCCCGAAGGACTCCCGATTCAGCAGATAGGTACCGACAGACTAAAAAGGTGGCAGCTGCAACGGTGGCAGAAGCAAAATCCAGGGCATGGGAGGAGTTTGGTGGGAAAAAAGACTTTTTCCAGGCATTCCAGAATCCTGGAATTTGCTGCGATTAACTTATTACCGCATCTTCCTCCATACGCTGGTGAAATGAACATTATTAGCCCACAGGGTACAATTGCCACTAAGTATTTGATGGTATGGTGGCCGTAGTAGTGACTGTAAGGCCCAATCCCATTTCTTATTTTTACCCCTACTCATTGTTTAGAGTGTCAACCTAACCCCTTGGAACTGAGTTACAAGGGGTAGTGGTTGAAATCTTGCCCTACGAAATGGGACTGTCAAACAAAAAAAAACAAAAAAAAAACAAAACACTGCTTCATGAACAGGCTACTAGTGCTGCTACCTAGCTGCTGGGCTTCAGTTATGTTTAAGGAATCATATGCTTTCAAAGAGGGGGTATAAGAAAATGATTCATTATCACCCACCGCTAATTCCTTGGTGATACTAAGCTGTAGTCTATTCACCACCTTCTTGTTCAACCGTTCTACCTTAAATGGAACAGCAGTGACATTCCAGCACTTCAGACGTCAGAATTTTTTTTTTTTTTTTAACCTTTATTTTACCAGGTAAAATGTTTGAGAACCAGTTCTCATTTACAAACATGACCTGGCCGAAAGGCTCCAATAAAAATAGGCCCACGGCACATAAAAACAGATACATACAAAAGCAAGTATACATACCAAAAGTAAAACATAACAAAACAACCAAAAAAAAAAATACAGATTTACATAAAACAAACCAAAAAATATGAAAAAAGCAGGAGTAAGGATAGAGAAAAATGAGTATGTATGAGTATGTGCATTATTTTTATCCATGATTATTAACAAGAGCAACAGTCTACTATTGTATATTTAATTGTATGCTTGAAAGTGGTAAGAGGTGTTAAAATTGCAAGTTTAAGGGTGGTTTGTAAATTATTCCAATCATTTGCTGCTGAAAAACGAAAGGAATTGCAGCCAAAGGTACTGCAGGTTTTGGGAATGGTGAGCTTGATGTATTCACTTGACCTTGTGCGATATTTATTATTGGCTACGTGAAGAAGAGACGACAGATATGGTGGTGTTATGGCCAAGATCGTCTTGTAGATGAAGTAAAACCAATGATGGAGCCGCCGAGTATGAAGTGAGGGCAAGCCCACCAGTTTATAGAGATCACAGTGATGAGTATTGAAAGGTGCATTAGTGGTAAAGCGGATGGCAGAATGATGAAGTGTGTCTAGTTTTCGAAGAACAGTGCATGATGCCATTTTATAGATGATGTCACCATAGTCCAAAATTGGAAGTATTGTCATTTTAACAAGAGTAAGCTTGGCTGCATAAGTAAAAGAGGCTTTATTACGAAAAAGAAAAGCTAGTCTAGCTTTGACTTTCTTCTTGAAAGAGAAGGTTATTGATATGTGTGGAGAAAGACAGAGACGAGTCCAACCAGATGCCTAAATATTTGTAAGATTGAACAAATTCCAAAGTCATGCCATTAGCACAGCTGATCTTGGGGGGATTAGCAGCATCTTTTTTTCGACTAAAGATAATGCATTTGGTCTTATTAGTGTTAAGGCGGAGATGAAGGTTGTGAAAGGACTGCTCTACTGAGGTGAGACTCAATTGAAGTGTAGATGCTGCAGAATGAAGTGATGGGCCAACTGAATAAAGTATGGTATCATCAGCGTATAGATGGATTTTAAAGTTACCAGCAACTTTGGCTACATCATTAATGCAGATGGAAAACAAAGTTAGTCCCAAGATGGAGCCCTGAGGCACCCCTTTGGAGATGGTTAATGGTTCTGACACTATGTTTTCTGTTTTCAGCTGCTGGACACGTTCAGATAAATAGCTGGCAAACCAATCACAGCAAGTAGTAGACAGACCAATGCTGGAAAGTCGACGTAGAAGGATCCTATGATCAACTGAATCAAAGGCTTTGGTCAGGTCAATAAAAGCAGCTATACAGGCCTTTTTGCTGTCCAATGCTGTAATAATGTCATCAAGGACCTTTGTAATGGCAGTCAAGCATCCATGACCAGCACGAAAACCAGATTGAACGTCAGATAGGATATCATTTGAATCAAGAAAATGGGTTAGCTGTTTATAAACCAACCTCTCCAAGATTTTCGCTAAGCATGGTAAAATAGAAATAGGTCGATAACAGTCGGGGTCTGAAACAGAGCCACCTTTAAAAAGGGGAAAAATCATATCTGATTTCCAGTCAGAGGGAAAAATAGAGAGCTGTAGAGACAAGTTAAATATTAGTGTAATGGGAGCAGCAATGATGTGAGCAGATGCTTTTAAGAACATGGGATCGAGTCCGTCAAAGCCAGCCGATTTATTTGGGTTTAATTTAGTGAGTTCATCCAGCACCTCTAATATAGAAATGGGTTTGAAAGAGAAACCAGCATTGCTGGAGCAGGAAGGCTGAGCAACTGACAAAGCAGCGACTGGGTCGGGGAGAGTAAAAGGTTTGGTTGAATTAATAAAATAATGGTTAAGAAGGCTTATCACTAACAACAACATTAATGAATACCATGGACATTGGCAAGTGGGGGGAAACAAGTTTGTTTTCCATAGACTTTACTGTTTTCCAGAACTTCCTTGCGTCAGAGCCACAAGTAGAAAATTTCTCCTTAAAATGGGAAATTTTTGCATTCCTGATTGCTTGTGTTGCTTTATACCGACATTGCCTGAAGGCAAGCCAATCAGCAGGAGATTGAGAGGAACGGGCTTTTTGCCAAAGGATGTTCTTTTTATGGATTAACTTTGCCAGGTCATTGGAAAACCAGGGACTATAACGATTTTTAGTCCTAAATCTTTTCATAGGAGCGTGTTTATCTATGAGCAGACTAAATGTACTCTTAAAAAAAGACCAGGCATCATCTAAGGAATGCATAGAATTGATTGTTTCCCAAGGCACTGCCGCAACATCTAGAAGAAAGGAATGCATATCCAGTTTCCTCAATGAGCGCTTTGTCACAATCACCGGTGAACGTTTGACAGAACAGCCCAATCGTATACAAGCAATACCACAATGATCACTTATTTGAAAACTCCAGCTTGATAGTTAGAAGGGATATTAGTGAGAATGAGATCTATAAGTGTAGAGGAAGAATGAGATTTAAGGTTTGGTCTAGTAGGCTCAGATATAATTTGGGAGAGATTTAAAGCATGAAATTGCTGCTGAACTATTTCAGGGGGATTGATCATATCCCAATTTAAATCACCCAGAAGAACAAATTCAGAGGTGATAAAGGGTGCTAGGAGTTCACTAAGGGCTGTAGCAGAGGGTGTTCTGTAGCAGACAGCGACAGTAAGAAAGAAACATGTTGAGAGTTTGAGCTTTATCACCAGCAACTCAAATTGCTTGGGGACTGACTTAGAAAGAGCAACAGTGCAATGCAGATGGTCTTTAACATACATAGCTACACCACCACCCCTGGTGGCTCTATCCTGATGGAATACATTAAAGCCTGGCATCGAGATATCAAGATCAGTATTACTTTTCTTGAGCCATGATTCAGAGATAGTTAAAACATCGGGGTTAGAAATATGTACCAACGTTTTTAAATGATCAAAGTGCCTTGGATTTAACAGACTACAGATGTTCAAATGTAGAAAACCCAATGATTTACGATCACAGAAGTCACTAAATAGCAATTGAGATGAAGTGAGGTCAACTGAAGCAGGTCCAGGATTTGGATGGACATTACCAGAGATAAGTAACATAAGTAAAATTAATATACGCTTGAGAGCAGTATCAAAATAATCCAGTTGATTATCTTTCACAGAAAGTGTGTCCACATGTAAACAGTGAGAACCAAACAGCTGCTCCAGTAACATAAGTGAGTAGAATTGAGTAAGATGAGAAACCTGAATGAAAGGAGGTCCTACAATTTTGGTGATGCAGTAGGATGAGACATCTCTGGGGAGTAAACTGAAATCCAGTGTACTGCTGCCATGAGATACAACCACATCTCCAAATAAATGCCTACTGAGAGGCTTGGGAGCATGAGACTGAGAATGTAAATGACAAACAATAATGTACAACAAACCAATGGTGTTTTTAACAGGAAATGCATGATAGGCTAGGTATTACAGCAAGTACAATAAAGAGACTATAATAAGAGGAAAAGCAGAATGAAGTAACAAGACCAGGCAGTACCGGGTAGAAGGCAGGCCTATGCTCAGTAGCTGATGGTGTTAGCAGTTCTTCCAAGTAGAGTGAGGATCTCAGTAGCTGGTGGTGTTAGCAGTTCTTCCAAGTAGAATGAGGAGCTCAGTAGCTGGTGGTGTTAGCAGTTCTTCCAGGTAGAATGAGGAGCTCAGTAGTTGGTGGTGTTAGCAGTTCTTCCAGGTAGAATGAGGAGCGCTGTAGCTGGTGGTGTTAGCAGTTCTTCCAGGTAGAACGAGGAGCTCAGTAGCTGGTGTCCGGTTAGCCTAGCTGGCTAGCAGTTGGAATACAAGTGGACACAGAGGAAACTTTTGGGAGCTGGATTTGAGAATATATCCATGGGCAGTTCTCTCAGCTGGTTGGCATCGAGCAGTAACTCCTCCAGGCTGTGGCTGTAGCGATAGATCTCATCGGGCACGGTGTGCAGAGAGCAATGCCACTTTCCCCGCACTGCCAAACTATTTAAGGTGTAACAAGAAAGGTAGCTAACTAGCTACTGAAACATTGTTATGCTATTAGCAATTTTTATGCTTGTTATGAAGAAAATGAAACTAATACATTAAAACGACATTAAACTAATATAATACAATGGTTATCATAATTTATTAACAGAGAAAATACTTACATTTGTGGGTTTCTTTGGTCACTCACGCAGTCATCTTGCTGGTTCTCATAGCACTCTGCTTGGAGTGTGAAAAACCTCCTTTTGAAGAGCCATGTAGTCCTAACACTTCGTACTACCCTTCTATCTCAACAAAAATTGGGAAACCCTAACCCTAGACGTGAGCGTGCAAAACAAAGGGCTAAGGGCTGAGTGGTAGCGGCAAGGGGTGAAATGCGATTGGGTCTAAGACTCGCATCTTAAATCAAGGCTGTGTGTCTTCTGAAGTGGGGTCTCTGAACAGTCAATTACACATGTAGTGCACTGAGGCATTGTTGCTTGGAGTGTCTCCCTGGACAGCCATGGGATGTAACACCTCATCTTTTCTACCATGAGGTCCAACCAACATAAAGTGACCTTACTGACAATAGGTGGTGTTACATGAAACCTCTCAGCAATGTAATCCTGCAATAAAATTAGCTGAAGCTTCATCAGGATCATTAAGAGCTGATCTTTGGGGTGTAGCTGGAAGCAGTTGTTGTATCCCTGTGTCAGTTCGGCAGCCAGTAGATTAAATGCATCCAAAGCCTATCCTGTGTAAAGTATACAAAGGTGGTCACTTCTTAGTGGATCACCATGCATTTCTGCTGGTTCAGTACACTGTATTGCCTGCTCACATAGAAGGGGCAGTTGAGGTGATGCATAGGCAGCATAGCTGGGGTCTGACACAGATGGATGTTCCCATTGTGTTGCTGCATCACTATGTGTCACAGGCATCAGATCATTAGCGTCAGTGTCCCCCTCTACATTGCTGGTTCATTTATCTGTGAAAAATAATACTCGCAAATAAGTTTTACTGTTTTGGCAACTGTGAAAATAATACACGTAAATGTTGGACTAATGGACCATTGATACTTACTGTCTATTACTGCACTATTGATATTTGCACAGACAGTTACTGTACTTGTTTTACTCTGTATACTTATCCTTCATATATGCTGCTCTCACAGTACATACAACCAGCATTTGCATTTTCTTTGTATATATGTATATTCTACAGGAAGATTCACTCAAAAGAGGTCCCAAATATTCTGTAATAGTTCTTGCTAGGACAAAGCAATCTGAACGAAACAACATGCAATATGCTAAGCCGGGATGCCCTGCATCGGTGCAATAAGGTAGGCACCAGACAGCAATTGCAACATTTAACCTCCGTTTGCATTTTCTTGGTACATACCCCCGTACACCCTCGAGTTTCTGGCAGAAAACAGAGATCACTTGCAGTATCGCATGTAATGCAATTGATTACACATATGTCAAGGTGCAGTTTGCTTCATCCTAAGGGGAGTTACAACAGAATATTTGGGGCCTCTTTCGAGTGAATCTCCCTGTATTTACACACACTGGCCACTTTATTAGATATATTATTTTCGTCCACACAACTGCCGCTCACTGGATATTTTCTCTTTTTTGGACCATTCTCGGTAAACCCTAGAGATGGTTGCACGTGAAAATCCCAGTAGATCAGCAGTTTCTGAAATACTCAGACCGGCCCGTCTCGCACCAACAACCACGTCACGTTCAAAGTCACTTAAATCACCTTTCTTCCCCATTCTGATGCTCGGTTTGCACTTCAGCAAGCTGTCTTGACCACCTCTACATGCCTCTAAATGCATTGAGCTGCAGCCATGTGATTGGCTGATTAGCTATTTGTGTTAACAACTAAACAGGTGTACCTAACAAAGTGGCCGGTGAGTGTATACTTGCACATCTTTTTTTCACCTCTCTACCATCCTCAACTCTACATATTGTGACCACAGCATCATTTACCACAGTTACCTCCAGCACTTTATATGTAAATAATACTGTATTTGCACTTCTGTTTAGATGCTAACTGCATTCCACTGGCTCTGTACTTTGTCCAATGACAAAATCTACTCGAATCTAATCTAATCTAATCTAGTCTAATCCAATATTACAATGTATGTCTTAATCTGTAAAACTATACACATAACTGAATGTTAATGTGTCTATTTTTTAATGTTCACTCTTTAAAAATCTAAAGTGAATAACATGACTAAAGTCTGAAGAAGCTAGGTTACTGCTGTGGACACTGATCATAATGTAGTTATGCTAACGCAACAAGCCATTTGACGTTAGCTAGCACAGGTTAATGGTTACGTTCATTCTCTCATAGGTTAATGTCTTTCCTGAAAGTATCTCACGCGCCTGATGTGTCCGCTTCACTGGAGCTTCATAACTGAGCCATTTCTCAGGATGTTCTGGTGTTGGTTTCCCCTCCACATAATGGTAAGAGTAGACGTAGGGACGTTTGGGTGGATGTTTTAGCACCTTCAGCCACAGACGCAGGTCCTCTTCTTTGGAAGGCGGTGGATGTAGGTTATAGGGTCCCCCATAACACTCTGACTGGTTTCTGTTGTGTTTGTAACACTCATATTCAAGCGAAATGTGCCTGTTCTTTCAGTTATTGTGACACCCTCTAACTGTGTTGTCTTATCTCTGTGGTCTGTGGTCTAATGATAATCAATCGATCAGTGGTCGCACCAGAAGTTCTAACACAAAGTAAACAAAGATGATGTGTTGTCATGGAAAATAGAGTGAATAAAAAATGAGGTTCTCCCATCACACCCATATAAGAAATTAGGTTTTCCCATCATGCCAATATAAGGAATAATGTTTTCCTTCATGCCCATATAAGGAATGAGGTTTTTCTGGTATGCCCATATAATCAGGTTTATCTCTAAGGAAAACAATTATGTTTTCAAAAGTCACTTTTATCTCACTCTCCCTTAAATGAAAGTGTTCCAAGCTGTTTTGTCCTGCAACATTTAGCATTGTTTATGGATACCTAAATTCAGTCAAATGTACAGAAGCTGCAAAAACATTATATTAGAGAAGGAAACAGACTTTTTTTATGTAAAGCATTTTTAATACTTAAAGTCAGTTTGATGACAACAACGTATCAGATAGGAAAAAGCATAGCTACTGTTTCTGTTGTGTTTGATTATATGGCTGTATTTTATCTCATAAGAGAGCAGACACAGAAAGCAGGCGATCGTTTATCAGCTGCCGCCCCGTCTGCCTGTTTACCCTCTAAGATAAAGGTAGGTTTCATTTCTTCATCAGCTCACTGGAACCTGCTGCCTTCTGTCATGTTTTGCAGCGATGGCCACTTAAACAGAATGACATGATCAGCCAAATGAGTTTCTTCTATTCACATTTACATCACAGCATATTGAAAAATGCGTTTTCATTGCAATTTACCACATTTATTTATATCAGCAAAAAAATGTATCCGCCTCAAATGAGCATACAAACTTTTATGCAAATTGCCCACCAAGTCTTTGTTCTTCAGTTAGTCAAAATGCACATACAAATATGTGGATGGAGGCCTGGCTTCTGGCTCCACTGAATTATGAGGCAAATAAGTTGTCAAAATATAGAAATTGTTACAAATGTGCTACCAGAAATCTAACACTCCTGCACTTTTAATCAACATTCTTCATTAAGTGAAGTTAAAATGAACTTTGGGCTGCAGTTATGATTTCGGTCTCATTTGAAAGGATAACTCATAATAACTGTCTGACTGACTGTCATAGAGTAAAAGAGGCTAGAATGGAGGAGTTTAATTCCTCCCAACTCATAGATCTCTAAACTGATCTCTGACTCTTGCTGTGTTATCAGACCATGTGTTCTGGGTTATGATGTCTCTAATGGTTCTAGTTAAACCTGTTAGCCTGCTAGTCTGGAACCAGGAACCAGTGCAACTGGGTCAATCTGCATTTGGAGTGGGACACCATGTCACTTGCGTTGCAGGGTTTAAAAAGTTGCTTAAAAGACGAGGCACAGCTCCAGAAGTTGGTTTGTACATTTACACAGTTTTATACATTATAAATTTCTCTGATATTTGTTTTTTATCCTGTTTCATTGTCACGCTGGATATGTAAAACAGCTTGTCATGAAACAGATTTTCATCATTTGAGAAACTATTTTTAATATAAAACAATGTTTTTAAGAGGTTTAACTAAGGAATTTGTGCAAAACAGATTCATGTTTACTTCTTATATCATTAACATTATGTAATGTTATATTATAAAAATATGTATTTTATTTAAAAAATCATTTATCACGGGTGCTATCAGGACTTTTATATTACATTTAACATATTAATTCAGCTCTATTAAACTGCTTCCTTGCATCAAGGGTCATCAAAGAGGAAGCATCTCAAGGCATGTGTGTGAGTCCACACTTGCTCAATATATTATTATTATATTATTATTAATTTTTTAATAATGTTTATCAGGCAGCACATAATGTCTATGTGTCACTGGTGTTATGTGGTCACCTAACCACCAATGAGTCAGTCAATTTACAATTTACAAAACCCTCAGTTTTAACCAGAATGTCCCTGGAGCCATAGTCACTGGTGTTACACCATATTAACATAACACCAGTGATGTGTTTACAATTATGCTCTGCTTTTTGCAAATATGACAGTAGGAGATGTTAATGGACACATTAAGATTAGTTAGTTTTGGGATGAAAAAAATTGATTTTTCAAAAATGTATCCACCTGAATTCCCTCTCCAAATGGAGAATGACCCAGCTACAACACAAGCATAATGGATTTGATTCAGTGTGGAATAAACATTACTATATAGAATATAGATTACTAGATGCACACTAACATTATCTGCCTTGCTAGCTGTCTTTCATTAGCTTACATTAGCTTACGCATTAGCTTACACTATTGGGCTAACCTTTATACTACTTCACTGCCTTAATTCCATTGAAAATACTCAATAGTTTATTGATGATCATCCACATGAGTTAAAAAACTATGACATAGCTACCTAGCAAGACATTATAATAGCTAATTTAGCTGTAAATTGGTTATCCATATGTATACAACAGCGATGGTTGCTACCACAGTTTTAGCTATGCAACACATTTTTGCCCTTACTTCCACCACATGATGCCATTCAGTGTCAGAAACTACATAAGCAAACAGAAACTACTTAACAACTCCACACGGTTGTGATGAGTAGCCACAGATAGCACAATGCTAGTTGGTGCAAATAATCTTTCGTAATTCCACTACAAAACTGAACATGAATGTTCTGCAAACATCTTGGATGATTAAGTACATTTGTGGTAAGGGTGACAACTGTATATATAGTGGAGTTATGAATATTCACTCCGTCCAGGCTCCATTCATCTGTTTGACTCCAGTTAGCCTGTCCAAGTCCTCCAGAAGAATGCCCTGAACCTGAGTTCCTCTTAGCTCTTTCTTTCCTCTGTTCGCTTCTCCGTTCCCGACGGATACCTTGTTAGCTGGTAGCAACACAAAACGCCTGGTGAACATGGTGACTGGTGGCAAGTCGCAGGACCGGCAGGCCACTGCAGCCTGGAAACCTCGTCGAAAATTCTCGTTGAAGAAGCCATAGATGATGGGATTGATGCCGCTGTTGAAGAAGGCTAACCAGTGGGCCACGGGGAACAGGTAGCTGCTGAGGAAGTCAATCTGCTGTCTGTTCAGATCCTGGTAGTCTGTTAACAGCATTAGCGTCCACAGTGGCAGCCATGACACCATGAACAAGGTGGCCACCATGATTAGCATCTTGATGACCTTAACCCTGCGCCTGGAGCGCCCCCTGCGGGCCTCGGAACCTCTGTGGTGCCGCAGGTTTCCTGAGAGCTTAGCGGCGATGCAGCCGTACATGATGCTAATTAGCGCCAGTGGTGCTAGGTAAACGTGGACAAAGATTACAGTGGTGTAGATCCGTCTCATGTCAGCTTGGGGCCAATCCTCGTAACAAACAAATAGCGGGTATGTCTGATTGTCCTGAACCATGTAGGTGTCATCAAGGTGGATGACGGTCAGCGTGGCAGCCGAGGGGAAGATGATGGCGAAAGCTAGGAGCCAAATGAAGAAGATGGCAAAGAGAGCCGTGATTGGCCGCATACGGTGACGAAACGGGTACACAATGCCTGTATATCTGGATGGAGAAATAAGATATTAAAATAAACCATCATCACTTCCTGAAGATAAATAAAATGTAGATAGTGTTTTGTTAAAAATAAATGAGCATGTTTTCTGTGTTGGTTAGCATAACTTTGCTGATTGTCATATAGCATTACTGCTATTGAGGGCTGATTGTCTGGTATTACTGCAACTGAGAGCTGATTGGTTAACATTACTGCTTTTGAGTGCTGATTGGTTAACATTATTGCAATTGAGTGCTGATTGGTTAACATTACTGCTCCTGAGTACTGATTGATTGGCATTACTGCTACTGAGTGCTGATTGGTTAGCATTACTGCTATGGCATGCTTCATCATTAGCATTACTGCTACGGCAAGCTTATTCGTTAGCATTACTGCTACTGAGTGCTGATTATTTAGCATTACTGGTACCACGTGCTAATTGGTTGGCATTGCTGGTAACCGAGCGCCGATTGGTAAACATTACTGCGACTGAGTTCTGATTGGTTGGCATTACTGCTACTGAGTTTTGATTGGTTAATGTTACTGCTACTCAGTTTTTATTGGTTAACATTACTGCTACTGAGTACTGACTGGTTGGCATTACTGCTACTGCTACTAACAGTAAAAAACAAACATTTCTAAAATTTTTAAAAGGTAAAGTGTCTCTTTTACCTTATACTTTTGCTACCTTACTGTTTACAATACTAAAGACACTTCATAAATTAACAATGATAGAAGTATCGGTCAACTTAGAAAAATGAACAAGTCAGAGTGAGTGGCTTTAAATATGAAAAAGATGTAGGAAAAACTGCATCTTTTATTTATATACATATGATATGTTCAATTCTCCAGAGTGCTCCACTTAACTGCCAGCTATGTGAATGGCAGATTTAGAGCACATTTCACTTTGACACTCATTGAATCCAACAGTGCCAGTAAATTGTGTGCATATAAAATTATAGATGTTCATACATTAAACATATAAAAAAACTCTCAGTACTCACAGCTATGCATTTTGAATTATTTATGCAAACAGAGCACGTTATTGTGCAGATATAAGGACAAAATAATGTAGAGAAAAATAACAGAAAGGATGAACAGAATAGATCAAGGGCCCTGATCATACATTTGTGTTGTATTTTATTTTGTCAGTCCTAACTCAGTCCTAACAGTCCTAACTCATTTTCCAGCGCTGTTTTTGTCCCTTAAGCTGAATGGTGAATCCAACATGCAACTTTAAAGTGCATTTCTTTACAGGTCTTTTATGGCTATTCTTAGTATCTTATATAGTCAGTGTTGGCATAGTTGCTCAAAAACAATAATCTAACACAATGGGATTATCAGAAAATTTAAAGGACAAAGAACTTACTAGCACACACACACACATACTAGCAACCATTTACATTTACAGCATTTAGCAGACGCTCTTATCCACAGCGGCTTACAAGAAGTGCTTTGTCAATCTAGAGAAAGTATCTTTGCTAATTACCAATAGCTTAGAGAAAAAGACCGTCCTGAGCTCAGATACTGCTAGAAACAAATATGTCACTGCAGACACCAAGAGAAAAATAAACAGAGTTGAACGCAGAACTCTGTGCCATTCAATGCAATACAATAACAATAAGATACAATACAATAAATAAAATAAGTGCAGCTTGTAGTTCAATGCTCATTTAAGTGCTGTGTAAAGAGATGAGTCTTCAGTCTGCGTTTGAAGACAGTAAGAGACTCTGCTGTTCGGACAGCCAGTGGGAGTTCATTCCACCACCTGGGTGCCAGTACAGAGAACATTCTCGACGCTTGTCTTCCATGCACCTTGAAGGATGGCGGGTCAAGCCAAGCTGTACTCGAAGCTCGAAGGGCTCGTGGTACAGTTCGAGATTTCACCATTGCCATCAAGTAGGTAGGGGCTGGTCCATTTTTGGCTTTGTAGGCAAGCAAAGCAACCACTTGGGATACCACAGCAACGGCCTAGTAACACCTTAGCAACCAGCTGAAATACTGTAGCAATGGCCTAACAACACCATGGCAACCACCTAGCACAACATAGCAAAGGTCTAGCAACACCTTAGGAACCACATCAGATAACATGCTAATGGACTAGCAACACCTAAGCACCCACCTGGAATACCATAGCTATGGCCTAGCAACACTTTGTCAACAACCTGGCACAACATAGCAATGGCCTAGCAGCACCTTAGAAACCACCATGATAACATAACAACCACCTAGTATATCACAGCAATTGGCTAGTTACACCTTAGCAACCACCTGAGATACCATGCCAATGGCCTAGCAACACCTTAGCCACCACCTGAAATACTGTAGCAATGGCTCAGCAACACTTTAGCAACCACCTGGAATACCATAGCAATGGCCTAGCAACACTTTGGCAATAACCTGCCATAACATAGCAACAGCCTAGCAACACCCTAGAAACCACCTGGGATAACATAGCAACCACTTTGTAACATACTAGCAACCACTTAGCAACACTCTAGCAACCACTGAAAATTCCATAGCAACCATCAGAAATATCATAGCAGTCACATAACAACCACCTCCAATACCATAGTAACCACATAGCAACACCAAAGCAACTAGTTTTAATAACGTATGAACTGCTAAGCATACCCTAGCAACACCCTATCATATCGGCTCAGGAATTAAGTGTACTGAATCATCACATATAACTATTTTGTTTTTATATCATATCAACTGAAAGGGAGAGATTCACACCCCTAACTAATACCATTGCAGGGACCACGCACCCACCAACTGCCAAGCAATGCCCTAACAACAAACTGGAATACCATAGCAACACAATAACAACTACCTTGAATCAACGTATTAACCAAAACAAGTTAAAACAAAAGAAAAAACAACTGTAATGTACAACTGCTTTAGCTTTTCTAGTTTACTAGCTAGCTTTGTCAAGTTAACTTGAAGTTTATTTACATATGAGTAACACAAGTAATAAAAAGTAGACTTTTATTATTCAACATCTCTCTGAGCACTGCAGTCGTTCCAACCTGCTTCAAGTCCACCATCATCATCCCTGTGCTGAAGAAGTCTCCAGTGTCCTGCCTCAATGACTACCGTCCCGTTGCACTCACTCCCATCATCATGAAGTGCTTCGAGAGGTTTGTCATGAGGCACATTAAAGACCAGCTTCCTCCTTCACTGGACCTACTACAATTTGCATATCACCCCAACTGCTCAACAGACGATGCCATCTCCACCACACTCCACCTGGTTCTCACCCACCTGGACAATAAAGACACCTAGACACCAGAATGCTGTTCATAGATTTCAGTTCAGCATTCAACACCATCATCCCTGAGCAGCTTATTGGAAGACTGAGCCTGCTGGGCCTGAACGCCTTCCTCTGTAACTGGCTCCTGGATTTTCTAGCTGAGAGACCTCAATTAGTCAGGATAGGTAATAACATATCCAGCACCACCATACTGGGCACCAGTGCCCCTCAGGGCTGTGTGGTTAGATGCGGAACCAACAACCTGTCTGTATGAATGTAGACAAAACTAAGGAGATGGTTGTTGACTTACGAAGAGCGTGAGGTGACCACCCCCCACTGAACATCACTGTGGATTTCCACGCTGTGGAAATCATCCGGAGCACCAAGTTCCTCAGTGTCCACATCACAGAGAACTCACCTGGTCCCTCAATACCAACTCCATAGCCAAGAGAGCCCAGCAGTACCTATGTTCTAAAAGGGGACTGTGGAGAGCAGCCTGAGCAGCTGCATCATCGCTTGGTTTGGAAATTGCTCTGCCTCGGACCACAAGACCCTACAGCGTATAGTGAGGACAGCTGAGAAGATCATTGGGGTCTCTCTCCCCTCCATCATGTACATCTACACAACACATTATATCCGGAAAGCCACTATAATTGTGGACTACCCCATCCATCACTCACACTGACTTTTTTCACTGCTGCCGCCTGGCAGAAGGTATCGGAGCATCTGTGCCACCACTGCCAGACTCTTCAACAGCTTTGCTCCTCAAGCAATCAGGTTTTTAAACTCACAATGACTAAACTAACCCCTGTCCCGCCTGGCACACACACCTCCTTTGATGCTTTACATGCACTGGAACATCTGGAACATTGCTGATACACTGTGCTTACACTCCTCTCACTCCCCCATGTGCTTTTCTGTTTACTTTCTGGTTGTCCTGCTGCCTTGTTTCGTAACTCCGCCCCAGATTGTTTCTACCTGTTTCCCACCTGTCCCTCATCATCCCTGTGATATATGAGCCCCATGTTTGCCCTGGTCTGTGTTGGTCTTTGTTGGATTTGTTTGATGTGCTGATTGTATTGTATGTATGCATGCTTGTTTGATGTGCTGTCTGTATGTGCTGATTGTGTTTTATGTTTTATGAATTGATTGAAGTGTTTGGTCTTTGTTTTGCTTATGTTTTTTGTCATGTCTTACCCTCATTCTCTCTGTGTTGGCTATCTGAATTTGGACCGTTTCTGCCATGACCCTGGATTTGCCCAAAATAAACTTTGCTTATCTCAGCATGTGCATCCGCCTCATTGCTCCACATTACAACACTGTTTTACTCAGGTTTTACTACCTCAGTAACTGCTGTGTTTATGTATGTCATCTGACTGTGTGACTCACAGATCACAGCATGTTAAATATCTGCACCTTATTCTCACTACCTCATGTCCAGAATGAGTGATGTGTCGGTGCTGCACTGTCCTGTCTGTTTACTGTGTCTATTGTCTGTTTAATTTATCGTATTTATTGTTTCTAGCTTCATTTTTGTTTGTACACCGTGTCTGCATGTTCGCACTTTGTACTCTTTGTTCCTTGTTGCACCGTGTTGTTCCTGGAGTGGGTAACTTCACTCCACTGTGTACTTGTACGTAGATGGAATGACAATAAAAGCCTCTTGACTTGACTTGACTTGATTAAGTCAGTGCTTGTAATGTGATTACAGGAAATTAAACTTAAATTAAAAGTATTTCACTACTTTATTTCAGGTAAAAAGTTCAGATCCCTTCACTTTCTCAAACTCCAGTCAGTGAAACCTCAAGGTGGGTATTTCTAATAAAGTGGCCAACCAGTGGAACCTCAAGGTGGGTGTTTCTAATAAAGTGGCCAATCAGTGGAACCTCAAGAAGGGTGTATCTAATAAAGTAGCCAGTCAGTGGAACCTCAAGGTGGATGTTTATAATAAAGTGGCCAGTAGTTTATTTGTGTCCTATGTGATCAGTAATAAATCCTTACCTGTCCACCGCTATGGCGACAAGTGTAAAGACCGATGCAGACACAGACATGCCCTGGATGAGGTTACTGAGGGTGCAGGTGGTCTGACTAAAGGGCCAACCTGCAAAAAAACCCCAAAAAACATAGATTTATACTGAAGAACGCAGTGAAGCCTCCTGCTTCAGACATCACACTGCATCACAATAAAAGATCTCTTGAATATTTATACTGTATCTATTCAGTCAACAAATCTGAAAATGTATAATGAGAGCGTGAAGGATGGCTGTCAAAGCCGATGCCTCAGGCACACACCTAATGGGTGTGAAAACAGTTCATAATTGGTGCTCAAATTACAGGTGTGTCAGTCACAGAAACTGCTTTTGTAAGAGGAAAAAATGACTAAAATATCATGTTCATAGCAGCTGTCTGGACTGAGGATTTATTAGAAAGATGAAAAAGTGTGTGATAAAAAACTCACAGCCATTCCAAATTTTGAAAAAAGTAACTACTATTATACCACCTACAATATCACCACCTAGTGATCAGATTAAATATTACATGGACACAAATATTAGATGAACGTAACATTTAAATCAACATGCCTGATTGCCTATGCAATTTAGAAGAATAAACTGGAATGAATAACTGCCTCTAACTGCCTCTGTGTTGTGATATAAACTGAGTCTGTTCTACAGTTTCTCATTAGGTTAAATGAATAACTGACTCTAAATGTAGGTGTTGGGATATAAACTGAGTATGTTCTACATTTTCTCATTAGGTTGAATGAATAACTGACTCTAAATGTAGGTATTGTGATATAAACTGAGTCTGTTCTACAGTTTCTCATTAGGTTGAATGAATAACTGGCTCTAAATGTAGGTGTTGTGATATAAAGTGTGACTGTTCTACTGTTTCTCATTAGGTTGAATGAATAACTGGCTCTAAATGCAGGTATTGTGATATATAGTCTACAGTCTTCTATAGTCGTTTTTGCAGACGAACCTGATATGAGGCTGTCGATCAGTGTGGTGGGCACACATACCACCCCCACCAGCAGGTCGCTGACGGCCAGGTTGAGGATAAAGAGGTTGGTGACGGAGCGCATGTTGCGGTTCCGCAGCACCACCACACACACCAGACCATTACCACACACACACAGCAGCAGCACCAGCAGATAGGATAGGATGTAGCTCATGGCCATCGCAGAGGAGTGCAGGTAATACGGCAGAAAGGTCAAATTAGACCCTGAGTCTAACGTCCAGTTCACATCTGACATGTTCATCACTACAGAGAGAGAGAGAGAGAGAGAGAGAGAGAGAGAGAGAGAGAGAGAGAGAGAGAGAGAGAGAGAGAGAGCGAGAGAGAGAGAGAGAGAGCGAGAGAGAGCATCAAAAAGAGAGGAGCAAAGAGGAAAACAAAAAGGTACAGAGAGAGAAAACAAGAGAGAAAGAGAAGAAAGCAAGAAAGATATACAGAGTCAAAGAGAGATGATGAGAGACAGAGTGAAGTTTCAACTCTTTTCTCTAAATTATTGTCACTAAACTCTCATAAATGACTTCTTAATTAAAAGTAACTCAAACATGTTTCGCTAATAGCTATTAGTGTCACTGTTCATCTGAGTGACATCACAGACCCACAAACATGCAAACATCTCATCCTCATCACTGACCCAGCGCAGAGCTCAGCAACCCTCACACTGACCAGATGAGATCACTGCTATCAGTTCACCTTTTATAAACTCCCAATATTCAACAACAGTGGGAGCTGGTTTAAGCTCAGCTGTATATAATAAAGGTTACAGATGTAACTAAACTGTACTGACTTCTGTGACCTGCATTGCACTTTACATTAACCATGACCGTATGCAGTAAGACTCTCACACACAATGTATTTCATATAAACAAGACATCAAATCATAAATGCATTTTCACAGAGTATGTACCTACAAAACTTGCTTTTGTCATGTTAAAGGTTTACTTGATCATATTTAAAATTCAGATACTGGAATACAAATTCATTTCGAAAGGTATGACACAGTGAAGTGCATCAGACAGGATTCTGGCTGTTTTCATACATTTTCAAATGGATTTGATAAACACATTTACATACATTCATTTTTTGTGTAGCACATTGCTACATACAATTTAAAATAAACATGTTTTAAAATATATTTGGTTAATATGGCAAAATATTCTGAAATATATTTTAATGTCTGGAATGTATTTCAGCATCGACTTCAGTGTGTTTAACACCTGTTTCAAATATATAAAAATGTCCATATATTTCTTCCATAAGGGTCTTCTTCCTGTCCTTGTTAGACTGAAGCAGATGAAACTCTTTTCACTAACATACTGCAGCAACAATCAGAGCAGACACAAACCATAGATAAACACAGGTAAACAACCCACAGATATAAACCGCACGCAGCGTGAGACTTACCTGCTGCAGGAGCCCAGCGTGTACTACTCACTGGAGCGCAAGCCGCTTTCTGTTTTCTCATTCAGCGCACAAGACTCATCACTTTGCTGAGTACGTCACACAATCACACATGCAGGCACGCGCACCACTTTCACTTCATACTAATAATAGCTGCTACCAGTCCCTCTGAGACATTTCCGATACACTTCATTACAGAGGAATCCCACCAATCTAAAAACAAAATCCTGCATAATTGAGTGTGTGAGTAAACAGAGTGGTTTGGTGTGAAATGGTTCAGAGTGGTGGTGATAGGAACCAGAGGTCACCATGACTACAACACATATATAGACATTTTATTTGCTATCCAAACCACATGTTTTCTGAGTTTTATTCTGGAATGTTCATGATGAGAAAATACTGGAAAATCTGAAATAAGGTTTCTTTGGGGACTATTGCGCCTTTTGTGTATCCCTCCACCATTAATGGATTTTAAATTCTCAAAAATAATATAAAACAATATCTCAGCCATCAGGCAGTGAATTTATACCCATTTCATTTCATAGCTTTCTGTGTGGGAGCTTTTAGAGGTGCACGTCTGGTTGTCCACCACTGTGAACAATTCTGACTCAGTAAGTTTGTCTAGGACCAAACCACTCTGAACGACCCTCTTTTCATGTTAACCACTTAATTATGCAGGAATTTTGAAAAATTGGTTCAAAATTCCCCTTTAAGCACACCTCCTTGTTGATGTCTGATCCACTCATATTAGCTCAATTACCACGACCATGTCAGTGTCACTGCAGTGCTATGAATGATCCACACCCAAATAATACCTGCTCTGTGGGGTCCTATGGGGGTCCTGACCATTGAAAAACAGGGTAGCAGCAGTCTGTAACTGTAGAACTACAAAGTCCTCCAATGCAGCTGATAAAATGGACAGTGGGTGTAGATACAAGGAGGTGGACTTAATAAAATGGCTGGTTAGTATGTATATATTATTTCATTGCACAGCAGTAAGGGACATGACAGCAATAGAGAGTTAAAATGGTATAAATATTTTATAAACTTTTACACATTAAAGGCAAGGTTACTGTTTGTAAAGTATTCTGTGCATATGTAGTGCAAATCTGTTTAAATTAGTATATTCATAGCTCTGGTTGCATTAGGTTGGTCCAAGTTGCATTACTTTTTACATTCTTTACAAAATGAAGAAGATTATTCAAGATTTTTCACTTTTGCTTCCACCAGTTCTCCTCATCACCAGCAGAGGTCTCACTCCCCTGAGTACTGAGGAACACCTGTGTGTTATCATACGCTATTTTGTAGGGTATTTAAGGGGCACTGAGACTGCATTCTTTGCAATGTCTTATTTTGGTATATCCTACAATTCTGAGCCTTGTATTTCCTGTCTGACTTTGTGTTTCATTCGTGACTATTCGGTTTTGGATCACTTGCCTGTTGTTCTGTGATGTTCTGACAGTTTTGACTCTGCCTGTTATAGTTGATACCCCTTCTGATTGTCTAATAAACCTGCACCTGATACCTAATATCTACTGTGGAGTTGATTCTTACAAGTGCATTGTAATTACAGCTTGTTTAATTACAGAATGCAGCTACATCACAGTAATGTTGGGTTGCAGGTGACCAGGAAGTACCTACAGGTGTGCTGTGTAACATATATTTCCTCCATAGCAATACAGCACAATAATTTCCCTATCAGATTCTGAAATGTGCACTCATATTTCTCATACTTCATATTTTGCTTCTTATTTCTGTGTAAATCTCAAAATGCTTTACACAAAAATAGAAGTAAAAACACTATAAAAAACACTATGGAAAATAAAAGCATAATTACAAACAGAAAAAACTGGGTTGCAGTACTCAGAGTATAAGAACTCTACAGGAACTTGATATAATATATGATAAAGGAAAATGATACACAAAGGACACACGACCGACCGGCAGTCATATTTCTGACTTATCAACCATTCACCATCTGTGTTCCTCAATTGCCGACCAATCAGTGGCCATGTCCTCAACTTGTTGACCAACTGGCAGCCATGTTCCCAACTTGATGAGCACTCAGTTACCGTGTTCCTGACTTGTCAACCAGTCAGAGACTGCTTTCCCAACTTGTCAACCAATCAGAGGCCATGGTCCTGACTAGTTGACCAATCAGCAGCCGTATTCCCGACTCCTTGACCAGTCAGAGGCCGTGTTCCAGGCTTCTCAACCAATCGGCAGCTGTGTTCTCGACTTGTCGATCAATCAGAGGCCGTGTTCCCTACTAGTCGACCAATAAGTGGCCATGTTCTTGTCTTGTTCTTGTTGATGGAACAATGTTACCCTTCTAGGGAAAAAAATTAAAGTGTGCAATGTTCACAAGACATTCATTCTTTCATGTACAATGTCCTTTGATGTCACATACGACCTCAGACAAAGCAAAACTCACCAGGAAGCTAGTGTAAACTGAATAAGAGTGAAGTAATACATTCAAACTTTCTTTTTATTGGTGAGCACATAGGGTGAATTCTGACCTAGTTGGAGCAGATTAAAAGGGACAGCAGGACAACCAGCCAGTAACACGTTACTAGTCTTTAATAGTCTTGTAGGGTTGGCATGTCTCTCATAGAGCAGAGAGAGTCCAACTCAAGCTCACTTTACTCTCTACTCTTGTAGATTTAATGGAATAAAAGTTTCATTATTTAATATATTTATGGTCGGGTACCAGATAACCATCACTGTACAAACTTACTGTTCAACAGCTAAGAAACTAAAGAGCTAAAGAAGTTTAGTTGACCTAACATCATTAGCATTTGTCTGTTTGTCTTAGAGACCTTAGACTGAAGGCTTTATCAGTGTAAATTTTAAACCTTATGTCAGTGTCTGTTCTCTCACTGCTGAGAGGCAAGCTGTGGTGGTCTGAGAAACGGACTTCAATTTGTGGATGCTATGTGGTGTGTACGGTGTCCGTCTTTGTGCTGACCGCTCCACATACGTTGAGTCCACTCAGAGCAACCAGTTTAAACACAGCAATCACACAATCTCATGAAGGCCTACAGTGTCCTTTAGAAATCAAAAATCAAGTGTTACAATCAGGGCCAAGGGAAGTGGTGGTGGTCTGGTGTTAGTGGTGGTGTGGTGTGGGATCTGAGGGGCTGCAACACTCCCACATTTCAGGAACTGCTAAAAACAATACTGAAAAAATAGCAAAAGAATAGACCTACACTTGAAGAGGATATTCTTAGTATAGTGAATTTGGAGGTATGTTTTTATTTTGTTTTATTTATATATGCTCAAAAGACATCACCTTGATGGCAGCATATGCCATATATATATATAAATTTCAATAAAATATAGGGTTTACATTATTTGCACATCATTGCATTTTGTTTTTATTTACATTTTGCACAGCATCCCAACTTTTTAAGAAATGGGGTTGTACGTAGAATTCTTTGCTGCACTTAGCCATGCTCACCTACACATACTAACAACAGGCTTGTAATCCTTTGGACAATATTGACAGGCATACCAATGTCCCCTACTGTGAGTTCTGCATTCCTGAAATGTTGGACTTGCTTACAAATTTCAGAATCTGTTTGTGTAACAGTGGGGAGCGGGATAAAAAAATATATATATTATAAAATATATAAAATATATAAAAAATCCTTTTTAACCTATATTCAATTGAATCCACTACAAAGACAAGATATTTAATGTTCAAACGGATAAACTTTATTGTTTTTCGCAAATATTCACTCATTTTGAATTTGATGCCTGCAACACCTTCCAAAGAAGTTGGGACAGGGGCATGTTTGCCACTGTGTTACATCACCTTTCCTTTTCACAACACTCAATAAGTGTTTGGGACCTGAGGACACTAATTGTTGAAGCTTTGTAGGTGGAATTCTTTCCCATTATTGCTTGATGTACAACTTCAGTTGCTCAACAGTCCGGGGTCTCCGTTGTCATATTTTGCGCTTCATAATGCGCCACACATTTTCAATGGGAGACAGGTCTGGACTGCAGGCAGGCCAGTCTAGTACCCGCACTCTTTTACTATGAAGCCACGCTGTTGTAACACTGTGCAGAATGTGGCTTGGCATTGTCTTGCTGAAATAAGCAGGATGTCCCTGAAAAGACGTTGCTTGGATGGCAGCATATGTTGCTCCAAAACCTGTATGTAGCTTTCAGCATTAATGGTGCATTCACAGATGTGCAAGTTACCCATGCCATGGGCACTAACACACCCCCACACCATCAGAGATGCTGGCTTTTGAACTTTGTGCTGATAACAATCAGGACAGTCCTTTTCCTCTTTGGCTCGGAGGACACGACGTCCATGATTTCCAAAAACAATCTGAAATGTGGACTCGTCAGACCACAGGATACTTTTCCACTTTGCGTCAGTCCATCTCAGATGAGCTCGGGCTCAGAGAAGCTGGCGGCATTTCTGGGTGTTGTTGATATATGGCTTTCACTTTGCATGGCAGAGTTTTAACTTGCACTTGTAGATGGAGCGACAACCTGTGTTCACTGACAGTGGTTTTCTGAAGTGTTCCTGAGCCCATGTGGTTAATATCCGTTACAGAATGATGTCGGTTTTTAATGCAGTGCAGCCTGAGGGATCAAAGGTCACGGGCATTCAATGTTGGTTTTCTTTCTTGCTTCTTACTTGAAGAGATTTCTCCAGATTCTCTGAATCTTTTCATGATATTATGGACTGTAGATGATGAAATCCCTAAATTCCTTGCAATTGTTCCCTAAATTCCTTGCAAAAGAAACGTTGTTCTTAAACTGTTGGACTATTTGCTCACGCAGTTGTTCACAAAGTGGTGAACCTCGCCCCATCCTTGCTTGTGAATGACTGAGCCTTTCAGAGATGCTCCCTTTATACCCAACCATGACAGTCACCTGTTTCCAATTAACCTGTTCACCTGTGGAATGTTCCAAACAGGTGTTTTTTGAGCATTGCTCAACTTTCTGAGTCTTTTGTTGCCCCTATCCCAACTTATTTGGAACGTGTTGCAGGCATCAAATTCAAAATGAGTGAATATTTGCAAAAAACAATAGTTTATCCATTTGAACATTAAATATCTTGTCTTTGTAGTGTGTTCAATTGAATATAGGTTGAAAAGGATTTGCAAATAATCGTATTCTGTTTTCATTTATGTTTTACACAACGTCCCAACTTCAATGGAATTGAGGTTTTAAGTCTGAACAGTTCAGAAGCTGCTGATGGAGTCAAATAAAGTCAAAGTTTATTGACATAGCTTTACAAAAAAAAAACGTTTGAGCTCCCATTAGCGTCGGATAGAGAATAATAGACAATGCAGCATCTAGGTATGTATATCTATAAGTGGGCACCCAATCAAGGCAGAAAAAGCAACAGTATCAGACCCACAGGATGGGCAGTTCAGCTTGACAAAGAAACACAAAGACAGTTAATTCGGTTAATACAGGCTGATTACATTATACAGTGTTTATAGAGTGCAGCAGAGACTCTTACAGGTTGAGCTATTACAGTCTCACAAAAAGGAGAACCAGAAGGTAACAGAGGCACAAGGGCTTCCTGAGACTTCAGCGCCCCTTCACTCCACTGTCAACAAACCTGAGTGAGTGCTTGACAGATGCAGGACAACAGCACCAACACTCCCAGTTAACTATAATACTCTATGCTCATGAACCCTCAGACCTGCACCTTTTATTATATATATAATATATGCAATGAACATTGATATATATGGAATGAACACTGATATATATAGAATGAACATTGATATATACAGAATGAACATTGATATATATGGAATGATCATTGATATATATGGAATGAACATTGATATATATGTTATATATATATATACATATATATATATATATATATATATATATACATATTCTCATGGACGTTGTGGTCATATATGTCCTTGGTAACTGTCATTATGTGGAAACGTTAAGGCACTGCCGGAGAAGCATTTTATAGCACAAAAGGTTTATTAACTCATAGTATAGAAGACATTTTCTAAGGAATAATGTAGTCAAAGAGTCTATAATGCATGATAAAAGTAAGTGTAGGACTACTAAGTGATTTTCTGTTTATATTCATACTATTACTTGTGTAATCTTTGTGCCAGTACCAGTGTACGTTGTTGTATATTTGTAAGACAGCAGGACATTTTTATATTTTTGGCTGTTTCTGTAAGATCCATGTTGTCTCTCAGTGAATATTGTTTGTCTCTCCTTTTCATATTTGTTTATTTGCCTCAACCCAAGTTTGACTGCATAAATTACATATAAATGTAATTTAATAGTAATTTGATATGTTATGACATATAGCAAGTAAGTTTCTATGCGTATTGAAGTTTTGTATTGCAGTAACAGGTAATTTATTTAACAAAATATTTTATTTATTTATTTATTAGTATTTTTTAAATTAATTAATTTTTGAATTTATGTTTTGAGAAATAGACAGGTTCAAGGACCTCCTCAGCTTGAGACTTTCACAAAGGAGGTTGTGCTTCTTCCGGATAACACCACTAACCTTGTGCCACGGCGAGCAAATAAGGCCTGGTTGTTTGATAATGGCCATGTGAAATCTGCGGTATTCAGGGGGCTTTTATGCCACAGGTCGATGGCTGTAGGTGCGTGTGTAAAAGGTTAACCTACTTAGACCATAAGTAAAAACTCCCTGCTAGCCAAATATGTATTTCATCAACTTTAATATGTTTAATTAATCTACCTGTGCAGTTTGCAGTTGCTTATGGGTTGCCACAGCAGACTATACTGTTGAATATCAGTAGATGACATTATTGGTAAGAGACATACAGGCCTAGTTTTAACAGCAACAGCTAGTTTAGAAAGAAAAAGCACAGGAACAGGAAATACATTCAGCAGGAAAAGGAAATAGGAATGGTAAGCAGGTCCCATTCCATATAAAGAGTCTGCGGTTTATTATTAAATTACCTCATACTGACACTCGTTGGGTATTTTATATATACATAGGTATGTAAAGTTTGGGTGTCCCTGGTAAAATTACATATATTGTCCATTTTCTAATTTATGATTATATATATATATATATATATATATATATATATATATATATATATATATATATATATATATATAAGCAATGTTCATTCTACCGTGACCCTGACGGAGAAGCGGCTTAGAAAATGGATGGATGGATGGATGTTCATTCTATATATATCAGTGTTCATTCCATATATATCAAAGTTCATTCTATATATATCAATGTTCATTCCATATATATCAATGTTCATTCTATATATATCAATGTTCATTCCATATATATCAAAGTTCATTCTATATATATCAATGTTCATTCCATATATATCAATGTTCATTCTATATATATCAATGTTCATTCCATATATATCAATGTTCATTCCATATATATATATATATATATATATATATATATATATATATCGGTGTTCATTCTATATATATATCAATGTTCATTCCATATATATCAATGTTCATTCCATATATATATATATATATATATATATATATATATATATATATTGGTGTTCATTCTATATATATCAATGTTCATTCTATATATCAATGTTCATTCCATATATATCAAAGTTTATTTTATATATATCAATGTTCATTCCATATATATCAATGTTCATTCTATATATATCAATGTTCATTCCATATATATATATATATATATATATATATATATATATATATATATATATATTGGTGTTCATTCTATATATATCAATGTTCATTCTATATATCAATGTTCATTCCATATATATCAAAGTTTATTTTATATATATCAATGTTCATTCCATATATATCAATGTTCATTCCATATATATCAATGTTCATTCTATATATATCAATGTTCATTCCATATATATCAATGTTCATTCCATATATATCAAAGTTTATTTTATATATATCAATGTTCATTCTATATATATATATCAATGTTCATTCTATATATATCAAAGTTTATTTTATATATATCAATGTTCATTCTATATATATCAATGTTCATTCCATATATATCAATGTTCATTCCATATATATCAAAGTTTATTTTATATATATCAATGTTCATTCTATATATATCAATGTTCATTCTATATATATCAAAGTTTATTTTATATATATCAATGTTCATTCTATATATATCAATGTTCATTCTATATATATCAATGTTCATTCCATATATCCATCCGTCCATCCATCATCTTCCGCTTCTCCGGGGTTCGGGTCGCGGGGGCAGCATCCTGAGCAATGAAGCCCAGACCTCCCTTTCCCCAGCCACTTCCACTAGCTCCCTGGGAGGGATTCCGAGGGTCTGTCCTGTCCTGGGTCTTCCCCGGGGTCTCCTCCCCGGTGGACTTGCCTGTGACACCTCCCAAGGGAGGCATCCAGGAGGCATCCTAACAAGATGCCCGAACCACCTCAACTGGCTCCTCTCGACGTGAAGAAGCAGCGGCTCTACTCCGAGTCCCTCCCGGATGACCGAACTTCTCACCCTATCTCTAAGGGAGAGTCCAGCCACCCTGCGGAGGAAACTCATTTCAGCCGCTTGTATTCGCGATCTCGTACTTTCGGTCATTACCCAAAGCTCATGACCATAGGTGAGGGTGGGAACATAGATCGACCAGTAAATCGAGAGCCTTGCCTTATGGCTCAGCTCTTTCTTTACCACAACAGACCGGTAAAGAGCCCGCATCACTGCTGACCCAGCACCAATCCGCCTGTCAATCTCCCGCTCCCTTGTACCATCACTCGTGAACAAGACCCCAAGATACTTAAACTCCTCCACTTGAGGCAAGAGCTCATCCCCGACCCAGAGAGGGCTCTCCACCCTTTCCCGCGTGAGAACCATGGCCTCGAATTTGGAGGTACTGATCCTCATCCCGGCCGCTTCACACTCGGCTGCAAACCGATCCAGTGAAAGCTGAAGTTCATGGCCTGATGTCCCCAATAGGACCACATCATCTGCAAACAGGAGCGATGTGACCCTGAGGTCACCAAACCGGACACCCTCCATCCCCTGACTGCGCCTAGAAATTCTATCCATAAAAATTATGAATAGAATCGGTGACAAAGGGCAGCCCTGACGGAGTCCAACTCTCACTGGGAAAAAGTCTGACTTACTGCCGGCCATGCGAACCAAGCTCCTGCTTTGTTTGTACAGGGCCTGAATGGCTCGTAGCAAAGAGCCATGTACCCCGTACTCCCGAAGCACCTCCCACAGAATACCCCGGGGAACACAGTCGAATGCCTTCTCCAAATCCACAAAGCAAATGTGGACTGGTTGGGCAAACTCCCATGAACCCTCGAGAATCCTGGAGAGGGTGAAGAGTTGGTCCAGTGTTCCACGACCAGGGCGGAACCCGCACTGCTCCTCCTGAATCCGAGGTTCGACTATAAGCCGGACTCTCTTCTCCAGTACCCTTGCATAGACCTTACCAGGGAGGCTGAGGAGTGTGATTCCCCTGTAGTTGGAACACACCCTCCGGTCCCCCTTTTTAAAAAGAGGCACCACCACCCCAGTCTGCCAATCAAGTGGCACCACCCCCGATGTCCATGCAATGTTGAAAAGTCGTGTCAGCCAAGACAGCCCCACAACATCCAGAGCCTTGAGGAACTCGGGACGGATCTCATCCACCCCTGCAGCCCTGCCGCCAAGGAGCTTTTTAACTACCTTAGCGACTTCGGCCTCAGTAATGGACAAGCCTATTCCCGTGTCCCCAGACTCTGCCTCCTCACTGGAGAACATGTTGGTGGGATTGAGAAGGTCCTCAAAGTATTCCTTCCACCGCCCAATGACGTCTTCAGTCGAAGTCAGCAGCACACCATCTCCACTATATACAGTGCTAGTGGCACACTGCTTTCCCCTTCTGAGTCGCCTGACGGTTTGCCAGAATCTTTTCGGAGCCGACTTAAAGTCACTTTCCAAGGCCTCACCGAACTCTTCCCACACCCGGGTTTTTGCCTTGGCAACGACTGAAGCCGCAGATCGCTTGGCCTGTCGATACCTGCCAGCTGCCTCTGGTGTCCTACAGGCCAACCATGTCCGGTAGGACTCCTTCTTCAGCTTGACGGCATCTCTCACCTGGGGTGTCCACCACCGGGTTCGAGGATTACCGCCCCGACAGGCACCAACTACCTTGCGACCACAGCTACAGTCAGCCGCTTCAACAATGGAGGAGCGGAACATGGCCCATTCTGAGTTAATGTCCCCCACCTCCCCCGATATCTGGTCAAAGTTCTGACGGAGGTGTGAGTTGAAGATCAATCTGACAGGTTCTTCTGCCAGACGTTCCCAGCAAACCCTCACTATACGTTTGGGTTTGCCTGGTCTGACTGGCATCTTCCCCCACCACCTGATCCAACTCACCACCAGGTGGTGATCAGTTGACAGCTCAGCTCCTCTCTTTACCCGAGTGTCCAGTACACATGGCCGCAAGTCCGCTGACACGACTACAAAGTCAATCATTGAACTGCGGCCTAGGGTGTCCTGGTGCCATGTGCACTTATGGACATCCTTGTGTTCAAACATGGTGTTCGTTATGGACAAACTGTGGTTTGCACAGAAGTCCAAAAACTGAACACCACTCGGGTTCAGATCAGAGAGGCCATTCCTCCCAATCACACCCCTCCAGGTCTTACTGTCGTTGCCCACGTGAGTGTTGAAGTCCCCCAGTAGGACAATCGAGTCTCCAGGAGGAGCACTTTCAAGCACCCCTTCCAAGGACTCTATGAAGGCTGGGTATTCTGAACTGCTGTTCGGTGCATAAGCACAGACAACAGTCAGGACCCGTTCCCCAACCCGAAGGCGTAGGGAAGCTACCCTCTCGTCCACCGGGGAAAACCCCAACATACAGGCGCCGAGTCAAGGGGCTATGAGAAAGCCCACACCTGCCCGCCGCCTCTCACCATGGGCAACTCCAGAAAAGAAAAAAGCTGTGAAGAAAAAGAGCCCAAGCTGTGTGTTGAGGTGAGCCCGACTATATCTAGCCGGTATCTCTCGACCTCGCGCACCAACTCAGGCTCCTTCCCCGCCAGTGAGGTAACGTTCCAAGTTCCAAAAGCCAGTTTCAGCAACCGAGGATCAGAACGCCAAGGCCCACGCCTTCGGACACTGCCCGATCCACAATGCACCGCACCCCTACTACTGCCCCTCCCATCGGTGGTGGGTCGATGGGAGGGGGGACTCATGTAGCTCCTTCGGGCTGGGCCCGGCCGGGCACCATGAGTGAATGCCCGGCCACCAGACGCTCGCTGGCGAGCCCCTCCCCCAGGCCTGGCTCCAGGGTGGGGCCCCGGTAACCCTGATCCGGGCAGGGTACACGAGTCCTGCTTTGTTGTCCTCATAGGGGTGGTTATGGATCACACTTTGTCTGGCCTGTCACCTAGGACCAGTTTGCCATGGGAGACCCTACCAGGAGCTTTTGCTCCAGACAACATAGCTCCTAGGGTCCTTCATGCACACAAACCTCTCCACCACGATAAGGTGGTGATCCATGGAGAGGTCATTTTATTTTATATATATCAATGTTCATTCTATATATATCAATGTTCATTCTATATATATCAAAGTTTATTTTATATATATCAATGTTCATTCTATATATATCAATGTTCATTCTATATATATCAATGTTCATTCCATATATATCAGTGTTCATTCCATATATATCAATGTTCATTCCATATATATCAATGTTCATTCTATATATATCAGTGTTCATTGCATATATATCAATGTTCATTCCATATATATCAATGTTTGTTCCATATATATCAAAGTTCATTCTACATATATATATATATATATATATATATATATATATATATATATATAGGTGTTCATTCCATATATATCAAAGTTCATTCCATATATATCAATGTTCATTCCATATATATCAAAGTTCATTAAATATATATATATATATATATATATATATATATATATATATATATATATAGCTTGCTATCTATTTATCTATCTGTCTGTCTGTCAGGGTGTATGTTTCTCTGTGTAAAGTGAGGGACAAAATAATCTACTCTCATCTACTCTTCACCTGCCCTGTGTGCTCTTTACCACTGTGTGGCACTAGTGCAGAGCCACGAGAGAGAGAGAGAGAGAGAGAGAGAGAGAGAGAGAGAGAGAGAGAGAGAGAGAGAGAGAGAGAGAAAATAGTTAGTATAGTTATAGTAATAGTTAGTACATTTGAACTTATGTTTTAATGTTCTGTTTATGTTTAATGTTCTGCATTGAGAGCATTGAGAGCATTTATTATTATTGCTCATTTTAATTATTTACTTATTAAACTTCTATAAAACATTTCATTCATATCTGTAAGTGTGAGTTTATCAGTAAAAAGACTATAGAACATTATAATACACATAGATAAATACAGTAGTCAGTGGTCAAAATGTGTTTCTCGGTGAAGTTATGAATATGTAGATTAGAGTAACACAGGCTCACAGCTCAGCTGAGTTCATGTAATGAAATATTAATCTATTTGTATCTAATATCCTAATATCTGTACTTGTGTGGATGTAGGAGTGACCTGGGACGTCCCAGTGTTGTGTTGTGTTGAAGGAGGTCTCTCTCTCTCTCTCTCTCTCTCTCTCTCTCTCTCTCTCTCTCTCTCCCTCTCCTCCCTCATGCTTTAGAAAGCAGCTGAGCTCTCTCTCTCTGTACTGTTTCCTCCTCCTCGCTCTGCTGGAAGGCCTGTTGGGATGGTGTGGGTGTTCTGGACCAGGCTGACCGGCGTCTGTGTGGTGGTGGTCCTGCTGGTCAGTGGCGCTGATGGACAGGCTTATGAGCGCTGGGAGGCCGGGTCCTCCTGCTACGGTGGATTTGACCTCTACTTTGTACTGGACAAGTGAGTTTAGCACTGTTACCTTTTTCTGTAAAGAGAACTGTTCGGGTGAGAGCTCAGGTGTACAGGCAGCGTTAGGCCAGGTGACACAGGTGAGATTCAATATGTGTACAATATGTGGAAGCTTAAAGTGCAGAAAAAGCGCCCCCAATGGAACACAGGCGCTATTACAACAACAATGTGTGTTTTTGTTTTCAGTCTTTCTTTTTTGGTGGTGTAGAAATGCATTGATCTCAAGGTTGTGATTCAGCTGGAATGTTATAATTGATTTATTTATTCTGTGTCATTTTCACCCTCTGCATTTATAATGTGTTTTCTACACAACAGATTCACCAGTGACAAAAATATTCATTATTAATAATGCTGTATTTTGGTTGTAATTTCCAGATAAACTGAATCACTCTGAGTATCCAAGCATCCAACATGATGAATCAATGTTCGATCAATTTAATTTCACATAAGTATCAAATATGCTGCCAAAATTAAGCCAATACTTTATTCTCAAATGAAAATGTCCAAAAAAACAGCAAAGGGTTTAGTGTACATTCTGTGTAAATCAGGGGTTTCAAGCAGTCTTGTTGAGGGGGGAGGTGGGAAGCGTGGGGGTGCTGGAAGTTGGAGCGCCTCAAGGAATGCAAGGGAAAAATTGGCTTGTGGTTTTTTCAAGCATAAATTTTAACTACATCCTATATACACTCATTTATGCACAGCTTAATGAATCTGTACAGTGAATATTTATTTATTGATAATTCTGTTTTGACCACAAACCAAACCTACTACTGCTCATATAATGATAGTTTTTATTATTATCACTATTATTATTACTAGTAGCAGAGTAGCTTAAATACATGGATAAATATTGTTATGGTTTAATTAAACCAAGTAGAGTCATATCAGTATCTTATTTTGAAAACATTAGCATTCCTGCTGAATGTAAGTGAAGTTATTGTGAGATAATTTGTTATTAAATCTGCCATATTGGTGAATTAATTAGATAACTCCCTTCATTTTTTAATTCTGATGGCTGTATCTCCTGCTGTGTCCTGAACGAATCCACAGTGGCAGGTTTAACTAATTATTGCTCTAAGTTAGAATAATATCTGTGCAAGTTGTAGCTAATTTATAGTCATGCGCAATCGCTGTTTTTCTATCCATTTGTGAAGCAGACAGAGTGACAGATATATATCAGATATATACACTGCTCAAAAAAATAAAGGGAACACTCAAATAACACATCGTAGATCTGAATGAATGAAATATTCTCATTGAATACTTTGTTCTGTACAAAGTTGAATGTGCTGACAACAAAATCACACAAAAATCATCAATGGAAATCAAATTTATTAACCAACGGAGGCCTGGATTTGGAGTCACACACAAAATTAAAGTGGAAGAACACACTACAGACTGATCCAACTTTGATGTAATGTCCTTAAAACAAGTCAAAATGAGGCTCAGTATTGTTTGTGGCCTCCATGTGTCTGTATGACCTCCCTACAATGCCTGGGCATGCTCCTGATGAGGTGGCGGGTGGTCTCCTGAGGGATCTCCTCCCAGACCTGGACTAAAGCATCCGCCAACTCCTGGACAGTCTGTGGTGCAACGTGGCATTGGTGGATGCTGCGAGACATGATGTCCCAGATGTTCTCAATCGTATTCAGGTCTGGGGAACGGGCGGGCCAGTCCATAGCTTCAATGCCTTCATCTTGCAGGAACTGCTGACACACTCCAGCCACATGAGGTCTAGCATTGTCCTGCATTAGGAGGGCCAATCGCACCAGCATATGGTCTCACAAGGGGTCTGAGGATCTCATCTCGGTACCTAATGGCAGTCAGGCTACCTCTGGCGAGCACATGGAGGGCTGTGCGGCCCTCCAAAGAAATGCCACCCCACACCATTACTGACCCACTGCCAAACCGGTCATGCTGAAGGATGTATGTTGCAGGCAGCAGATCGCTCTCCACGGCATCTCCAGACTCTGTCATGTCTGGCACATGTGCTCAGTGTGAACCTGCTTTCATCTGTGAAGAGCACAGGGCGCCAGTGGCGAATTTGCCAAACCTGGTGTTCTCTGGCAAATGCCAAGCATCCTGCACGGTGTTGGGCTGTGAGCATAACCCCCATCTGTGGACGTCGGGCCCTCATACCATCCTCATGGAGTCGGTTTCTAACCGTTTGTGCAGACACATGCACATTTGTGGCCTGCTGGAGGTCATTTTGCAGAGCTCTGGCAGTGCTCCTCCTGTTCCTTGCACAAAGGCGAAGGTAGCAGTCCTGCTGCTGGGTTGTTGCCCTCCTACGGCCTCCTCCACGTCTCCTGGTGTACTGGCCTGTCTCCTGGTAGCGCCTCCAGCCTCTGGACACTATGCTGACAGACACAGCAAACCTTCTTGCCACAGCTCGCATTGATGGGCCATCCTGGATGAGCTGCACTACCTGAGCCACTTGTGTGGGTTGTAGAGTCCGTCTCATGCTACCACGAGTGTGAAAGCGCCACCAACATTCAAAAGTGACCAAAACATCAGCCAGAAAGCAGAAAGGTACTGAGAAGTGGTCTGTGGTCCCCACCTGCAGAACCGCTCCTTTATTGAGTGTGTCTTGCTAATTGCCAGTAATTTCCACTTGTTGTCTATTCCATCTGTACAACAGCTGTGAAATTGATTGTCAATCAGTGTTGCTTCCTAAGTGGACAGTTTGATTTCACAGAAGCTTGATTTACTTGGAGTTATATTGTGTTGTTTAAGTGTTCCCTTTATTTTTTTGAGCAGTGTATTTAACTTTAGACAAACAGAAAACAATATTTGCAGCCTGGATTTGAGAACAAATAGTAATCGTATGTTTGGCCGAACGAAGCTGTCGTGACGAAATGTCCATATATGCACACAGACAGACAGACAGACAGAGCCTAACAGAGTCTGAATTAACATTAAAATCACAATGACACTGACTGAGTGTACAATATTGATAATTGTATTGTAAATAGTGAAACATAGTTAACCAGTAGTTAAAGAACACAGTTAAAAATGATGGTTCTTCAAGGGTTCCTTAGTAAAGAAAATGGATCTATATAGAACCATGAACACTCAAAAAACCATTTGCATGCTGAAATGGTTCTTCAGATTGATGGCGAATGTGCTGTAAATGGTTTTGAAAAAGGCTTCTTCTATTGTTTTGATGTCAAGCTTGTATACAATAGCAGAACCCTTTTGGGTGCTATATAGAACCATATACAACACATTCTCCATCAATCTGAAGAACCATTTTACCAGGCAAAGAACGCTTTAATCATGCAAAAGGTTCTATGCATGTTCATGTCACTAAAGAATATTTGAAGAACCATCATTTTCAAGTGTAGTTAAATTGGTAAGATAAAAATAACTGACAAAAACAGTAAAAATGATTCTAAATCTTATCAGAAGAGTTAAGGAATTGTAATCAAATGAAAGGTTGTGATGTCAGCTATGCTTTTTGGGCATAAACATGGGCTGTTCCTTTTAAAGAGGTCAAATGTCAGTCAGACCACAGTAGTTCTAGCTGAGTTGTGAATGTGGGCCAGTAGGTTTTAGGATGATTCAGTGGCCGACAGAGAGGGCAGAAAAACCTACACAGGCGGCTGTTTTGGAGACTCAGACTGCCTGTTAACAGTTTGTGCCTCCTTTAAAACCAGAGATGATTCACTGTTTAAGAGTTTCAGTATGAGCCTTATGAGCCCCCTATATAACCTCCTGGAATGTATTAAAATCAAAGTTTACTTATTATAAAGTTAAATTCTTTGTTAGGAGAAAAACAGATGCTCAAATCCAGATTCAGTGAAGCTCATTGTTTATCTGCTTTAACCACAATCAGCTTCTGTCTTTGGTATCTTAACTAAATAGAGCTGCAGCACTGCTCTGCCTCAGGGTGGCGCTGTAGCAGACTGGTTCACCCAGTTGATCCTTCATAGTCCAGAAACTGTAACTCTGCCCAGATTCCTCTGAAAAACTACAATGTGGTGCAGCATATCTGTAAATCTGAAGATTCACCCAGTTTCCCAAGAGTTTGTTGTAAATAATGACTGTTCCTCATTTCTTACACCGAAGACAGGAGAGGAGATGAGTAAGATTTCAGTTAATGTTAGGAAAAGCACCTAAAACAGAGCTTCTCCAGAAGAATGACCGGTAAACAAACATGTTGTTGCCATCGGACCCCAGAATACGAGGAGGTATTTCACACACTGTCAAGATGATACTTTAATGAAAATGAAGTTAAGAAGATAAAGATAAACAGACTGCAGGTATTTGATCCTGGATTTGTGATATATGTTATAAATATGTCTGTTGACTGATTGCTTCAGGGAATTAATTTAAATGTATGCAACAAATGTGGCAAATTATTTCCACCTCATCGTATCTACACTCACTGTCCACTTGATCAGCTCCAGTTACCATATAAGCGCAGTTTCTATATAAGTAGTTCTACAGTTAGAGACTGTAGTCCATCTGTTTCTCTGCATACTTTGTTATGCAGAGAAACTTGTAAGGTTAGGACCCCCACAGAGCAGGTATATTTGGGTGGTAGATCATTCTCAGCACTGTAGTGACACTGACGTGGTGGTGGGGTGTTAATATAAAATATAAAAAGTTAATATAAAATATAAAAAGATTTATTTTATTTTACTATTTTTGAAACATTTTTGTTGGTTTATTGGTCATGAAATTTTGTTACAGTGTAAACAACAGCTGGATTTTCAAATTTTAGTGTAAGAAGTATATACCAGAAAGAGCTCAGCTCTGTGAAAGCAGCATGCTCAGAGAAATGCACACAAAGAAAGGAAGACTGTTGTGAACCTGTGGAATAAAGCAGATCCACCGCAGAACCCTGCTGAAGAACATTTTTCAGTTTTTCATCTGTTTCTGGCTGCATGGATACATATGGAATTGTTTATCATAAGAACAACAACTGAGAAAACAGCTTAATAAAAAGAGCCTGATGGATGAAGAGTCCAGAAACATTGAAAAAGAGATCAGAATGAAAATTAAAGCTTTAATTCAGGAATTTAGAAAAAACTTGATGGGTTTTAATGATGCCTTTAAAACACGGCGGTGAGAGACGCTTTTACGTTTGTTTACTTGATGAATGTTAAAGATGCCTTTAGAGCGCGACTGTGATTAAAGCTTTTACATTTGTTTACTTGATGAAAGTTAAAGATGCCTTTAGAGGGCGGCTGTGAGAGACGCTTGTTTATTTCATGTTTGTTAATGAGGCCTTTAGAGGTCGTTGGTAAGGGATGCTTGTATGTTTGTTTATTTGATGTACATTAAAGACATGAGGGCAACAAGCAATGTTTGTTTATTTGATGTTTGTTAATGACAGTTTTAGCGCTAATATACCTGATGCTATTCTATCAGCCTGTGTCATTATTTTAAGTTAGAACAGAAAATACAACAATGTTCATTCTTTTGTGTCATCAGGCACAGTGCAGCATTTATTATGGGTTTATGGATTGATAACAGAATGAAGGTGATCTTTTACCTATGTACCTCATAATGAATAACTGATTGGATTTATGGAAAAGGCTGTGAGAGAATGACTATATATTGAGTATATCTTTCACCGTGAAAGAGTAAAGCCATTCATCTCATTATAGCAAATTCAACAGCAGACAGTATTGGCTAACAGGATGAGGAGGTTTTCTATTTTAGGTCTAGTTGGTTTATGCTGACTTTAGTAGCTTTAGCCACACTCCAGCTATATATACATTCTTTTGTAGCTCCTATTGCGAGGTTGATAAAGCTTTACAGAACACTGGTAAAAATCGCATTCAACCTGTAGAACAGACTCAGTTCATATCACAATACTTATATTTAGAGTCAGTTATTCATTCAACCTAAAGAGAATTACACTCTGCCAGAATGATTGTGTGGATCATATGATAATTATAGAGTGCATTTTAAATGAAAATTAATCAAAAACATAGGGCACTGTGAGTTAGCACTGTCAAACATTTAAACTGTAATTAATCACATTCTTATGTGTAATGAATTGCATTTGTCTTATTTGCCAAAATTTGCCCCCTAAGTACAGACTTCACTCCATGTAATCAAGCAGTGCATTTTGTTACAGCTCCATGAGTGGACAAAAAAGCTTCAGCAGATTGTATTTAGTAGTTTCTTTAAATCAATACCATTATTTTATTTGTGTAATCTTAGGGTTTATATGAACCTGAACATCCTATGATGCACTGCAATCCTGGATTCTGTCAGCGTAGCATGGGCTTCAGTTCAATAATTGATCACGTCAAAGTAATATTAATATATTAACTTTAACACCAACAATGTGAATTAGGGTTGGACAGTATACCTTCAAACCATTTCCAGATGATGACATGAAGTACGGCTTTACAGGTGTTAGCTTAGCTTAGCCAGCAGACTACAGAATTATTGTACTAATGTGGAAGAAAATACGTTGAAAATACGACTGTAAAAACTGTCCTTTTCTGTCATTTTTCATAAAGCCAAGACGAGTAGATTCATCATGAAAATCAGGGTTGAGTTTTTTTAGTGAATTAGATCAGCTCATAAAGAAGAGTCGACTCTTTCAGATCCCAAACCTCTTTTGGTATTGATTCTCCCTTCCCTTTTGAACAGGACCAACTACAGCACATTCTCCATTAATATGATGAACCTTTTCATGATGCAAAGAACCCTTTAGTCATGCAAATGGTTCTTTTAGTGATCATGGTTCTATATAGATAAGAGAAACTACTGACACAGACAGCACAAATGAAAGCTGAGTGTGGTCTGTGGTGAGCGGAGCTCTTAGCCATCGCAAAGCTGCTATCACGCTCTGTTTTTCTGAGGTTTTTTCTGCTTCAGATTTTTCTTTTTCAGTCAGCGCCATTTACTGGTGAGCCACCAATCAATCACCCTATACAGTTCGAATGGGTGGGCAGTGTTTACTTACCCTGGAATAAAAGCTTGTCATGAATTTGAAATACCTTCATCATTTTTACATCCAGCGGTTATTTAGTCATCAAAGCTGCTGTGACTTATATTCACACGGCACTTCTTTGAAACAAGTTCACAGAGTGGCTTACAGGGAGATCTAGCTGAGAGGAGCGCGGCGCTACTGAACCCTTTCACCAGCTGCACCAGCTGTTCCAGCAGAGCGCCAGCACTCTGATCTCACAGAGATGAAGAAGAAAAAGACGGCAGACAGAGGGACATAGGGAGAGGGAGAGAAGGAGAGGGGAGAGAGGGAGAGAAATAAAGAGAGAGAGAAAGAGAGAGAGAGAGGGTAGGGAGAGAGTGGAACAAAGACAGAGAGATAGAGAGAGAGTGAGAGAGAGTTGGTATGGGGAGAGTAGGAGAGGAGAGAAAAAGAAAAGCAGGAAGAGAGAGTTGGGGGCAGAGATTCAGGAGAGAAAGAGAGAGTAAATGGGGAGTAAGAGAAAGAGCGAGAAACAGAAGAGAAGAAAGAGAGAGAAGGAACTAGAGAGAAAGAAAGAACAAGAAAGAGTGTGGAGTGTAAAAAAAGGTTAGGAGAAAGAAAGAAAGAAAGAAAGAAAGAAAGAAAGAAAGAAAGAAAGAAAGAAAAAGAAATAGTAGGGTGAGGCAAAAAAGAGCGATATAGAAAGAAAGCAAGTTTGGGGGGGAGTGGGAAGAGAGAAAGAGGGCAAAAAGAGAGGACAGAGAAGGAAGGAGATTTGGGTGAGCGAGAGGAAGAGAAAGTGAGACAACAAGAGAGAGAGAGAATGGGGCAGAGGTTCGGGAGAGAGAGAATGGGGAGAAAGTAAGAGGGAGAAAGTAAGAACGAGAAACAGTGAGGAGAGTGAGATAGAAAGAAAGGGCTGGGAGAAAGAAAGAAAGAAAGATAGAGAGAGGAGAAAGAGAATGGAAAGAGGGAGAGAGAAAGAGAGAAATAAAAATAAAGATAGAGAGAAAGTAAGCACAAGAGAGAGTGGGGAGAGAGAGAGGGCTGGGAGAAAGAAAGAGAGATTGGAGAGAGAGAAAAAGAAAGAAATAAAGAGAGAGAAAGAAAGAACGAGGGAGAGAGAGACAGAGAAAGGGACTGTATGAAAAACAGCTCTGCTCTACAGGGTCACTCTCTGCTTACTGTGGTGAAATGAAGAGTTTCAGGTCCAGATGTCAGACACATGAACAATGAAAAGAGCCAAAGGTCCAGAAACACTACTGCAGTGTGTCAAACATGTAAAAAAACATGGTAGAATATCACACTGCACTACGGTGTGCTTGAAATAACCAGCTCGATCACTCGTTCTGTACTTGCTTATTGTTATTCACAGTATTCAATTATGCCATTAAGGGTTTCACTCAAATTCTTAACATCTTTCTGGTTTTTAGTGTTAAACACCTTCTTTTTAAGATTCTCTGCAGTTTTTGCATGTGTCTCCGATGTGGACTGAATGAAGAAGGTTTCCAGCATGATGGTCAGTCATTAGTGATATCCTGAGTGTCCATTGATCAGTTTCACACAGAATGTAGGTGGACATATGAATCCACCTGTTCCATACAGATACAGGCAGATGACGTGTATCTCAGCCCCTATTCATATCCCTATAACTTCGGATGTGAGTCACGTATGAACTCATGATAAGATGGAATAGAAAAGGGCGACTCTACACATTCAGGAAATGTTTAAACTGTATTTCTGTGCTGGGTGATGACAAATATACAGAAGCAGATGTAGAAGCAGAGAATATGATGCATGGGTGATTTGTGGACCCCAGAGGGCTATGAAAATTGAAGTAAAACCTAATTATGATTTAGATTGACATGGTATGATGCCATAGACTAGAATGACTGCTGTTCTTAAACAGCCTAAAATAAAACTCTTCTCTGACAAAAGCAGATGTGTTGGCGTATGTCGTAGTTGCAAACAGCATTTATTTTTTCTGAGTTGCTGATTTAAGGAATGTAAAGGTTCTCAGCTGTTAAAGATGTGCTCAAGCTATAATGTTCTCCAGTTTAAAACCTGAGTGACATGGCGATCGATTCTACAGTTAAGTTGTGAATTTGGACTGAGAGAGTTTACAGTTTATCAAGGGGGCAGAGTCTGACGCTGAACATGATGAAAACATAGAAGACACCTTGTTAGAGGGCATTGATTTTATAATTTAATTAACATTGTATTGAAAGAAATAAAGAAAAAGAAAAAGACCAGGACCCAATTTCCCTTGCCTGTATTAGGGTTACCGGGGTTTCACCCTGGAGCCAGGCCTGAGGGAGGGACTCCTCCCGAAAGAGCTACATGGGACCACTCTCCCATGGACCCACCACCTGTGGGAGAGGCGCTTATGGGGTGCAATGTGGATCGGGTGGTGGCCGAAGGTGGGGGCCTTGGCATTCCGATCCTTGGCTACTGAAACTGGCTCTTCTCTCTGGCAGGGAAAGAGCCCAAGCTAGTGTGTGAGGCTGAGAGATACCAACTAGTTATAGTTGGGCTCACCTCAACACATGGCAGGGGCTCTGGAATAGACTCTCTCGAGAGGGGTGGACTTTATTCCATTCTGGAGTTGTCCAGGGTGAGAGGTGTCGGGCGGGAGTGGGCTTACTCATAGCTCCCCGGCTCAGCACCTGTACGTTGGGGTTTTCTCCGGTGGACGAGAGGGTTATTTCCCTGCGCCTTCGGGTCAGGGAATGGGCTCTGACAGTTGTCTGTGCTTATGCACCACAAAGGTGTGCATAAGTGCACATGGCATCAGGACACCTTAGGCCGCAGTTCGTTGATCAACGTAGTTGTGTCATCAGATTTGTGACCATGTGTTTTGGACACCTGAGTGGAGAGAGGAGCGGAGCTGTCAACCGATCACCACCTAGTGGTGAGTTGGATCAGATGGCAGAAAATACCGGACAGACATGGCAGACCCAAGCGAGTTGTCAGGGTTTGTTGGGAAAGTTTGGTAGAGGAACCTACTAGAAAGATCTTCAACTCCCACATCCGACAAAGCATCCCGAGGGAAGCCAGTGACAGTGTGTCCCGAGTCCGAGCCTCCATTGTTGATGCAGCAGATCAGAGCTGTGGCTGCAAGGTCATAGGTGCCTGTTGTGGCGGCAATCCCCGAACCTGTTGGTGGACACCTTAGGTAAAGAAAGCTGTCAAGCTGAAGAAAGAGTCCTATCGGGCCTGGTTGGCTTGTGGGACTCTGGAGGCAAAAGATGGGTACCGACGGACCAAGCGGGTTGCGGCTTTAGTGGTTGCTGAGGCAAAAACTCGGGTGTGGGAGGAGTTTGGTGAGGCCATGGAGAAAGACTATCGACAGGCACCGACAAGGTTCTGGCAAACCGTCAGGTGCCTCAGGAGAGGAAAGTGGTTCCCGAACAACACTATATACAGTGGGGCTGGGGGGGCTGCTGACTTGGACTGGGGATGTCATTGGACGGTGGAAGTAATACTTCAAGGATCTTCTCAATCCCACCAACGATCCTTCCCCAGAGGAGGCAGAGCTTAGAGATCCGAGCGAGAGTATGTCCATCACTCAGGCTGAGGTAGCCAAGGCGGTTGGAAAACTACTTGTTGCTAGAGCAGTGGTGGTGGATTAGATCTGCCTGGAATTCCTGAGGGCTCTAAATGTTGTGGGGCTGTCTTGGCTGACACACCTCTGCAACATTGTGTGGACATCTAGGGAGGGGCTCGGAGTAGAGGCGCTGATCCTCCACGTTGAGAGAAGCCAGTTGAGGTGGTTCGGGCATCTGGTAAGGATGGCCTCTGGATGCCTCCCTAGGGAGGTGTTCCAGACATGTCCGATGGGGAGGAGACCCCGGGGAAGACCCAGGACACGTTGGAGGGATTATATCCCTCGACTTTCTTGGGAACGCCTCGGTATCCCTCAGGAAGAGCTGGAGGAGGTGGCGGGGGAGAGGGAGACCTGGGCCTCTTTGCTTAGGCTGCTGCCCCCATGACCCGGACCCCGATAAGCGGTTGAGGATGGATGGATGGATGGACGATTGGATGGATGAAAGAAATAACACAATGATGATACCCCTCCAATGATTTTGTATTCCAGCATCTTCATTTTAAATATTAACAAATTAACCTTTAACATGACAAAAGCAAGTGCTGTAGGTGTTGGTACGCTGTTATGATTTGATATCTTGTTTATTTGGAATACATTGTGTGTGAGAATCTTACTGTATATGGACATGGTTAATGTGAAGTACAATGCAGGTTATAGAAGTCTGTACCATTTAGTAACGTGACAATCTGACAAATTTGACTATTTGAGAAATACATCTTTGGCCATATTCATATATTGCTAAAATATATTTGATAAATACATCTGGAGTGTATTTTCTTCCACATGGGCTTGAAACAGATGTCTAGACTAACATTTTTAAAACATCTTTGAAATCACTTTTGACAAACAAGGCATAAATAATTTGTGCTTTTGGCTCAAACAATGTGCAAAATATGGTCCAGCTTGTTCTGGCGTGTTACAATTGTTCCCCTCTGATTCCACACCAGGAAACTACCACCCCCCTTCCTTTTGTAATGTCTGTGGTTCTACATAACATCAGTATATAGCTCTGGTCATAAAGGGCACAGGTAAGCGTGAAGGTGAAACACAAAGGCTTTTGATTGGATGTCAGTTATCTGACCTTTTTTAACATCATTTCACTGATTGTACATTAGAGAGTGCAGGGGGTTGTTTTGGCAGTGAGGAAGTGGAACTTTTGGAATGTTATTTTCCTAGTTGATGCTGAACCCTCAGAAATTTCCAAGATTTCAGCATAATTAAATTTCATTCTGTTCAAAAAACAACATTCCAAGGTTCCCAGTTTGGGAATGGTGTCCGGAACTTGATTATCAAAACAGTGACCTCACTGTTTGAGAGAATTCCTCAGATTGCATAAACGTCCAGAGACAGTGAAAGAGTTCAGAGTGACAGTCAAAGTCCACCGATGAGATCATAGTGAAAAACTGTATCACAGCACAGCCCTCCTCTCCCTCCATCACAGCCATCACTTCATTGGCATGTGCTGTAATGATGCTGATTAGGTGCTCTGGAGTCAAAATCCCATCTGCCTCATTAACCACAATTTATGGTTCCCAGTGTTCCTGACTAATTCACTTTAACAGAGCCTCTGCTGTGCATTGAGGCTGAGCTCTCACTGCTCAGCATGCATAACGACAGTGCGGAGTGACCTTTCCATTTTTCTGTCCCACTCACCACTCACCATAGCTGTTGACTGTTAACTCTCTGCAGTGTCTTTGCGCAAAAAGAATCTGACGCACAGATCTTACTTAAGCAGCCGTTTGGAAATATTGACATCATTTTCTGAAGCCCGCGCTGCAGTCTAGGCTTATATAGTCCCAGCGAGTGCATAACTGTTGTGCTGTTTTCTTTCCTCTGTGCTGTCCAGACTGTTTCAGATCATAAGCTGCAGTACCTGCCATCCATTCCTAGCTGGTTTTATTAGGTTATTATCCTAATAAGCTAATTTCCGTTTGTAGAAAACCTCTGCTTTCCTCATTCAGTCTAAACTGGATCAAATCAGTCAGAATTCAGTCTGGACAAACCACCTAATCAATTTACCTAGATTTACTTGGCCTTGAATTGCATATCTTTGGCTTTATCTAGCTTTAATTAGCTTTAACTACCTTTACTTATCTTAGATTTGTTTGGCTTTATTTACATTTCTTTAGCTTCTTTTAGCATTATCTAGTTTTACACTGCTAGAAAACTTGACTTACCTTTTGCATTTTGTGTTAAACTTTCAGTCTCAGCGGTGACAATATATTGTGTTTTAGATGCTGATATGCTGGTCAACCACCATAAATCATCTTAGACAAGCATTGTTTAGCTTTAGCTTTCCTTGTTAGAAAACATAGACTAACATGGCTGTCACTAGTAAAACTAGCATATGCTGGTCTGTGTTTTTTTTTTTTTAGCTTCATTTAGCTTTACTTACCTTTATTTGGCTGTATTCAGATATAGTTTTATGTATGTTACTTACCTTTGTTTAGCTTTATCTGGCTTTATTTAGCTCTTTAGCTTTAATCAATTTTATCTAGAATTTGTTAGTTTTATCTTTATCTAACTTTATGTCGCTTTTGTTAGCTTTGTTTGGCTTTCGTTAGTTTTAGCTGGCTTTTGTTAGCTTTATTTACCTTTGTTTTGCTTTATCTAGCTTTCATCAGCTTTGTTTAGCTTTATTTAACTTTCGTTTGCTTCATACAGATTTCCTTAGCTTTATTTATTTGTTAGCATTATTTAGCATTGTTTAGCTTTATTTAACTTTTGTTAGCTTTTTTTAGCTTTACCTAGATTTTCTTTGATCTAGCTTTTGCTTTATTTAGCTTTCTCTAGCTGGCTTTAGCTTTACCGTGCTTTGTTTAGCTTGTATTTAGCTGTGTGTAATCCAAAACTTGGATCTCACCAAAACTTTACGGTCCTGCTGTTCACACCACAGTCCACTACACACAGTTCCAGTCAAACATTGGATGCACCTATTTATGGAGAGTTTTCCTTAATATGTATCATTTTCTACATTTGAGAACTATCTAACATTGAAGACATCAAAGCAACGGAATAACACAGATGGAATCAGAGTGACCTGATGTTTTCTGTCCTCCCCACAGCTTCATGAGGAACCATCTCAGATTCCAGAAGAACATACACATATAATGAGATCACTCACAGGCTACTTTTTACAGAGCTGGCACTTAGTGTTCTCCTCCCATTGGAAAAAAAATATATGGACATGTATTTTTATATACTATATATATATATATATATATATATATATTACAATATATCGCCATATTAACCAAATTATTTTATAATATATTTACTTTAAAATACATGGGGAAATATTACACACAAAAATGTGTTATACAAAATTAAATGTATCCATCCATCCATCCATTTTCTAAGCCGCTTCTCCGTCAGGGTCGCGGGGGGATGCTGGAGGCTATCCCAGCAGTCTTCGGGTGGAAGACAGGATACACCCT